>NC_081410.1:648852617-649202617 GCF_030272615.1 Cryptomeria japonica
ACCATACAATTATGTTCTCATTTGGGCCCTCATGTTGGTGTTCGTGTTCCAAGGCCTTATCAGAGTCCTGATTTTGCTCACATTATGCAAACTTGTCATGATTTTCATCTTGCACTTCATTTCCCCTCATTTTATCCCCTCAAGACTAGAGCGCCCAATGCCCTGGTCCTCCCAGCTAGGACCTATATTGAGGCCCCTTAATGGTCATAAAATTTTGGCGTGGACCTAGATCTCGTGTCGGCATATGTCAGAAAATTAAATTGTTTTTCAGCAGGCGAGTATAAAAGGAGGTCTACCCTTCTCATTTTAAGGAGATACACGCACATCAATTCAATTCGAAATCAAACAATCAAGCATTCAAGTTCAAGTGATCAAACAATCGGTCTTCTTTCAAGCATTGGAGCAAAGATAAGGTCAAGATTCAAGTATTAGAGTTGACATTCATGTTCTATGTTCTCGAAGATTTCATGAAACTCGAATTCCATGTGGAGACAAACAAAAATCCATACCAAGGTACATTATCAGTGTTTATTTAGCATCTCCCTAAAAAAGGAGAACATTTCCATTATTGCAAATTCAATCATATTTTATTTCTATTTCATGGTTAATTCCAAAACTGGGGTTTGACCTAAGGCGAACCCCTATTCCCAACCTATTTACCTTCTCTAGTGTCAACAGGAACAGGTACAGAGTTGTGATACTCAAAATTGGCTTTATTTACATTGACAAATCCATCCCCCATTGGAGTGCGAAAAGTGCAAAGGACTAGAGCAACCACCATTCCGGTCTTGAAAAATTAGGATCTCCTTTTGGGAATAGATCCAAATATATTTACATTCCTCAGATCTAGGTTTGTAGCTCAATCTGACAACTATAGCTTGTTGTTCATGCATTTTTACATCAATTCCAACACATTTACCCTAATTCTAGCATTTTCACAATTCAATTTAAAAGAGGGCACTAAAATCAAATCTAGTAAATCCAATATAATTCTTAGCCCTTATCCTTGCTAGTTTGTGGCTAGATCCATTGGGTTTACCCCTCTTTAATGTAATCGGTCCCTAAGTAAAAGTTAGTGGCTTCTTCCTTCTATCGTGGAAACCCTAATTTTTCACCACATTACATTTGTGTGAACCCAACGTCTTATACCTTAGATTTTGACTCATGTTCTCAAATCTAAGTGTTTATGCATTTCAAATTCAAATTTACATTTGTAAGTTTAATTTTTCATTGATTTAAAAAAATTTAGAGGTTAATTTCACAAAAAACCCTAATTTTTAATTCTAAAATTGTGCTTCTGGGTTGTCTACTTTGGATTTTTTTTTGTTGCTAATAGATATTATTTTATTAATAACTTGAGATTTTGAACTGGCCCAAACCAAGTGGGGCTACAATAAGGGAGCCACCTCCCGAGAGACTTCTCCCCTTCAAAAGAAGGATCAATACAGATATTCCCCCCCTTTCCCCGCTTACCCTTTTTTTGTTTCACCTCTATCCATCCATTCCCTTTGGCATTCTCCTATGATTTTAATTTATGAAACCCACCAACCAAGCCTGCAACAAAACCCCTGAGAGCTAGAACCACCCTCCACCTTTTGTGCATCCCTACAAACAACCTAACTGGAAATACAACCCAACCGAGCACCACCTTCCTCCATACCATCCGAGCCACAAGCCAAACCTTGTTAAACATTTGTTAGTTTTGGAACCTTCTCAATGGTATTCTTTGGTCACGCCCTTGTAATCCTAGGGGGATTCATCTCCTCCTTATCCACCGTGTAAAATTGGGGGGTGACTTGTTTCCACCATGATGCTAGTCACTTTGCGCTACACCTAGCACATGAATCAACATTATTTCCAGTCTTAAAACATTGCCTACACCTAAAAGGAATCCCTTCATAAACCACAGATTGAAGCCAACTACCTTTTGAAGTAGAAATATAAATATCCAAAGGGAGATCCTTGGAAGTATCCATCTCAACCAAAACACGAGAAAAAATGGTGTGCAACAAATTGAGAGAGCCTTCATCAGTCATTAAAAACCTACCTAAGGAGTTCCCAACAACTTCAAAATAGGAGTCAAACCAAAACTACAATGGAAGGTTTGGAAGTCGGATCCATAAAGGGGTGCGATCAAAGGATTTTGACTTAGGGTTGAAAGTTGGATGCCAAGGTTTATCATTAACGGATAACTATCCTCCCAACACCATTGACAACCACCAAGGACTTTGTTCCTATCCTCCATATTTTTAAAAACCACAACGAAAAACCCTCGAGCATGTGGATAAATTTGTACGCAGTCATCTACAATGGGTTTGCAATGATTTGAAATCCATTTATGGAGGTCACCAAGACTTGGCCAAAGTCCTCTAAAGTGCCCAATAAGTCCTAAACCAACAAAAATCATATTATTATGCTCAACCTCCTTCTCAATCTCTCCTGTCAAATTGACAATAGCAGGCTTGGCCACAAAAACCATAGTCGTGGTAGAGGTGTCCCTATTTCTCATTCCATGAGGTAGCGATTCACCACATGGCATGACATGCAGAGCCTTCCGATCCAAACCACCCCTTTTCCATACACCCATCAGTGGTACATTCTCTGCGAGGGGTTGAAACCAAAGTTGAAATCCCAATCTAGGCCAAATGTAAACACCACCATCATAAGCACCAAAACCCTTTCAGTTTCGGAAAGTCCCAGATCCGCCATTCCAATGCCATTTCAACAGGTCAACATTCCAAATATTGTCAACACCCCCATTCACCACAGAAGCCCAACTGGTAGCATCATGGTCAGGAGGATTCCTAGCACAAAAAAATCCTCCCGCAAAAATCCTAGCTTGCAGAGCCAAACGAAGCGACATCGCAAGAACTCTAAAAAATTCTAATTTGGATTTATTATTTCAGATATGATTATTCATTTAATTTTAAATTCAAAATTTCCCTCCTAGATTTCATTTTCAAAATGAATTACATAAATTTAGTGGTTGAATTTACAGAAACCCTAATTTTGTTGGTAAACAGATTTGTCACTGCAGTTGCTTTGAAATTGACCCTATTTCCCCAAAGAGCAGTGACAACCGTGCCAACAGTTGGAGAGATTGTGGTGAGGCCACAATCTTCCTGTGCATTTGAGAGGGGAAACTCCCTCGTATGATAGGGGTATTTGGTATTTTTTTGTACTTCTTACTTGAAAGTACAAAAAGGAGACAAAACTAAACTAAAGAAGGGTGGATAACAAAAACCCCAACCACAAACATACAAACACCAAATAGGATTTCACAAATCATGATAGATACAAAGGGGTTTTAAGCACAAAACAAGTTTTAATTTGCAATGATGATGAAAGAAGGGTGACATCTCTCAACATACAAAGAGATGGGTAACTCTAGCACATCAAGATCAAGATACCGAAGCTTGATTGTGTTCCATTACATCAATTGCATGAATTATAAGCCACAACTGTGCTAGCCCATAGAACAAAAGAGGCAATGAGTAAGCTACAAGGCTTAAGGGCTTTTGTTTGGCCATTTGATGAAATAGAGGCGTTGCATAAAAAGTATTGTTCTTTGGAGGAGGACCAGCCTAAAGAAGAGGACTAGTAAGAGATTTTCCATTTTTGTTGCCCCTGAAATTTTTGTGCAGGTTGTCCATTTTGGGAGATTGATTAGAGCTCTCAGTCAACAAGGAACAGTCTCCAAGACACCTGCCACCAAGCGCCAAGCTGCACTTTTTGATACGGACGAGAGCAGATATTGAAGTACCAGTGTGAGGACACTTTTTGTAGATCTGCAGCCAAAGCTCTCGGGATGATGCCTTTTCAGTTGCCTCCATTTAATGCATCAAATAAGTTTGCACGCAGAGAATCAAGGACAAAATCCTTAGGGCAGATTGTAATGCAATAAGGTTTTGACATGTGTCTTCTTTGTTCTAAAGCATGTTTTGCTCCCTTGTGTTATAAAAGGGAATCCAGGGCTGGGAAGATGGATTCAAAAGACTTTTGATTTGTATGTACTAGAAAAGCTAAGAGTAATGCAATGACAGTTAGTCAATTTTGCAGGTTTAGTGAGCTGAACAGTTTGTCATGAATGTATCAATCTTACTTTAAAAATCAATTAAGAGAGCATTCATTTTCTAGCTCCCATCTCGTGTTATATTGTATGAGTTGAAGAGTTAATGACATATTTAGCTTGTCTTCTCTAATGGAGAATGTGTGTTTCTTGATGGGTTTCATTTCAAGTAAATGAATTAAATTATGTCTTGAACATTGCAATATTTGTGTAAGAGATACTGAGAGGAAGTTATGGATGCATTCTTATTTTAAGCATTTTAAGAAAGCCTTATATGCTTAGTATTGAGTCTTAATTATGATAATATGATATTGTGTGTCACTAGACCTGCTATTTGACTCTGTATTCCCTTAGAACAAGCACTGGTCGTACTATCTTAAGTTTCAAGATCATTCTTACATTATTATTTCATCTTTTATATTTATGTATTTAGTTCTTCTGCATTAGGAGTATAATATGTTAGAGTCAACTTTCAATGCAAGCAAGAGTGATATAAGTTAAGGTTCAAGCCAAAATTTGTAACTTGTTATATTATCCTTGGTATATTTTCATTGAAAGCATCTTCTATACAGTGCAATGTTTGTTTGTACGAAGTTAAAAGGTCGTGTAACATTGCAATAGGGGTACCCACCTAGGTCTTGCAGAGCCTAAAGTGTAGAAGATTGCAATCTGTGATTGTGTCTTGTTCGTTGGCCAAGTCCAATCCTAGTTCTAATTATGAGTTACGGGCTATTCCTCTAGGATTTAGGATCTGTTGATTTGGGAACCAACATGCACATTCCTTATGAAGGGGTCACTTTTCAAAAACAACAAAGTCTTCAATAACCATTAAAGGCTTTATTCATTCTACAAGATAACCTCCAAAGCCTTCTCAAACCATTAATGATTAACCCACTTGTAACCCTTGGTTAGATACTTTGTCTCTAACTTAACCATCCTTTTAACCCATGAGTCTCTTCAAGCATTCATTTCTTTGACCATGGTTATCCCTTTAACCCTTGCACAAGAGTTTATCCTTTGGATAAAATATTTATCCATTAACTTAATTCTAACCAAACCATCCATGGTAACCCTCATGTCCTCTCAAGCATTTAATTCTTCTCCCCTTTCCTCTCAAGCCCTCTCATGATGCCACTTGTCACCATTGCATTGGTGGAAGTTGCAAGCATGGATTTAGGATCAAGCCCTCCTCATTCAATCCTAGCCCTTGCTAATCCAAATCAATCTTGACCCTCCAATCCACTATTTTTCCTATAAATATAACTCTCATCCTCAAGCAAAAGGAGAGAGCATATGAGGATTGTTATTATAGATGCATAATCATTTTACTTAAGTTTTCTCATAGTATAACAATCCTAGTTTGTGCATTGGCATAGCAATAGGATTTCAATCTTCAACCACTTCAAGCCTTCATTTATCATCTTGGTGTGAGTGATTAAGTTGAGGGCATACTTCATGTAGCCACAATATCTTGAAGAGGAGAAGAACAAGGGAGAGCCAACATAATCAAGCATAGGGGGAAGTATTAGAGTTATCTAGTTCTTTATCTTCCTATTTGCTTTGTTGCTAATCTTTCTTGATATGCTTTGAATGGATTTATCTTCATGTTATGCTTGTGGTTGAAATTTTACTAACATGATTTCATTGTGATTGTCACCTATCCCTTTTTCATTGCATCAATAAGCATTCCAATTGATGACAAATGATTTGCACATAGACAAAATATATCACCAATTTGACACGCGAAAAATTAGTAATAATAACTCAAGAAGCACATCTAGAACATACAAGTTGAATGCATTCTTTATTATTTCCATGAAATTATATAGTCTTGATAACTCTTCTATACAAAGTGTAAACACAAAATTCATCAAACTATTTCTCTAATAATTTCTCCATAGTCCCCCCTCTGTAAGAGTCTCCCCCTTTACAAATGAAATAGCCCTGTATTTATAGGCATTTGAGAGATCAACTACCTTGTAACCACTTAGTCTAACTACTTAGGATAATGATGTAGGAGCATCCCTGATCGATGAGAAATCTTGCATCGACCAAAAATATTTCCTTTCAGTTTAGTTCAGTGTGCAGTTTTCTGTGTTCTTACTGGTTGGTACCGATAGTTGCTCGTTTTTCATTACAGATCCTATTTTCAGTTTCTAGGCTGGTTCATGTGCTTAATTCCAGGTTTTTCAATTCATTTGGATTCTTTTCCGGTCATTTATCGCTTCCGGTTGACTGTTTCTGGGTTTCGGGACAGTTCTTGTGCTTACCGGTTAACTTTCCTTCATTTCTGGAGTTGTTCTTGTTGTGTGGATCTATTTTGGGTCTTGCCTAATGTTCTTTGGTGTGTGGCTGACCTTCTTGCTAAACCACACTTCTTGGTTGTTATTTTCTGAAAAGATTTCATTCATTCTTAGGGCCGACCTAGTTACACATTTCAGTTTCTTGCATTGGTAAATGTAATCTTATGAGGCTGATCCAAATATGTTCCAGAGGGTATTTATATGAAATTATGTAATCATTTGTAGGGGCAAAGGTGGTAGAATTGAGAATAAGGATTGAGATTCGCATTTAGTGATCCGGTTGATTCTTAGAGTCCCGGTTGGATTGTATCCGACTTGAAGCCTACATGTAACTGGTTAACTACCAGATGTTCTATGATGATGACCAGTTGGTTGCCAAAAGTTCTAAGGAAATAATATGATCTATTTTTGTAATCTTGCTATGTTTTCTTGTTGCTTTCATTGTGTTACTCCTGCTGCATAAGCCGATCAATTCTCTTTTGAGGGTTTCATCGGTTATGGTTGCATCAAGTGGTATCAGAGATGGTTATGAATCGGTTAGTGGAAGAGTTGTTTGCGAACCTTGAGGCATTCCTTTGGGTGGACAGATCACCGATTGGAGGCAGGCTGCATGTGTGTTCATTAGATCGCCGAGGGGAGGCAATTGAAACCGGTAGTCAGATTGCCGAGTTGAGGCAGTTCACCAGGGTAGAAGAGATGTCGCTTAGAAGGAAAAACCCCCTAAGGGTAGAGAAAATGATGGAGGACTTCAAGAATGAAGTGAGGAACAAAATCCAAAACGCATTGGCTAGTTTGCGGAGAAATCCTGAATCTGAGGATGAATATGAAGAAGTCGGTGAAGAGCTTGAAGCGGAAGAGGCTGAACTTTTGGAAGATGGAAGAGAGGAAAGATTCCTAAGAGCAGTGGCGCAAGCGAGTAAAGTTCATAAAGTGGAAGTTTCAAACTTATTTGGAACGTTGAACCTGAAGGATCTGATTGATTGGATCGGAGAGTTGGAGGACTACTTTGAGTTTGAGAATGTCAAGGACCCATAGAGAGTCTGGTTGGCTCAGACTAAGTTGAAAAGGCATGTTGTCTTATGGTGGAAATAATTGTAGAAAGATAGAGTGGAGAATGGTGAAATGAAGATCACCAGGTGGAGACAGATGGTTGCAAGATTGAAGGCCAAGTTCATACCGAGAGACTATGAGTTGGAATTGTTCAAGAAGCTACAGAACCTGAAACAAAGAAACATGACTGTGAAAGAGTATACTGAGGAATTCTATAAGGTGATTATTATATCTGGACATAAAGAGATGGATAGAGAAAAGGTGGCGAGGTACATAAATGGACTTGCATTTAACATTCAGGATGAGATGAGTATGTTGAGGGTTTCCATAGTTGAAGAAGCTTACCAGTATGCTTTGAAGGCTGAGGAGGAGATGTGAAGAAGACAACCAAATAGAGGGAAGGAGAAATTCAAGGGACAAATAAGTACAAAGAAACATAATGTTGAGGAGGAATCAAAACCTAAGTGGAGTAAAGAAACAAAACAAAAACCATAGAGGAAAGGCACTGGCAGCACTGGTAGAGAATTTACTGGCACATGTTTCAAGTGTGGAGAAACCAGACATAGATTTTATGAATGTAAGCAGGGAATGATAAGAAGTTGTGTGGAAAATGAGGAACTAGAAAGTGAAGTTATCGGACCTAACTGTATACTGTAGCAAGGAGAATCCCTTATGTTCAGAAGAGTCATGATGGAGAAGAGCAGTAAAGATACAAGATCTGCTTAGAGAAAGAGTCTTTTCCGGACTGTGTGCAAATCAGGTGGTAAGTGTTGCAAGGTTGTTGTGGATAGTGGAAGTACTGACAATTTGGTATCTGAGGAGATGGTTGTGAAGCTTGGATTAAAGAGGCATGAGCATCATTGTCCTTATGAGGTGAGTTGGTTACAAGATGATCAAAAGATAGACGTAAAGGAACAATGTTTGGTGAATTTCAATATTGGGTCTTTTGGGGATGAAGTTTTGTGTGATGTTGTATCTATGAGTGCTTGTCATGTCTTGTTGGGAAGACCTTGTCAATTTGATAGAGGAGCTATTGATGATTGTAGAAGAAACCTAGTCACTATTGAGAAAGATGAGCAGAAGTTCAATTGACTTCTTTGAAGGAGAAAGAGAAGGAGGTGAAGAATCCAAGTCTTGAGAAAAGTTGCAGTACTGAGAAACCGGTTGCATAGGTAATACTGGAAGGTGAGATGAGTTTGTAGAAAGATATGATAAATAAGCCCGATGGATAGATAGAACCAGTTGATAGAGAGCTTATGGTGACAAACCAGATGAATTCTTGTGGCAAAAACAAATCAGAGTTGCAAAAGAAAGAGAGCAGTAAACAGAGACAATGTGCAGATATGAAGCAAAGGAAGAGAAACAAAGAGGGTCAGGGGTTAGAGGAGCCAGTTGAGGTCCCAGAGGAGCTAAAGAAGAGGTTGGCAGATAAGGAAGATGTTTGGATCATAAATGAGCATGGGGTCTTTATCCCGAATCCTTTTAGATGTTCATGAGTTTCCTCTCATGGAACATCTTTTTCTACCTAGGGTGTCTGATGCAGGAGCATCCCCAGTCGATGATCAATCTTGCATCAACTAAAAATATTTCCTTTCAGTTTAGTTCTTGTTTAGTTCAGTGTGCAGTTTTTTGTGTTCTTATCGATTGGTACTGGTAGTTGCTTTCTTTTCATTGCAGATCCTATTTTCGGTTTCCAGGTTGGTTCATGTTCTTAATTCCATATATTTTAGTTCATTTGGATTATTTTCTGGTTAGTTATCACTACTGGACTTTTTTTGGGTTCTAGGATAGTTCTTGTGCTTACCAGTTAACTTTCCTTCATTTCCGGAGTTGTTCTTGGCATGTGGATCTATTTTGGGTCTTGTCTGATGTTCTTTGGCATGTGACCGACCTTCCTGCTGAACCGCACTTCTTAGTTGTTATTTTCTGAAAAGATTTCGTTCATTCTTAGGGCCAACCTAGTTACACATTTCATTTTCCTGCATTGGTAAATGTAATCTTATGAGGCCGACCCAGATATGTTCCAGAGGTTATTTATATGAAATTATGTAATCATTTGTAGGGGTAGAGGTAGTAGAATTAAAAATAAGGATTGAGATTTGCATTTAGTGTTTCGGTTGATTCTTAGAGTCACGGTTGGATTATATCTGGCTTGAAGCCTGCATGTAACCAGTTAACTACTAGATGTTCTATGATGATTGTATGATGAGGACCGGTTGGTTACCGGAAGTTCTCAAGTAATAATATGATATGTTTCTGTAATCTTGCTATGTTTTCTTGTTGCTTTCGTTGTGTTGCTCCTGCTCCATAAGCCGATCAATTCTCTTTTGAGGGTTTCATCGGTTATGGCTGCATCAGATAACTACCTAAGCCAATGCTTAGAATAACTACCTTATTGAAGATAAGTTAGGATTTACCTAACTTTTACAAAGTTAAATTAAAAAAGATAACTTTAATTACAATAAGTGACATAAGTCACTTTTTCAAAAGGCAATTTGAAACCCATTACATTGAAGAAAGAAATTGATGTCAATTTTTTTGAGGTAGCTTCCATGTCTTCTTCTAATTTGCAAGTAATTTGTTCATCAACAATTTGGTCTTCAAACACAAGTGATTTGATTTCATCAATGAGTCTGCGTTTCCGCCTATGAACTACTAGCCTCCATGAGTAGTGTAGCCTTATGATGATTGATCATTCATTTTAAATGAGTAACAACTTGACCTTTGTCAAGAGTATGCTTTATCACCATGTTCTACGTGCGTGTCAATATTTTTATCTTGTGCATACATGTCTATTTGAATAACTTAGAACTACAACATTGATGAAGATCTTCTATCCTTGCATGATTTTGAGGGATATACACACGTTGATCCAAAATTCTCATTTTGGCTGACATACATGGACGATGTTGGCAGAGATTGTGAAATTGGTTTTACACTCGTAGATGCATTTGTTCGAAAGCTATTAAAATTTGTTCAATCAAACCATTTAGTATATCCTTGTAATCATTGCATTCCATGTGGTATCATTTCTTTGAGGCGAACTATCAAAAAATTTACTTGTGTCTCATCTACACTTCGAAGTTTTCCATTCATGTTGACTGCAACAATTGGAACTCTAATATCTAACAAAAACCCTCCGTCCATTATGATTTTATGAATGTTTATGACCTATTCTAAAGCTCGTGTTTTAGCACAAGTGGGAAGGATGCTAGCAAAGGTTGTGGAATTTGGCTTTACACCCACCACTTGTATTTGCTCAAGGGCTTCTACAAACTTGTTTGATAAATGCATTTTGTACATAACCTGCAATCTTCACATTCCAGGAGAAGACATATCTTTAATGAATTATATTAGACATCTCACGTGCCATGAAGGTTATCCATTTTCTTTGAATACTGTAGTCACGATGTACCATGAGACGACATTTCTTTGAGACATCATGTCAAACATTTCAAATGCCTTGCTATCGCTTTGATGCATGTCCATAGTGTTGGAATAAATAATTCATATATTAATTATTCACTTAATTGCATTAATTCACTAAATAATCGATGCCTTAGTTAGTAATTAATTATTGGCATTTATTAGTTAGTTAATTAATTAATTATGAATAATTAATTAATATTTATCTCCATGCATAATGCAAACTAGGAAAAGCAAATTATGTTTAGAATTTTGAGAGTTTCATGCATTAATTAGTCTATTATTCTTTTTGTGCATATATGACTGATTCATGCATTATATTTTAACTCTCAGTCTATCTTGTAGACTCCACCATTTAGGATTTCTATCTTTAGAGTTAGATTTCTTTATAAGGATGTCATATCCTTCATTGTAATTAAGCAATAAGAAATTTCAAAGCAATACATTCAATCATTGTATTGCTTTGAACAACAAAATTAAAGATAACAGGGAGCCCTCCTACGCCCAAGTTGAGATGCTGACACAAATTCAGAGCCAGAAGACCATTGTTTGGATGGAAGGACCTCAGGGATGGGTGACATGGGTTGAACCCCATGAAGACATCCTCTCTTGATACTTTTGTTGACTTCTCATGATGTAGTTATCATATGTTGGTCTCTTCCCCAGGCACTTCCTACTCAATAAAGAGGCTTATGTAATAATCTATGATAATATCAAGCAATCGCTGGAGCAATAGAATGTTAGGTTCCTTCAACAAGCCCTACGCAATTATGGAAGAGCTCTAGACTTTGAGATTCTCAAAGTAAAATTTTCTCCAAGGTGAATGCACTACTAGCTATTACGGGACATGACCATGAAATGCCAAATGCCTCTTCTGAACAATCTCCACCGTCGGGACTCCGGTTGCAAGGAAACATCAATTCTCCCTGTTCCCCTTTGGTGGCCATGCCTCAACATTCAACTCTGGGCTCTTCTCAGGTAAATTTTGAAACCACAAATGAAGCTAATTTGGAAAGATAGGATGTGAACGAATTGGGTCGACAAACAATGGAAGAGTATTTCGAATTGACCCAATTTTGCAATTTTGTGACCTTCATCAATGCCCTTCAAGTTTACAAACTGTCAATCGATTACCACTTGATGATTTTTTATTTTTTCTCCCTCGCAACTGAATTTGCCATTTTGTTCCCATCCTTTGGTGCCCTTCGTGTTTTGCAGTTGCAAACCGGAAAGTGTATGAAGACAGTTTCTTTTTTGAAGACATTTGGAGTATCTTTTGTAATGGTATCCATTTGTAGATTTAGATCTTTTAGTATTAGTTCCAGTCTATTTTGGTATCATTTGGACTGGTAAATGTATACAATCAAAATATAAAAATGATTTAATTGTGAGTCTGATTGTATGGGATAATATAGGGAATTTATTGGCTATGAGCCTTTACTAGTTTATAGAATAGTTTTTTTTTTATATTTCCTTGATTGGATATTATACATAGTCTAAATTTAAATTGGGAAACTTTTGAGTCTGGGTGCAAAGAGTCAATCTATTTAGTCAAGTCAATTTTTCTCCATATTTTATGTATTTTGAGCAAGGAATGAATGTTTTCTTCATTGGTTCTTTCCTTCAGGAGCTCTTGAACCAGTTTACTATATTTAAATATTTTAAGTGGCTTGCCACCTTTGCCAAAAAACAAAAAAAATCCCCTGAGAAGAAACTTTGTAGAATTAAGGCTTCCCAAGGCTTAATTACTAAGGATGTGGAGCCTAATTTGGATAACATATTTCATGAGAATGTGAGTTGTTCTTCTATTCCAACGATGTCATTTATCCCCATTCTTTACATAATTCTCATGATGAGGGTGAATCACTGAATAGGGTTTTTGTTGACCAATTGGAGAAGATTGACAATGAATTTGAAAATATTCGACAATGAATGAGTCAACAATACCCAGAAAGTGAGGCTATCCTATTGATTGAAGGATTAAAAAGAATGGTTAAAAGTAATAAAGTTGGTGTTGATTTGTTGCATGGTCTTGCTTATATTATTGACACTAATATTATGCCTATGAATTGTTTTGCTAAAGTCTTTGGTTACACTCAAACACCTAGTCAAAATAATCATTTTATTCCTCTAAATACATCTATGCCTAGTGCACCTACTTTCACATTTACTATCATGGCTACTTCCACACAAAATGTTAATCGTATACATGTTAGTCAAGGGAGAAACATTAATAATCAAAATTATTTCATACCTCATTCCATGAGTCTTCCATTTGTGACCCAATCGTCTCCCATTTAACAATGTTACTCCTCCATCCCAATCCAACATGTCTAATTTCAACCCATCCACTAAAGCAGCCATTAATAGCCTAGCTCAAACCGTGTCATCCTTGCAACAACAAATAGCTTCCATGAACCAATCTAAGTTTAATGTGCCCACATTTGATGTAGCGAGCCCATTATCTATTGACATTTTTCATGTTGTCCTCATAAACATGTAGAAGTCCCTCAATTGGAGCTTTATAATGGAAAAGGTGATCCCTTGACTCATGTGAAAACATTTCAAACTTTGTGTAGTGATTTTGCTCATGATCAAAGAGTTTTGGCTAAAATGTTTACTATAACATTTTGGGATAAAGCATTGCAATGGTATTGCTATTTGCCTCCTTATTATATTACATCATTTCAACAATTGGCTAATGCTTTCATTCAACAATTTCACAATAATATTGGTCCTAAGATTGCTTTGACTGATTTGATTCATTGTAAGCAAGGTGTTAAAGAAAAAGTGACTGATTTTATTGATAGATATAAGCATTTGTAATCTCAAGTTTCTTATCCTATGCCTGATCATGATGTTCACAAAAAAATTATTTCTTATTTGCAAAAAGACATTAGGGATAAGCTTCTCTTTTATGAGTTTACTTCCTTTACATAGTTGTGCACAGTGCTTCGTAACTATCAACTTCAAGTGAGTCAATTTGAACAATCTCCTTCAATGGCTCTGGTTGATAATAATGAAAGTGCTCAACAACCTTTTGCAAAGTTTAAACCAAACAAGGGATTCATCAAGTTCAATGACAAAAACAATACCTAGGTAGCAGCGCAACAACAGGTGTGCCTCCTTTATCTAGGTATTTTAGAAAAGAATTTTCTCCTCTTTCTAATTTTTTTTATAGCATTATAACACAATTGTTGAAAAATAATGTTTTGAAACTTCCTCCCATCAAATTAGTTGACATATCCAAACCCTTTCCACCTAATCATGATTCCAAATCTTTTTGCCAATATCACCATCAACCTATTCATGACACTAAAAAGTGTTATTCCCCAAGGAGTAGAATTCAAGACCTTATTGATAACAATACCATATCTGTAGCTAGTGTGAATGACAAAGGAAATAAATTTGTAGTTCCTCCTAATCAGAACCTAGAAAAATCTTTACTAATCCTTTGCCTTCTCATTCTATTAATGTGATTGAGTCTGAGCATCTTGCCTTTTCTCCTGATCATCTTGGCCTTGAATCTAATAATGTGGTGAATCTTATTGATAAACTTGCACCTCCTAAGGACCTATGCATTACCTTTGATCCTAGTGAGACCATTGAAGTACTTGATGGCCCACTATATATCACTATGAATATCAAAGACATACTCTCACGAGGGGTGCTCATTGATCCAACGTGTATGGTGAATATGATAACTGAAGAATATCTTTATACTTTATAATTGCATAAGTAACATATGATAAATCTAATGTGATGATTAAAATATTTGTTGGTTTCTCGTGTTCTGCTATTGGTTCTATTACTCTTCCCATTGAGGTTGGTACTTGTAGACACATAAAAATTTCCATTAATTTGTCTTCATTTAATTTCAAATTTCTTTAAACATCAGGCGAGTCCTTATTATTACATTATTATTTCTCCATAATTCATTATTCATAATTTCCATCTTTCATTATATTATTATTAATATCTTTACCATTTATCCATTAAATCTATTAAATAAAACATTTATCATATTCATTTATACGCCTTCATGAATTCACCTTATATACATTTCTCTATTTATTTAATAAAACCCTTAAATATCCCCTCCTACCACTTACCATTTCCCATTTACCACTCATCTTGCATTATCCCATATTCATCCCACAACATGAACTCGCCCGGAGAAAATCTATTTAAACAAGCCCCCCTCTCTTATTTGAGGATCTCATCTTTTTGCGTCAAACTTATGCCCATTATCTTGACATCTTATTCGCTATCTTTGCATTCTCAAATCTCCGTTTCCTTATAGCTTTTTGCATAAGTGCTTTTGAGAGCAAATATAGATTAAATGTGAAATCTTGAGGAATAGGAGTGCAATGGAGTAGAGTTTGATAACATGCATGTGTGTTTTTAGTTTAGATTTCAATTTGCATGTGTGTGTTTTGCAGGAAAAACTTCATTGTTGGATGCTAGAAGATTGAATCTTGTATTCAATCCATTTCCTCCATCTACAATTGACACGCCCGGTGGGACACTCCTTTGTCCTTTTGTTGATTTGATTTCTGTTTTCATCTACAGGGTGCCATCATGACATTTGGGGTACCGGTTCTTTAAGGCTTTTAAAAACATTTCATGAAGGTGCAGTTTTCTTTTTGAAGCATCTAATTAGACAACTTCGTTGGTCTTGTATCACAGTTCAAATGGCTTGTCAATGCTTGCATATTTTGTTACCTTTGTCTGTTATATTTTAGAATTTTTTCACAAAATTCTGTTCGTGCATAACTTTCTATCTTAAATGAGGATATTTCTTTGAAGGGTCTGCCAAAAATTTCAAGTTGCTTGTGTTTGCCCGCACCTATTTTTGCGTTCCAAGTAGTTCATGCATCTTGGTTGATTGGTAACATTTTGTGGAAGTTTTTCTTCTAATCCTTTGCATCAAGTTCATTTGGTACGTATTCTGCAATCATGGCAGCCCTAGAGACCATATTTCTTTGCACAGTTCATTAAATCATTAAACATTTTCTTGTCTATGCTCCCACTGTCTTGCATGCATTACCTTTAAAAATGCCATTGCATTTACTTGAAAGTTTACCTTATCTGCAAATTTTCAAAACCATTTTCAGCAAAGTCATTATGTGCACAACCAACCTATCATGGCGTTCCCTGTGATAACATCGCTGAAGCATTTAAATAAAAAAAAACAGTTCTTTACCTCCACGTCTTGTCTTGCTGCATATTTTGCATGCATGTTTGCCAGAGAATATTTCTTTTAAAACAATCCTCCACGTTTACATAAGACTTAATTAGTTTTTAGTTTGAAAATGTGAAGTAGGGTCTCTTTCTTTATTTTGCATAAATAGTTAGTTTTGGTTTGTTTTTAGTTTTAATTTTACTTTTTGCTTTTTTTGAGTTTTAAAATTTGGTTTTTGGTTTTCCATTTGGTTTTGATATATATATATATAATTTTATTTGGTTTTTAAATTTAGTTTTTTTAGTTAGGATTTCTAGTTTTAGTTTTTAATTGTTTTTTATGTTTAGTTTTATTTTTTTAGTATAGATTTTCAATTGTTAATTAGTTTTGATTTTTATTTATTTTTAATTAGTTTTAGATTTTTAATTTGTTAATTAATATTAGTTTTTTAATTGTTAATGAGATTAATTTAAATTGAAATTTTGTTATTAGATTAGATTTTCAATTTTCAATTTAGATTAGATTTTGAGTTTAGATTAAAATTAGATTTTCAATTTGTTAGTCAGATTAGATTTTAATTTTGTTAAGTAGGTTAATTTTTATTTTTATTTATTAATTAGATTAATGTTTAGTTTGGTATTAGTTTGTTTTGATTTCTTTTGTGAACTAATCTTTGTTGCTTTGTGTGTTTGTGTAGGTTCTCTCTTGTGGCATCCAATCTCGTGTGTCAAAGGTAATATCTTGAAACTACTAATGACATCTTGATGCAGGACACATGTCGAAGAAACGGTGATTTGAAACAGATTGTTTGATTTTTTAGCTTAGATCGCATTTTGAATTGGTGCTTTAAAATTAATCAATGTATTTCGTATTTTGAGCATTAGGCTCTTTTGTGTTACCTTTTAGAGGGCCTTCCTTCCAAGAAACCCTTAAGGCTCGGTTAGAGGGAATGACCCAAGTGGTAACGGGCTAAAGCCAAGCTCTTCCGAACCACTATAAATAAATGTGTTTGTGACAAAAGTTGCAAGCAACGAGTGCTAATTAGTTCATACCGACGACATGTCTCCCCATAAACCCTATAGAGCGCAACCTCTATAGGCTGGGAGTCTTCCTTAACGGAGCGTACGCTGCCGCATGTATGGCCACTCGAACGGATGCCCTTACTAGACACCTTTTGTGTTAGAAGCCAAAAAATTCTAGTTGTTGACGCAGGAGGTCGGACCTCTGAAGCGGCTCACATTCTTACGGTTCTTAGTAGAGATACAAAGTTCACCACGGGGAGTTTTCGTGGGGACGGGTGCTTGGTTGCCCCGAAGAAGTGAGTGTCGAGGGTGGAGCCAGTGGGGTCAAGCATCTAAGTATCTGCTCTGAATTGCGTAGCTCGGGGTAACCCCCCAAGTGAGATTCAACAACTATTGTCCTGGCCAGCCTGAGGATTGTGCTTGAATGTGTTTTTATTGCAAAATCAAATAAACATTCTATCTGCCATGTTTTTTGAGTGTGTTCACAAACAAACAAGAACATTTCACAATCAACACCACATTTGAAATTGAAACCTTGCAAAACAACATTGTCCTTGAAATGTTGAACTTGTGTTCTCAAAACAATCATTTCAAATCTCTTGAGATGCCGCTTTTGAAGTTCTGATCTTTTAGGTCCTCACATAGCCACATCATTCTAGCTTGCCATACCTTTTAGGTCCTTGCATAGTCTTCACCTAGTTGCATCTTTCATCCTTGCATATGTTATTTAATCATACCTAGTCTCTGCATAATCCCCCTAGATCATATCCATGCATAATCCCCTTAGATCACACCCATAATCTTTGCATAGCCTTACATCATTCCTTTAGGACATAACCTTAAACCTTGCATAAGTTCCTTGGGTCATTTCATCATTGGTCCTAGCATTTCATTATTACTTGCATACCAAAATCCAAAAACAAAAATAAAAATAAAATAAAAAGACCAAAAAATATTGGTTGCACTTAGGATTTCTCATCTTAGGTCTGACATCAACTTTTGATCATCAATCCCCCTTATCACTTGAGGTGCATCTTCCTTGAGTTAGGGAATTTATCACTATCTTTGAGTTGGTATTCCTCTTGGAGTTCATCATCTCCTATCATAGCATGCCCTCTCTTTGATAACTTTTCCTTGTGTCTATCCATCATAGCACAAGTCAAAACCCCACATTGGAAATATTTTTAGACCTAGAGTATCCTTAGTCCTTGCATCAAACATCATTCATCCTCATGTCCCATTTAGGGTTTAGTTGCACATCACTTTCCTATCATATAGATCGCATTTTGCATCAACCCTTTAGCACATTCCCATCTCAATCATGTCACATAGATTACTTTTTTACATTGATCCTTATCACATCCTAATCTCACTCATATCATATATTCCCCCCTTTGCACTTTAGGGTTTGCATCATATCTAGAGTCTCATACATTGTCCTAGGTCAAAGATCAAAACTATAATAAATCTCCATGGCTACCTTGGCCCAACAAATTCAATATCTAAAGAGAGAAATATATGACATTCAAGTCCAACAAAATGATTCAATGACCCTACTTGAGATACAATTTCATAATATCAGGAACATCAAACTTCAAGGAATGCTAAAACGATTACGTAAGGTGGAGCAACAAGTAATTAAAAATCAAAAGCTAAATCTTGAACAAGATCCCATGACTCCTTCACTAAGACAACAAGATATTTCTTCTAAGTATCCCCTAGATAGACAGTTTACACCATTGGGGCAATCTATTGAGTTAGCTTTGAAAGAGCTTCTTGAGCACAATCTTACCATATTGCCTAACAAGACCATATGGGGATGTGAATTTTTGAGTAATTATTGTGCATATCATAGACATAACAAACATAAGACTTTAGATTGCATAGAATTAAAACATAAGATTCAAGACCTTCTTGATAATGGTATCATTAAAATTGAAGAACCTAATGACTCATCTATAGAGAAACAAGGCACTACTCCTAAGCATGATCAAAATAATACACCTATGTCTAGCAAGGCTTCATATGTGGCCTCCATCTCTTCCACAATGCCTTCAGCTCCTAAAACTTCTTAACAACAATCCATACCATCTCCTTCAAACAATGAACCAAATGGTGAAACTTCTCATGCTGTCCCTCAAGGTCTATCCACAATACAAATCCAAGCTAATCCATTCTTTTATACAAATCTTTTATACGATTCAAATGTCTTAGATCCTATGCCATCATGTGCTCTAATTCCAATCATACCCACTCTATAAGGCCTCATCCAAAATTATTCCCCATCATGCAAAAACATGAACACCTTCCAAGAATCCCCCATGCATATAAAAAACACTACCCCTTCCTTAGAAGTGGCTCCATGTCAAGAGGATAATCTAAAGAATGAAGAAACAAGTCTATCATAAATCAAGATCAAGACACCAAAACTCTCCAATCCTATCCTATGGTTCAAAAAGATCCTACCTCCCTAGAATCCCATGATGATCCCCTCATACCTTTCCATTTCTTCCAAGATGACCCCCTTCCATCTCAAGAGCAAAGCATCCTTCCAAATCCTATTCCTAATCCACTTCCTAAGGAAGATCATGATGTCTCTTCCACCTTTTCAAATGATCCTATTCAAAATGAAGTGTCAAACACCCTTCTTACTCTATCCAATGGTCCTCTTCCATGTCAAGATCAAAGTATCCCTTTATACCCCTATCATAATTCTCCATGTTTTCCTTAGGAGTCCATCATGCCCATAAAGCCCTCTCATGATCCTATCATTCCTTGCAAGCCACCTCCACCTCAAAATGGACTTTCCTCTAGCATCAAAAGTAAGAAGAAACCCTTTGTTAAAAAGATCTTCCAAAGCATGGATTATCAAAGAAAAGGGTTAGACATTATGAACATGGTATATTAGAACCCCCTGATATAAAAGAAAATCTTGATTATACTTTCTACATTTCTCACTCTCAAGATGCTAGTATCCCTCATAAATCCTACGTTTCTCCAGTTAAATCCAAATACACGCCTTCCCCTTCACCCCTTCCATCTATTTTAGGTCCCTATATCCCTCCATCCCTTATGCAAGATCAACAAAGGCACACATATTTGAGCACCTTCCATCCATCCAAAATACCTTCATATCTTTCCTATCCATCTACACATTCTTTTCCTTCTCCAAGCAATTTGGATGCCAAGCATAAAAGTCACGAGTCAAACAATCCACATGCATTTAAGGATCAACATGTACCATCTAATCGACATGTAAAAACAAAGAAAAATGTGATCCAAAAAGAAAAAGAGATATACAAAAGGCCACAAAGGCCCATTGAGCAAAAGAAAGAAATTTCAAAAATCATATGGGTTCCTAAGGTGCTTGTAGAAGCAATGCATTCCAAGGGACTACAAAAGAAAGAAATTTCCAAAATGCCACAAAGGCCCACAAAGAAAGAAGAAAAGTCAAGATGTGTATGGCTTCCCAAGTCTTACATCGAGACAATGCATTCTAAAGTATCACAAAAAAATGAAAAATCAAGAACCATGTGGATTCCCAAGTCGCTCGTACAGGACTTGCACACTAAAGAAAAATCAAAATTGGCATTGAAGCTACCCCAGCTTCTCCCACATCCACTATCCTAAAACCTATTTCACCTCCTTATCCATTTTGGTTCCTTGTTTCCTAAAATCTACATCAACCTTTCCATCAAAATCACAAACTCCAAAATCCACTATTCCTCCACTAGTCCACCACCCCTCAAGGTGTGTGCCAATGTTGATCTTGCTAGCATTTCCATCTAGCCATGCATAATTCTTCCAACATCCCATCCATTATCCAACACCTATGTTCTATCCTTCCATCCCTCTTATCCAATCCTTTGCATAAATCCTTATAACCTTTTCGTCTTATTATCCATTTCATCTCCCTTTACCATCACCCTTTCGACATCTTTGACCATACCTTCAATAGCCATGGATCATTATAGAACATCTTTCAGGGATATTATCTAGAGAACAACTTGATTCCTGAGTCATATCTCCTATCAAGTATCCATCATCTTCCAATAGTTCAAAAAAAGTCAAAAAAATGGAAGAATGAAGTCAAAATGATGAAAAAAATAAAATGAAAAATAAGAGAAAAAGAAAAGAAAAAGTCAAAAAAAAAAAGAAAAGGAAAAAAGTGAAAAATCAGAAAAAGTAAAGAAAAAAAAAATCTATCCATTGGTGAAAACCTGACAAACAGGCGCCTTGGGCAAGTACCATGATGAAAACCTGGCAAACAGGCATCATGTGTAATTCATTATTTTCTTGCACTATTCACTTGGGGCAAGTTCCATCCGTGTGCATCCATCTATTATCCCTCATCCTCCATTATCCCTCATTCACTCTGTATCCATCCATATCCCTTTTTCCACCTTTGATCTTGACAAGGTTAAGGATCTTTACAGGCTTTTGTGTGTCCTATCTATTGCACTTGATCCACACCCTTAAGCTCCTATCCATTATTTTGTCCATTGCTTGCTTCCATCCATCATTACCCCCTTTTGATCTTGCTTATCATATCTGCCTCTTATCCAAATCTACCCCTCGATCTTGACCAAAATTAAGACATAAAAATGCAAAAAACCTCTTGACATGTCCATTCCTTTGGATCACATAACATTCGTTATGCCTATCCTAGCTTTACATTGCTATATCTGGTGCCCGTGCTTGGATTAAACATGTTATCCTATTGCGGTATAGTCCTTGAAAATTGCATAAGCCTCATCCATCTTTCACTTATCCATGCATGTCCTATTTGTTCATTCATCCACTCAAAATCCCTTTTACTTTGCTAGACACAAGGGGCAAACATGAAAAAATCATAAAAAATCATAAAATGTCTTGAAAAAATCATAAAAATCATAAAAAAGTCTACAAAAAAAATCATAAAATGTCCTTAAAAAATCATTAAAAAATCCATAAAATGTCTTGAAAAAATAATTAAAATCATAAAATGTCCTGGAAAAATCATAAAAATCATAAAATGTCCAGGAAAAATCTTTAAAATCATAAAATGTCCTGAAAAAACCATAAAAATCATAAAATATCTTGAAAAAAAAGCCTAAAAATTAAAACATTCATAAAAAGCCTAAAAATCATAAACATCCAAAAATATGTAATAAACATTGCGAAGACACAAACACTTAAGACAAGCATGCAACTTTGCACTTCAACAGACTCATGACATGATGAGACTTAAATTTAGCAAACAGAACAACATCTAATCAACTTATCACCATAAACAATCAACTGTGAACAAAAAAAAACAATTCGACATGAAACATATTGTTTGCTTATTTTCTCTTGATTGTTTTTGATTTTCCTTTTTGGTGACATGTCTTTTAGCTTTTCCAGGATGTCTCTGACTAGAAAGGCGAGGATGGGGCATATTCACTTGTTTGCTGCTTGTGAGATGTTCCTTAGGAATATGATGACAAGTCCTAGGACATGATCACTTAAGATCATCAAGGACATATTGGTCTGATACACACCAAGGCATTCCTTTATTGTCTGATATGTTTTCTTTCTTGCAATTGGAGTGACTGATTCATTTGGGTCTAATTCATAATCTAGATGATTTTTTGCCTTTTGCTATAATAAGCTTGATGATGATACATGCACTTAAATTCACAAGAATTCTCGTCGCTTTCATATCCTCTTTCTCATCACTCATTCTTTTTTAATCATCACTTTTCTCTTCGCGTCCTCCTTCTCATCTATCTTTTTCATCATCTTTTTCATTCTTCTTATTGCAGCAAGCTCAATTAAACACTTTATCTAACTGATGCAATGTCTTTGAATCTTTAATCTCTTTACCAACCACCTTGCTTCTTACAATCTCAATGCCCTGGATCAATCAATCAATCGTTGGATCACCTTATCTTGCGCTAGCATCAATCCCTATCAGCTTAATCAGCTCAATCAGCTTAATCAACTTATCAATTCGGCTATATTGTTCATTTCCATCAATTGTTCAGTTATGCCTCATCAACTGTGCATTTCTATCAAATGTACATCTCAATCTAATCACTTGTGCAATATGAATCATCCAATCTTCTCTCCCACAATCTATCGAGAGATCAATCTCCATCATTATGTTCAATCATTCTCTCGAGGGGGCATAACCAATCAATCATCACCCTTACCAAGACACCTTTGGGGCATATATCAGTTGATCATTTTCTTTGAAACAACGCGACATGCTGCATTGTCTCAAAGAGGGGCAAAATGTAGACACATAAAAATTTCCATTAATTTGTCCTCATTTAATTTCAAATTTCTTTAAACATCGGGCAAGTCCTTATTATTACATTATTATTTCTCCACAATTCATTATTCATAATTTCCATCTTTAATTATATTATTATTAATATCTTTACCATTTATCCATTAAATCTATTAAATAAAACATTTATCATATTCGTTTATACGCCTTCATGCATTCACCTTATATACATTTCTCTATTTATTTAATAAAACCCTTAAATATCCCCTCCTACCACTTACCATTTCCCATTTACCACTCATCTTCCCTATACCACTCATCTTGCATTATCCCATATTCATCCCACAACATGAACTCGCCCGGAGAAAATCTATTTAAACAAGCCCCCTCTCTTATTTGAGGATCTCATCTTTATGCATCGAACTTATGCCAGTTTGCATCCCATTATCTTGACATCTTATTTGCTATCTTTGCATTCTCAAATCTCCATTTCCTCATAGCTTTTTGCATAAGTGATTCTGAGAGAAAATATAGATTAAATGTGAAATCTTGAGGAATAGGAGTGCAATGGAGTAGAGTTTGATAACATGCATTTGTGTTTCTAGTTTAGATTTCAATTTGCATATGTGTGTTTTGCGGGAAAAACTTCATTGTTGGATGCTGGAAGATTAAATCTTGTATTCAATCCATTTCCTCCATCTATAGTACTAAGTGCTTAGATGTTATTTTTGATATCATTCCTACATCAGATCAATTTCATGTGAAGTTGGGACATTCTTGGCTCTCTTCCATGGAAGCGATCCCTTCTACTATTCATAAGTGTTTGAAATGCCCTGTTAATGGCCAAATCATAATAATTAATTATAGCATGTACCAACCCACAGTGAGGTGTGGAGATGTTAATCTTGATTACTTTTGGTCTAAACGATTCAAACCTCTTAAACTTAGAAGTGATGCTCTTTTTTTAATTTTATCAAAAGTGAAAGAATGAGATGATTTTATCTTTGAGTAAGCCTAGATATACCAGACCCGTTCCTCCTCATGATAGACCTATTCATCCTCCTCATGATGGACTTGGTCTCCTTCCTACACCCTTTATCCCTCCTTTATTTTTTTTGTTGTAGTTTTACCTTCTACATCTTATAAAGGGAAGTGCCCAACATCTAGACTATCTTTCAACCTTAAAAACCTTCTCTAATGCATCCTTCTTTAAAAGAAGAGAAGAAATCTATATCAATTGATCTTAAAACTTCACAACCATTGACTAAAACTAAAAGAAATCATTGTGTGAGAGAACGTTGACGAATACATCATGCTAAGGCTTGTGAACTTACTTCTGAACCTATTTCCTCTTCGAAGACACCAAATATTGGCATAATCACAGTTTTCCAACCTTCTCCTAACCCTATGGAGGAAGTTCAACCTAAATCTCAAAGACATAAAATGATTAAGAGAAATGATGGTTCATGTTCTATTCCAATTAAAGATCCTATTTTTATTAATCTTGAAGAAACACATGGATGCCAATGATGTTCATGCTAACAATGTTGATGCTAATGATTCCAATGATGAATATGAATATGTTGATGTTGACAATGACATATAAATAATTTTCAAAGAATTAATTCTAGCTCCAAATTGATAGACAAAGTGACTCATCAGTAGAGCATGGTCCTTGTTTGGAACTTGTGGTAGCTCTATCTACTATGCTCGAAGTTGCTCCTCTTGCATATTGTCCACATTCCCAAAAAATGTTGAGCAAGATTGGGAGGTAAATGATTTGCTTGATTAGCTTCATTAGTGCCATAGATCCTCTCTTTCCCTCTCTTATGTGTTCATAACCTTCCTCTATTTGTTTTGTAAATTCTTCTATTTGTTGTCCCTAGTGTTGTCTACTTGAGGACGATGCAAAATGTTGAGATCTCTTTTGGTCTCTCTTATGTTGACTCAAAAGACACACGTGCCCTTCTTCCATTGTGGTTCTACATTCTTTAAGGGATGAGGACAATTCAATGCAAATATATACACGATATACATTATTTATCATAAGAGCATACTAACCCCAGAGTTAAGTAGAACCATTATGTGTTTTTTGTTTTGTGATCATTATCCTTTGATGTATCCTTTTTGGGGGCATCTAATTGTAGTAATGTGCTTGTCTCTTAGATGCATGTATACTAGCTTAAAGCCATTGCACTCAATGTGGCGTACACAATCACTTTGATGAGGGGACATATACTCTGCTCAATCTCTCTCTTTGTATGTCTTGATACTCAAGTTACTTTGCAAACTTAGTCTTTTGTTTTGTAATTTTGCTATTTTTCTTTTCATGACTCATGGTAAGTGAACCTTACTAGGCTAGTAGTCATGGTTCTCTTTCTTTCTCTTTCTTTCTCTTTCTTATGATGTCTCTTCTATTTTGATCTTGAAGTTGTAAGATACCTAAAGTCCACTATGGACTTGGAATGTCTTGCCTCTTTAACATTTTGGTGAAAGTTGTTTCAATGTGAACCTTTGTACTTTACTGAGAGTATGCTTAGTCTCATACTCCCACTAAAGTGGGGGCTAAATGTAGCATCCTAAATTGTACTCCCTTACATTTTTGTCCCCATTTGGGCCCTCACTTTGGCATTCATGTCCCAAGGCTTGATTGGAGTCCTGATTCTGCTCACATTTATGCAAACTTGTCATTATTTTCATCTTGCACTTCATTTCCCTTCATTTTTTGGTACCTTATTGGTCAGGGCTAGGGCGCAAGCGCCTTTCTCCCCTTAGGACCAGAGCACCTAGCGCCCTAGTACTCCCAATTAGGACCTATTTTGAGGCTCATTAACCGTCATAACATTTTGTTTGGGACCTAGATCCCGTGTCAAATTATGTCAAAAAATTGAGTTGTTTTTTTGTCGGGTGGGTATAAAAGGAGGTCTACCCCTCTCATTTTAAGTAGATACACACACATCAATTCATTTTGACATCAAGCAATCAAGCATTCAAGTTCAAGTGGAAAAGCAATGAATCGTCTTTAAAACATTGGAGTTGACATTCACGTTCTATGTTGTTGAAGACTTCATGAAACCCTAATTCAATGTGGAGACAAACAAAACTCCATACCAAGGTACATTATCAATGTTTATTCAACATCTCCCTCAAATGGAGAACATTTCCATTATTGCAAATTAAATCGCATTTCATTTCTATTTCATGGTTAATTCCAAAACCGAGGTTTGATCTAAGGCAAACCCCTATTCCCAACCTATTTCCCTTCTCTAGTGTCAAGATGAGCAGGTACACAACTGCGATCTTCAAAATTGCCTTTATTTACAATGACGAATTGATCCCTTGTTTGAGTGCGAAAAGTGTAGAGGACCAAAGCGATCGCCATCCCAGTCCCAAAAAATTAGGAGCTCCTTCTGGGAACATATCCAAATACATTTACATTCCTCAGATCTAGGTTTGTGGCTTGATCCGACAATTGTAGCTTGCTGTTCATGCATTTTTGCATCAATTCCAACACATTTGCCCTATTTTCAGCATTTTCAGGATTCAATTTAAAAGAGGGAAATCAAATCAAATTTAGTAAATTCAATAGAATTCTCAACCTTTGTCCTTGCTAGTTTGTGGCTAGATCCATTGGGTTTACCCCTCTTTAATGTAATTGGCCCCTAAGTAAAAGTTAGTGGCTTCTTCCTTCTATGGTGGAAACCCTAATTTTTCACCACATTACAATATGTATGTATGTATGTATGTATGTATGTATGTATACATATACATATACATATACATATACATATACATATACATATACATATACATATATAGGTTTGAACAATGAAAGAAAGGCTGAGTTGGTTAAATTAATTAATTAAATAAAGGTAATTTGTTTAGTTGGTGTCAAAAGAAGGGTTAGATTGGTTAATTAAATACTCGAAGAATTATTTAACTAACATCAGAGGAATAATAAAATAGATTGATTAAATAAATAATATTTATTTAATTAATGTTGAAAGTGAATTTATGAGATGGTCCTAGTATGATAGCATAAAAGATGCAAGGATACTGTAGTGTCCTAAAATTGCGACACTTGCAATTTTGACTGCATTTAGGTCTTCACGATGGCGATGCAACATGGAACCTGAATGGAGACCCCGAAACTTGTTCATGACATCAAAAACTGCATTTTTCAGCACCCTGGCCTAATCCTTCTTGCACCCTGCTATCCCTGGAGGTGGGACCATGGCGCCCAGCGCCCTGGTCCTTGGCCCTATTTTGGGCCCGGTCTCTTGTGGGCATCGGGTCTTTAAGTTTGCAAATTGGAAAATAATGTTTCCTGGTCGGCCTAAGGTCGGGAAAATCAATCTATCAGCCCTAATTGACAAATATATAAACTACATTTCCTCTCCCATTTGAGGAGGTCGAAAAAAAAGGAAAGAAGCAAGAACAAGACGCGGAAGCGATATTCAAACATTCAAACCTTCAAGCATTCAAGCATTCCTTCAAGCAATTGAGCATTCTAAGTCTCCATTCAAGGCTAAGTGTTGCATTCAAGACAAGGATTCAACCATTGAAGAGGAGATCACATACAACATACAACATACTACATACATTACACCTTCGCATGTAAGAATACAAACATTCTTACAACAAGGTATCAGTACTTGTTTACATTACAAACATTTAAATTTACAACATTCTCATTTCTTGGTTAATTCCAAAACTGGGGTTTGACCTAAAGGCAAACCCCTCATCCATAACCCCCCAATCATCCTCTCTTTTCTGTGTGTAGGTTGCAGGTACGCGACTGTAATTGAAGATCTGGAATCCTTGTGCAGAGACGAACAAATCCCCCTTCGTTTTGCGGATTTTTCGGAGGACCGTGTGCACGCCGGGCGCCATCGTCCTGTCAAATTTCGCTCAAATTTGCAGAACAACATCGTCTTGACATTTTACTACTAATTCCAGGTCCGCAGCTTCATCCCATATCCCTATCTCTGTTTATAAGCGAATCTTTCCTACTTTACATGTATTCCTAGTTCAATCTTTCTATCTACATTCTTTACAAAAGAGGGTATCCTTGATGTCTTAACCCTTGAAACTCATTTAGAATCCAATCTTGCATTGCGTGGGATTGGATCTTGTGGGTTTCAACCCCTCTTTTGAATGTAAAGTCTCTCCTAAGTGAAAACCATCAACCCTAGTGACTCTCCCTTCTCTCTCCTTGGAGTTGGGGAGGGGAGAACGACTAGGGTTCGATTTTTCTGCTTTACATTTTGGTGAATCCGACGTGAACATCCTCATTCTGATTATTCATGATTAGATCTGAAAATTTTGCCTTCTTAAATTTCCATGTTTGATCTTTTGCAAATTTTAGAGGTTGATTGCATAAAAACCCTAAAATTTTCTTTTTAGTAATTAAACTTGTGAAATGTTTAATTGTTAATGCTTGTTTCAGATCTACCCTTCTATTGCAAATTATCAATTCATATTTGTGCTTTAATTCTGAAAATTAAGTGGTTAAATGTTAAAACCCTAATTTTAAAGACATTCTTGATTCAACCTTTGACTGATAATTTCACTGATCAAAACACTTCCAAATCGGCTGTAACTTTGGATTCCGCAACAAAATCACAATATCTTTCATCCCTGAAAATTTGGAAAAAAGTTGCGAGGACCGTGTGCACCCCGAGTGCCATTCTCCGACATTTTTTCTGAAATTTCGAGAGCTAGATCTTACTGTATTTTTCTACTAAAATCCAGAATTTTGGCTGATTTTATCAATTTTAACACTTTCAAAATTAAAGTCAAAGTTGGTCTAGCGATTGCTTGGATTAAGGCTTATAATCATTCAAAAAAATTGTTGAAATTGAAATTTGTATCAAAATTGTGTTCCTTACAGTCCTAAATCTGAAAAGTGTGTTAGCATTCATTCGAAATTTCAGTGTTTTATTCAAATTTTTGCAGTTTGTGACTTTTGAAATTAAGTGTTTAATTGCAGCAACCTTGATTTCCACTTTCCAAATTCGAATTTTGCATGAAATCGAGTCAACTTTTAAATTTCAAAACTTGCATTGCTTTTAGTATTCCCTCTAAAATCATAAAATTCAAAATTTCAGTTTCCCCCTCTTTTTCAAAGTTCAAATTTTACATTTTTCAACAATCTTGGTAGGGTTCAATTTTGAGATTGCAACTTTAATTTGGCCTATCTACAGATCGTAGAATCACTCAATTTTTTCAGATTAGCTTTAAAATCATCATAACTTTCATCCCTGAAAATTTCAAAAAAAGTTGCGAGGACCGTGTGCACTCCGTTCGCCATGGTCCCCGACATTTTTTTCGAAATTTCGGGAGATTGTCCTGATTGCATTTAACAGCTTGAATCTAGGAGATTGGCTGGTTTTATTGAAATTTGCTACCTCTAAAATACAAAATCTTCTCTCTCTTTTTAGTGCATGAGTCTTACAACAATAAGCCCTACTTACACTATTCCCGTTAGACGAAGCCTTAGAATTAAGTCTTTCCAAGGTTTAATTACTGAGGAGATGGAACCTAATTTGAATGGCCTTTTTAACAAGGACATGGGTAATTCCTCTAATCCTCTTAATGATGAAGAAGCTCTCCATGAGGTTTCTGTAGAACAACTTTCAAAATTGGATAACCAATTTGATGATTTTCGACAATGGATGTCTCAAGAATACCCCGATAGTGAAGCTCTTTCATTAATTGAGGGTCTAAAACGTATGGTTCAAAGTGATAAGAATGGAATTGATATTTTGCGTGGTATTGCATACATTGTGGATTCGAATGTGATGCCGATGAAAAGTTGTGCCGAAACCTTAGGTTATACACAACCTCCTACTCAAGTTAATCATTCTATTCCTTTGACAACTTCTATTGCTAGTATACCTACTTTTACATCAAACATAATGACTACTTCAATACAAGACATTCCACCTATGATCACCAGTCATGGGGGCAATCCCTCTTCTTCAATCAACCCTCTTCCTTCATTCAATCCGACTTCTTCATTCATTCCTTCAATGAGTGTTCCTATTATATCTCCACAAATAAACATGACGCAAGGGGGCAATTCATTTAACCCTTCCATTCCTCCTTGTAGTGTTCCTCCTTTCCAATCATCTCCTATAACTAACTATCATAGTGTCCCACCACCTTACTCTCTACCTTCTTTCAATAACATAATACCTCCATCACAATCTAACACGTCTAATATGAACTCTTCGACTGAAGCGACCATTAACAATCTTGCACAAACTGTCTCTTCTTTACAGCAACAAATTGCCTCTATGAATCAATCTAAGTTTAGTGTGCCCACATTTGATGTTGTGAGCCCACTTTCTCTTGACATTGTTCGAGCTATCCCCCCTAAACATGTTGAAATTCCGCATTTGGAGCTTTATAATGGTAAGGGTGATCCTCTAACACATGTTAAGACCTTTCAAACAATATGTACTGATTTTGCTTATGACCAAAGGTTGCTTGCAAAACTGTTTACTAGAACATTAAGAGATAAAGCCCTACAATGGTATTGCTCGTTGCCTTCTTATTCTATTACTTCTTTCGAACAACTTGCAAATGCTTTTATTCAACAATTTCAAAACAATATAAGTCCTAAAGTTACTTTGATTGATTTAATGCATTGTAAACAAGGTGTTAAAGAAAAAGTGACTGATTTCATTGGTAGATATAAGCATTTGTATGCTTAAATTTCTTTTCCAGTGCCTGACAATGATATTCAAAGAATCTTTATTTCTAATTTACAAAAAGATATCAGAGAAAAACTCCTATTTTCTGAGTTTACTTCTTTCCAACAGTTGTGCGCAACTCTTCACAATTATCAACTGACTGTGAGTCAAATGGAACAAGCAAATCCTATGGCTCCAAGTGATAAGGGTGATAGTAGTTAACAACCACTTGGGAAGTTTAAACCAAACAGAGAGTCGATTAAATTCAATGAAAACATCATCACCAACAATGTGAATGCGGCATCAGGTGTGCCTCCTATTTCTAAGTTTTTCAAGAAAGAAATAAAGTTTACTCCTTTGAATGAATCATTGCATAGTATTATGAATAAGTTATGGGAACAAAATGTGCTTACTCTTCCTCCTATAAGGCAAATAGATCCTGCAAAGATTAACTCGCCCTATTTTGATAACAAATCTTTTTGTCAATTTCATCGTCAACCTGGGCATGATACTGAAAAATGTTTTGCTTTAAAGGGTAAAATTCAAGATTTGATTGATAATAATACTATCTCTGTTTCTGGTGTGAATGATAAAGGCAACACATCTGTAGCTCCTCCTAACCAAAATCTTCAGATTTTTACTGATCCATTACCTTCTCATACCTCTAATGTGGTTGAGACTAATGACTCCTCTTTCTCACTTGATAGTCTTGTGTCTATGACTCCGAATGTGATTAACTTTGTGGAACAGCAGAAAATCCCTAAAGAACTTTCCATCACCTTTGATTCCAGTGAAACTATCAGGGCACCTGATGGTCCTTTATATATAGTTGCAAAAGTCAAGAATACACCTTGCCGTGGAGTGCTTATTGATCCTTCTTGCATGGTTAATATCATTACTGAAGAATTTCTTTTTACTTTGCAATTGAATCAAGTGATCTATGATGAAACAAATGTGGTTGTGAAACTATTTGATGCATTTTCTTCTCCTGCAATTGGTTCTATTACATTACCTATTGAGGTCCATAACAAATCCCTTGATGTGGACTTTGCTATTATTCCATCATCCGAACAATTTCGTGTGAAGCTAGGCTATCCTTGGCTATCTTCCATGAAAGCTATTGCTTCTCCTATTCACAAGTGTTTGAAATTTCCCCATAATGGTGAAGTTGTTACTGTCAATCATAGTCTCTTTAAACCAGCTGAAAGAACTTCTAGCGTTCCTATTGATTACTTTTGGCCTAAACAATTCCAATCTCTTCCTCCGCGAAGTGATCATCTTTTCAAATCTTATCAAAAGTGGAAGAAAGATATGATCCTATCTCTAAGTGAACCTAGAACACCCAAACTTGACATTCCTATCGTTCTTGAGAAGGAAGTTCTTCCTTTGAAAGATAAAACTAATGTCTTTCCTCAAGAAGATTCCCAACCCATCCCTATGAATGTGACTATGCCTATATCTAATAAACTTCCTAAAAGTAGACCTATACCTCCTCGTCATGATGGACTTGGTCTCCTTCCTAAACCAAATATTTCTCCCTTATATGGAGCAGTTCCTCCTCCTTCCTCTTATGGAGAGAAGAGACCTTCCTCTTCTCCTATTGTTCAACCTAAGAGACCACAACCTAAACACCCAAGTGATAAGGATGAGAACATTCCTCCTCCTCAATCATCTCAACTTCCTACTAAGACTAGATGGAATCGTTCTGCATGTGAACGCTGATGAAAGCGTCATCTTAGAGCTCAGGCAGCTGCTTCTCAATCCCCCAAAACACCTTCAGCCAATATTATTCCATTTTCTCCTCAGCCGATGATTGAGCCGAAATCTCCTAAACATAAGATGCATGATGGTCTTGATCTTGTGCGAGTTAAAGATCCTGTTTTTATAAATCTTGATGATGATATAGATGAAAATGTTACTCCTATTCATTCTGATAGTGAATATGAATATGTTGATGTTGATAACCATCTATCTAGCGAATTTTCTAAAGCACTTATCCTAGCTCCTAGACAAGAACACCATGGCTTGGGATATGAACATAGCCCTTGTTTGGATCTTGTGATAGCTCCATCTGCTGTGTTGGATGTTCCTCCTCTAGCGTGTTTCCTACCTTCCCGAAATATTGATCAGCAAGATCGGGGGGTAGATGACATGGTAGACTAGTTCATTAGCATAGCAGACTCTCTCCTCCTCTCTTTTGTTACTTCTTCTATGTGTTATTCTCATTCTTCTATTTGTTGTCCTTAGTGTTGTCTACTTGAGGACGATGCAAAACATTGAGATCTCTTTTGGTCTCTCTCATGTTGACTCAAAAGACACATGTGTTCCCTTCTTCTAGGTGACCTTCCTTGATTGGGGAATGAAGAACAATTATGCATACATACATATGATATACATGAATTATCATACAACATACTGACCCCGAGAAAAGTGAAGTCACCTCGTGCTTTGTGTTTTATGTCTATTATCCTTGGGCTTATCTCACACTTGGGGGCTAAATCCTTGTGATAACGTGCTCCTTTCCCTTCTCATTTCTTATATGTATCACTACCTTAAAGCAATCACCTCCGGTGAGGCGTGTGCGATCGCTTTAACGTAGGGGGGCATACATCCCATCCATATCTTTTCAAGATACTTGAAAATTTCTTGACAAACTTAGCTTTGCCTTGAAAATTTTTGATATCTTTCTTGCATGACTCATAGTGAGGGAACCTTACTACTGACAGTCATGGTTCTCCCTCGTGATCTTCCCTTTTACTTTGTCAATCGAAGTCGTAAGATCCTTAGTCCACTGGGGGCTTGGTGTATCTTGCCTTCTTGACGTGGTGAAAGTTTTTCAATGTTGTTTCCTTGTACTTTACCAAAAGTATGAGCGTACGCTTATATTCCCGCTAAAGTGGGGGCTAAATGTAGCGTCCTAAAATTGCGACACTTGCAATTTCGACTGCATTTAGGTCTTCACGATGGCGATGCAACATGGAACTTGAATGGAGACCCCGAAACTTGTTCATGACATCAAAAACTGCATTTTTCAGCACCCTGGCCTGATCCTGCTTGCACCTTGTTGTCCCTAGAGGTGGGACCATGGCACCCAGCGCCCTGGTCCCTGGCCCTATTTTGGGCCCGGTCTCTTGTGGGCATCGGGTCTTTAAGTTTGCAAATTGGAAAATAATGTTTTTTGGTCGGCCTAAGGTCGGGAAAATCAGTCTATCAGCCCTAATTGACAAATATATAAACTACATTTCCTCTTCCATTTGAGGAGGTCGAAAAAAAAGGAAAGAAGCAAGAACAAGACGCGGAAGCGACATTCAAACATTCAAACATTCAAGCATTCAAGCATTCCTTCAAGCAATTGAGCATTCTAAGTCTCCATTCAAGGCTAAGTGTTGCATTCAAGACAAGGATTCAACCATTGAAGAGGAGATCACATACAACATACAACATACTACATACATTACACCTTCGCATGTAAGAATACAAACATTCTTACAACAAGGTATCAGTACTTGTTTACATTACAAACATTTACATTTACAACATTCTCATTTCTTGGTTAATTCCAAAACCGCGGTTTGACCTAAAGGCAAACCCCTCATCCCTAACCCCCCAATCATCCTCTCTTTTCTGTGTGTAGGTTGCAGGTACGCGGCTGTAATTGAAGATCTGGAATCCTTGTGCAGAGACGAACAGATCCCCCTTCGTTTCGCGGATTTTTCGGAGGACCGTGTGCACACCGGGTGCCATCGTCCTGTCAAATTTCGCTCAAATTTGCAGAACAACACCGTCTCGACATTTTACTGCTAATTCCAGGTCCACAGCTTCATCCCATATCCCTATCTCTGTTTATAAGCGAATCTTTCCTACTTTACATGTATTCCTAGTTCAATCTTTCTATTTACATTCTTTACAAAAGAGGGTATCCTTGATGTCTTAACCCTTGAAACTCATTTAGAATCCAATCTTGCATTGTGTGGGATTGGATCTTGTGGGTTTCAACCCCTCTTTTGAATGTAAAGTCTCTCCTAAGTGAAAACCATCAACCCTAGTGACTCTCCCTTCTCTCTCCTTGGAGTTGGGGAGGGGAGAACGACTAGGGTTCGATTTTTCCGCTTTACAGATACATATTAGGCATCTATACAAACCCGTAATGATATGGAGTGAATACCAAAATTATAATCATGTATTCACTCCATATCATTACTGGTTTGTGTAGACACCTAATATGTATCCTTGCATCTTTTATGCTATCACACTAGGACCATCTCATAAATTCACTTTCAACATTAATTAAATAAATACTATTTATTTAATCAATCTATTTTATTATTCTATAATGTTAGTTAAATAATTCTCTGACTATTTAATTAACCAATCTAACCCTTCTTTTGACACCAACTAATCAAATTACCTTTATTTATTTAATTGATTTAACCAATTCACCCTTTCTTCCATTATTCAAACCTTAATTGGACAATCACATTTATTCAATCAAATAACTCATTATATTTAAATTCTCCATTAAATTAAGTAAATAAATATGTACTTAACTCCTAAAAAATCCCCATCATGATTAGTTAAACAAACAAATAAATTAGGTTTAGTCAACAAAATAAATACTTGCACATCCCTTCAGCACTTTTTTATAAATAAGTAAATTCAATCACATGGATCCAAGTGTACAAGGCTCCAGAAAGACCATATATCAATCCTCACCTATATCCAGTTTTGAGAAAATCTTCACTGTCAACCTCTTCCCAATCATTGTCTTAACCATGTGCACCAATCACAAGTTCCACTTGTAAGAAATTCATTCTCTCTTATAAATGAACTGACTACATCCCTCCATTACAAAATATATGATCTCATCAATTCATCATTCCTATCTAAAAACTATAAATTCACTAATCCACAAGCCATATTCAACAAGTAGGATAGGATGAAAAGTAAGGTTATGCCACTAGATTGAACAACCAACACTCATCTTCAATAATCAATGAATCATCTTGAGCACACCACTTTGTTAACAATGTTTATTTTCATAAGAAGTTTGTTCTCGTATACCATTTAGTTTCATTTCTTTGCTCTATTAGAGGTGTAGCTAGGTATAGAGCAATAATATTATTTTATGCATTAGTTCCTATTTATTTTCTCTATGCTATAATGTGGTTATGTAGATACATGCTTAGGCCAATAAATTTTAGGATCTTCAAACCCTACTTGGTAGTTTTTAGGTTTTCACTCTCTTCAACTTCTTTTGATGGATCCCACACTGGTGCAGGGGCACTCTCATGCCTATGGGGTCCACTTTTTGAGTTTTTGTCCCGTTTTATGATGTTTGATGTAAAAAAGGTCATTTTGGACCATTTGTGATGTTTTTGGGTCATTTGGGTCAAAGGTGCAAAAATTGCTAAAATGTTGTCAATATTGCCATGACAACTTTTCCATTGTAGTGACTACTTTTTAAAAAGTTGTTAAAATTTATTTAGGGGTTAGTTGGAGGTTGAGAACTAATTTTGCAGGCATAAATAATTCTTTTTCACATGACCCCAAGGGTTGGAAGCATTGTAAGTAAGTTTTTTGCTCAATATACACACCAATTTTTGTGCATTTCTAACGTACCAGTATGCAAATATTATTAGTATGGATTGTATTTGTCACTTGGAAACATAAGACCACTTGGAGATGAAAGTGAATTTAATCTACTTTCTTTTTGTTTCATTCAATTTCATTGAGTACCAAGCAAGATATTGTAATTTCTTCCCAAACTGGTAGAAACCCTACTTAGAGTAACCAATGGGCTACATAAATGTGTAATTGAGTCCTCCACTGGTGGAAAATTATATAAATGGGTGGAGAGACTTGTAATTATGCCTTTTTTTCATATGTCAAACTTTCAGGGGTTGGTGAGAAGGTTTGCATGTGTGGTGAGGCGGTAGGAGGTCTAATATCTCTATGTATCAGACTGTGGAGGACAACAAGGTTGAAGAAAATGCCCTATAAAGAAATAAAAGATTGATCCACCTTGTGTGTGGTCGTAGAGGGATGTTTTGGGACCATATGAAATAAAAAAAATGATTGGGGGCCATTTTGTTGAGTAAGACTAAGTGTATGGTTGACTGTCCTAAAATGATTGATTAGGACTGTCCTATTTTAACCATTTCTATTGCCCAAAAATAGGGTCTTGGTGGGAAGTTTGGATGGTATATTCTTGAAGGATATATCATAAACCTTAGGTAGGGTCCCTCATGTCAAGGATGATAAGGTTTTGAGTCATAGGTGTGTTGATTTGGCCTTTGGCCATCAACATTGACATTTTAAATTGTGAAAGGCTAAGAGTCATCAATGATAGAAAGTATGGTAGTGTTGGGATCCACTAAATTGTTCTTGTTATGATGTCATAATCACAAGACCAGTTTACCATGATGTTTACTTTGCCTTTGAATGTTGGATCAAGCCTTGAAAGGGTGATCAAGGTCTAGAGACAAATAGGTGTGTCCAAGGGTACCCACAAAGGATGGGTTATGAAACCATTGCCATTGTGAATCGAAACACTTGTGAGTGTCCTTACTTTGCATCAAATTGGTATCAGAGTAGGGAGATCAGTTGGTGAAGATAAGAGGGTCATAAAATAAGTAGAAGAAAATACAAGCCACCCAAAATGCCTCCAAGAATGAATATGGAAAGGATAGTTAGAGAAGTAAGAGAATCTCTTTCCCAGGAAATGAGAGCCATGAGGGAAAACCTTGATACAAGACTCTCAATAGTTGAGACAAATTAGAGAAGAGGAGTGGTCACAAGAGATTTGAGTGACCAAGAAGAAGAAGTGGGTGAAGAAAACACACCACAAGAAGAACATGAAGAAGAAAGAGATGTTGAAGAGTTGAGAATGGAAAGGTTGTTAAAGGTTGTCAAGAATGATGGTTCTAAAGTCAAGATCAACCTCCCAGTATATTCATGGAGTCTGAATTGAAAAGAAATCCTATATTGGATAGGAGAAATGGATAAATATTTTGATTTTGAAGAAATACTTGAGGGGAAACAACTGAAGTTGGTAAGGACTAAACTAAAAGGACATGCATCCTTATGGTGGGATTATGTACAAGAAGAGAGAAAGAAGAGGGGTAAGGCTTGAAGATTACATCATGGGATAGAATAGTGGCAAAGTTAAAGGGAAAATACCTACCTAGTGACTATACCATTCAGTTGTATAGGAAGTTACAAAATCTAAAACAAAAAGACATGGATGTGAATACCTACTCGGAGGAGTTCTATAAAATTAGCATTAGAGCAGGCCATATGGAAGAAGATGTTGATAAGGTGGCAAGGTATTTGAATGGGATAAAGTATAGCCTATAAGATGAATTGAGTCTCACATGTCCAAGGACCGTAGAGGAATGCTATCAATTGCCTTGAAGGATAAAGAAAAGTTGCTAAGGAAGAAAGAGAAGCAGAGTAGAGGTAGGGGAAGGATAAACTTCAGAGGTAGAGGGACTTTTGCAGGTAGAGGGTAGTCCCAAAGTTCTCAAGGAGAGACACATAATTCCCAAGATCAAACTTTAGAATCAAGGGGTAACTTTAGAGGAAGAAGACCCAATTATAGAGGCATATTTGGAAGTCAAAGAGGATCAAGTGCGTTTATTGGTAAATGCAATATAAATGTAACAAATTTGTAGGTCATCAAGCATGACAATGTCCTAAAAAATAGCCTGCTATTTCATTTGTAGCTGAAAGAAGAAATTAGATTGCAGAAGAAGAGGATGATGAAAATGTTAACTCTCCATCACACAATGATGATCCATAAGTTGGGGGAGTCTCTAATGGTGAGAAGAAACTTAATCAAAGTCCCCATGGAGAAGGAACCACCACAAAGAAAGTCACTCTTTAGGACCACATGTAAATGTTAGGGTAAATGTTGTAGAGTTGTGATTGATTTTGGTAGTACTGACAATTTGGTTTCTATGGAAATGGTAGAGAAGTTGAAGTTGAAAAGAATACCACATATCACTCCATACAAGGTCTCTTGGTTGAACAAATGACAACAGGTACTAGTGAATGAACAAAGTTGGGTAGAATTCCACATAGATGGATATAAGGATAAAGTCTTGTGTGACATCATCCCCATGGATGTTTTCCATATGGTACTTGGTAGGCCATGGCAATATGATAGGATTTCCAAACATGATGGGAGCTAAAACACATATTTCATAGAAAGGATGGGGTTTCATAAACCCTCACACCATTAAAAGAGGAAGACAAAACACCACATGTGGGGCCTAGTGTAATGCTGATAGGTGAAAAGTAGTTTATAAAAACCATGAAAGAAGCAGGAGAAGTAGGTTTTGTAGTCATCATGAAGCCACAGACAGTCATAACAACAATTAGGATGGAGGAGTTTCCTTTAGAGACTCAGAACTTGCTTAAGGAGTATGTTGATATATTGGTTGAGGACATTCTTAGTTCTTTGCCTCCCATAAGAGATATTAGCGATCACATTGAATTTATTCCAGGGACTATCTTACCTAATAAGGCAGCCTACAAGTTGACACCACAACAAAATGAGGAGATCAGGAGACAAGTGCAAGAAATCCTAGATAAGGGATTGATAAGAGAAAGACTTAGTCCATGTCTGGTTCCCACTATTCTAACACCCAAAAAAGGAGGTGAATGGAGGATGTGTACCAATTAAAGGGCCATAAACAAGATCACAGTCAAATATAGGTTTCCCATGCCAAGCATAAAAGACTTGATGGATTTCCTAGGTGGAGCATGCTACTTTTCCAAAATAGACATCAAGAGTGGGTACCACCGAATTGGAATCAGATAAGGGGATGAATGGAAGGCAACAATTAAAACAAATAAGGACTCTATCAATAGATTGTAATGCCTTTTGGCCTCTCAAATGCACCTAGCACCTTCATGAGGCTCATGAATGAAGTCTCAAAACCTTATATTGGTAAGTTTATAGTGGTATATCTTGATGATATTTTAGTTTTCAGTTCAAACAAAGGGGAACATATGCATCATTTGAATTTGGTTTTGAGAAGATTGAGTAAAGAAAAAGTAATGATCAATCTAAATAAATGTGAGTTTATGAAGACAAAGTTGGTGTATCTTGGTTTTGTGATTACAAAGGGCACCTTGAAGATGGTTCCAAGTAAGTGTGTGGGGGAAAAAGTGACACTAAGCAAACATGCCCTAATCTCACTTTCAATCACACACTTGTGGAATACGAAAGAGCCTAGAGGTATCACACAATTGGCTACTTCTTTTTGTGGAAGAGAGAGCCACGGGCTACCTATAAGGATTTCTATTCCTTTGTTGCAAATGATAGATAAAATGATGCAAGTTCAACTACTAGCCCTAGAGTGCAAGTATGAACTAGTAACAAGATTGCAAGATTAAGATTAAGTGATGAAAAGCTATAAACACAAGGATAAAAGGAGAATGCAGATGTGTACTTGGGGTTAAAATCTGAGTGGAAATGTTCAGGACGGGGACGCGGGTGCCACTGTCCTGATTCTGCACCTGAAACTGTTGTTTTGCAACCTGAAAAGCTGTCAAAAAAATGCTGAAACTGTTGTCTGACAGAAGGACCAGGGCGCCCAGCGCCCCTGTCCCAGGGACCAGGGCACCCAGCGCACCTGTCCTGGCAAGACCAGGGCGCCCCATGCCCCTGTCCTGGTCTTTTTCTCTGCAATTTGGTGTGTTGTCCCATCTCAGTCTGCTTCCGTCGGATCTGCAACTTGCGGCGTCGTCCGAATCCCGAAACCTGCACTTATATCTGAAAAGGTATGGTGGGCGTCTATATAGGGTTTTGCCTTAGTCAAACCGCCGCTTTGGTGATTTCCACCTCCACGAATAGCCAAGTTGTATTGTAAAAGTAGTGTGTGTCCAGACCTTGTGTGTGTGCAAGATCCTAAAATGCAAGTAAGCAAACTAGAGCAACCTAGAAAGTAAACCCTAATTGCTTGTAAATGATAATGTAAATGCTCCAAATCAAGATGTAAAGAGATCTAAAGCATGAATACAAGTGATATAATGAGGCTTATGCAAAGACATGAAAACAACATGAAATCATACCCAACCCCAAGGGAGGGGTACAAGCCAATCTTCAGTCGGTGATCCCTTATTGCTCTTCAATGTCTTCAAAGCCCTAAATGGATGAATGAAATTGATGAATGCTTGATGGATGGATGTTGAATGTTGTTGAAGTCTTCAAAGATCTGCTCTTTTGCTGCATAGAAGGCCCTTGAAACCAAAAATCTGGATCCTTTCAAATGAAGAAAGAGAGCTTTTATATATGAAACCCTAGGTCTTAATTTCAACTTTTGGCCGACCTAGAGATTGAATCTCCCGCCAATTTCTTGGGGTTAAGCTTTATTTTATGATTGGATCGTGCTCCTAAAATTTTGAGAAAAATGTCCGGGACCATGTGCATGCCGGGCGTCATGGTCCCGACAACTTTTCACCAAATTTTCAGGGCCGTCGGATATGATGATTTTAGAGCGAATTCCGAAGTTACAGCTAATTTCGAGATGTTTTGACCCTCGAAATCAAGCCCCCAAGTTCAAAATAGGACCTAATTAGGGTTTTTGATTAAATGATGTATTGGAGGAATAAAATGAAAGGGGCACACTTTAATGAAAAGGGCCTGACTTTATGATGTGGAGGATGATGAAATAGGACCTTAGACCTAATTAATTTGATTAATTAAGTGCTAAAGGAGAAATGCAATGCAAAATGCAAACTGCACCAAGGCAGGTGCTAAACTAGGTGTGAAATTGTACCACCCTAGCAAGTGCGTACAATTTACGATGCTACATTTAGCCCCCACTTTAGCAGTCATATGAACACTATGTGCATATGCAAGCTAAAGTACAGAAAAGTAAACATTATTTGAAAAAGGATATATCCATAAGTTGTCGAACGAAGCCCCCAGCGGTATCTGCAGTACACAGTTAGGAACCACACCCTACAAAGCACACGTTAGATCACAAAATCACCTAATACTTACTAAGGAAGGTGATGAAAATTCGAGGGTAGCTATATGCCCCCCCCTATTTCGGCTTGCTAATTTTAGTGAGTTGAAACAGGGTATCATGTTTACCACTTCGAATTGTTAAAGAATATTGATGACAAATGCTCACAAGAAGATTTGATAAAAAACTAATGGAGAATCATTTGGTAAGAAAGAGGACTAAATATCAATTCCAACACAACAAAGAGTGTGAGGGTTTGAGAGTCCTCTAACACAAGATGAAGGATGTAAATGGAAACAAAATTCAAAGAGAAGAAAAGAAAGGAAAAAATCATGAATACACACATTGGTGATCCATGAGAAAAATAGTGAGAGAGAAAACATGGATTTCTCGCCCCTAGATCTTGTCTAGGTGATCCATGGGAAAAAGGACATGGAAAACTAGCCCCTAGAGTCTGTCTAGGTGATCCATGTAAGGGAGGAGAGTGAGAAAGTCTAGCCTTATGCCGCTAGTTCCACTCAACCTCGTGCATGTGTGTGTAAGGGAGGTTAGAAGCACCTCATAGGAGTCTATGCCCGAGTATGCTACAACCTGTATATGTATAGTACAAAAGCGTGACATCTCGCTCTAAGAGTCTGTGCTCTGGTTCCGAGAATAATCACCTTGCATAAAAGAAAAATGGAGACATCTCGTTCTAAGAGTCTGTGCTCTGGTTCCAAGAATGACCCATTGCTCAAAAAGTGTCATGTTTATGTCATAAGCAAAGTAGAACAAGGATACCTACCTTCATCACAAAAGAAGATACCCCAAAAATGCAACAATGTCGTAGATCCAAGCAAGAGAGTTTTGCACTCTTTAAGCAAGGATAAGATAATTGAAAAGGGATATCTTGTAGTATGTGTACAGGAGATCCTTAGAGGAGAAGAGATCTTTGTACAAAAGACACCTATCCTCGAGAGGAATTGTCTTAGACAAATATAACATCTTCTAGAATAATACAAAGAAGAGAATAAGAATGCAATAATTCCTTCTTTTGTGAGGTGAAAGTGATTCTTAATGAAGGATGACGCTCTTTTTAACCCACTTGGGAGAGTGAATTCATTATGGATGTATTTGACCAAGTGCAAAAGAGGTTGTAGTCAAGAACTTACACCTCTTGTAAGAGAGAATCCTTGAACAAACAACAACAAATGCATACAAGGAATAACATCAAGTAATAAAGTTCACACCATCCACGAAATAGGAAAAAGTGGATCCTTAGATAAAAATAAGGAAAGATCATTGCCTCCCAAGGATAAGGACAATGAGAAGGACTTACACAATCTTCTAGGGAGAGATTTAGACATAAGAAAAATGTACTACATACTCACATGAGTTCATGCAAGCAAGACATTAGTGTATGTAAAATGCTCCTCACAAGAAGTGGGTAAGGTAAGAAAGAGAATACACATCTTCTCCCATATCTAGGAAAAGAGGATTCTAAAGAAAAGATGATCAATATTTCCACACTATTACCCCAAAGGGAAATTTTAATCATAAAGAGAAGAGATGTATGAAATTACTCTTGTCCCCATAGGAACAAGAGATAACATAGAAAATTAGGCTATTATGTTGCTTCAAAAATATGATTGCACTTGAAATTGTACCATCATGAATGACAATGAGCCCCCAGTAAATGAGCTACCAATGTCACATAATGATGAGCAACATAATAGCCATTAATGTTATTTAAAGACATGATAGATTGAATGAGGTATTTGAATATGACATGCTGAATGCTCAACTATAAGTGAGATCAAAAACATGTATAAAGTGATAAAAATTGAAGAAGGAAAGTTACGAAAAATCTTAGAAGAAAGATGAGTGTAATTTATTAGAGCCTTATCCTTGGAGGAAAGGACTTTATGATGAATAGGAGATAAAGATTCATAAGTGGATTTAGAAATTTGAGGGGATTCATAAAGAGATTTTTTCATCGCCAAGATTTCCTTATGAGGGGAATGAGAGTTGATAGAAGTAGAAGATGATTTAGTTGAAGTGAGATCATCATCACTACTAAATATAGTATTCACATTGAGAGATGGTCTTTTAGATGCTTTGGTGGGCTTAGAAAGATTATATCCAAGTCCAAATGAATATTCATGCATGTTATGTTCTAAAGGAACTTTAATTCCTTGTTCATTTGCGCCACAACCATTTCCACTATAGCCACTCTTAGCCAAAATATGAAAACCATGACCATAACGATTAGCCATTTCAGAAAGAAAAGGTGGTTTTTCATAAGACAAAGAATCAAATTCTTCAGAATTAGAGGTGTGAGGAGAAGAAGTTTGAGAAGCAGCCACAAAATTATTGCTCATAGGTTTAGGTAAGACTAATTGATCTCTAGTTTCTTCCTTCTTTTTAACTTTATGCTCTCTAGGAGGAACCCTATACTCACCTACAAAGGTGGGATTAAAATCAAGAGATCCCCAATCGTCTTCTGCGAGAACCTTCTCAGGATCAAAAGCCTTTTCATGTGTAGATTCAAGTTGAGAAGAATCTTCTTCAGGAACTTCAGACTCATCCAAAGAATTTTGATTATCAGAGGGTGATGATTCATCCATAGGTATCTTGTTTAACGAGTCATCACTAGAAGAGGAAGGTTTAGAAGAACTCCCTTTGGAAGTAGATGTTTGCAAACAAGCTTGAAAATTAGTATCACCTATCAAGGTATATGTCTTATTATTATAAATAAATTTAACTTGTCTATGCAATTTAGAGGGGACAGCTTGCATACTGTGAATCCAAGGTCTCCCTAATAACAAGTTGTATGTTAGATTTCCCGACATAACATGGATAGGAGTAGGCAAAGTAACAGGTCCCACCATGATGGGTAAGGTGATAATACCTAATGAAGACTTAGCCACATTATCAAAGCCTCGAATGGGACGAGAGTCAGGCTCAATAAGGGATGTATCCACATTCATCTTATGCAATAGATTAATGCTACACACATTAAGGCTAGAACCATTATCTACCAGTGTTCGTCTTATAGCAGTGTCATTTATGATAACCACAATCATCAAGGGATCATATTGATGTTGAATTTCACTAGTAGGCAACTCATCTTGAGTAAACACAATTTGAGCTTTAGGATTCATCACAGAGTTAACCAAAGACACTATATTACTAGATGTATTAGGTGGAGAAACATTCAAATCTTTCAAGGCATCTTGTAACATTCCGTGATGAGCGAAAGAAGTTTGGATCAAATCCCAAAGGGATATCTTAGGAGGGGTAGCTTTAAGTTGTTCTATGAGATCATATTCCTTACCAAGAACTTGTGAAATACGTGGAGCTTGAGGAAGAATAGGTTGGGAAGGAGGAAGTGAAGTTGGGATAACTAGAGGAGGATTAGGTTGCCTATTGTTTCTTGTATTATAGGTATAAGCAACCACATTATAACTCTCTCTAGTCAGTTGCTTAGCATACTCATAAGGGCTCTTAGTAGAATAACCTCCTTGCACAATAAAAATAGGTTTCTTAGGAGTGCAAAAAGAATCATTAGCATAACCACCTTGAACCACTAAGATAGGCTTATTTAAAGGTTGAGAATTTTGAGAAGGACAAGCACCTTGGACAGTGAAGAGAGGTTTGTTAGGTGTTTCATTCACATGTATCAAATTGATTGAGGATGGTTTAGAGGAATGAACAAAAGTGTTGGAAGAATTGTTGATCGTCTTCTCTTGCACTAAAATCTCATCACGGATTAAATCAATTTTAGGAGAGAGACAAGGGGTAGGCATTGATGTTCTAGTAGGCAGAGTAATACTAGGAAAGGTCATATCATCCTCTATCATCAAAGGATCTACATGGGGAATAAACTCTCTAGGAGAAGGATCAAAATTACTCTCTAAAGTCTCACTTTTGAGATGGAGATCTTTGAAAGAGATGTTAACCATCTTGTTTTGAACTAGGGTTTCCTTATGAGTAGAACCAAGTTGAGGAGAGGGAGATGCTTTATTTTTAGAGGGAGAATGATTGAGATTTAAGGAAGGTGAGAAACTATCAAGGGAGTTTTCAATCTTGATTTCATCCCCTTTGGCTAGGGTTCTCTCATGGGGTATAGAATAGTCTACACCTTCTTCTAATGGTTCATCCCAAATAGTGAGGTTGTTGAAAGGAATGTTTGAAGTATTGTCAATTTTGGGAGAGGAGATAACATTGTTTATTAATTCCTCATCCTTAGGAGGGAGAGCATCAATAGATGTGTTAAACTCATCCTCTTTCCTCAAAATATGTTCAATATGATCTTTAGGGGAGAGAGAATTAAGGAAATTGCTTATTATTTCATCTTCTTTCTCTAAGGGATGCTTATGGGTAAGACAAACTTTAGGAGAAGGGTAAGCATTTATCATTAATTCATCATCTCTAGTGGGAATTTTGTTGGAAAAGGAAATGCCATCACTAGGAAATGTAGGGATAATGCCATCTTCTTGCACAAAAGGATCCTCATGAAGGGAGTGTTTTTTAGGAGGAACATGGACATATTTCTCCAAAGATTCATGCTTAGGAAGGAGATCTTTGAAAGAAGTGTTCATAACCTCTTGTTGCACTAACATGCCCCCATTGGAAGGACCAACTTTAGGAGAACATAAGTCAATGTCCATCAATACCTTTTCACTTAGAGAGGCATCATGTAGGGAAGGTGAAGTAACATTAAGAAAGGTGTTTATGATATCATTCTCTTCCTCTAGGATAGCTAAATAGGAAGGGCACATTTTAGGAGAATTGTCAAGATCACTCTTAAAGTTTTCATCCTTAGAGCACAGGAGAGTCTCAAAGGGATTGGAAGCAACTCTTTTAGGCACTAAAATGTTGTTATAGATGGGGGGAGGTTCTTTAGGAGAAGGAAAAATTGAAACAAGGGAAGCTAACCCATTATCACATCTATGAAATGAATGCATCATGACAACAATTTTCCTCTTTCAAATGATAAGACATGCAAAATAGAAGGAAATGTTTAATTTTAACCAATGCCAGCACTTAGAATGTAGATTTAGAAAATGAAATTTATGATTCAAATGAGTTCCTAAATTAGATTTGAAATTATTGATCCCAATTAAGCTATCCACAAGTTCAACTTTGAATTGAAAAATTTAGGGTTTTAGCAAAAATTTCCTCTAAATTTTTGAATCTTGCAAGAAATTGAAACTTGTAAATGCAAATTTGAATTTGAAATAGCATAAACACCCAAATTTGAAAACATAAATCAGAATTAGAGAAGATTGGAATTCACGTCGGGTTCACCAAAATGTGTGGGGGAAAAAGTGACACTAAGCAAACATGCCCTAATCTCACTTTCAATCACACACTTGTGGAATACGAAAGAGCCTAGAGGTATCACACAATTGGCTACTTCTTTTTGTGGAAGAGAGAGCCATGGGCTACCTATTAGGATTTATATTCCTTTATTGCAAATGATAGATAAAATGATGCAAGTTCAACTACTAGCCCTAGAGTGCAAGTATGAACTAGTAACAAGATTGCAAGATTAAGATTAAGTGATGAAAAGCTGTAAACACAAGGATAAAAGGAGAATGCAGATGTGTACCTGGGGTTAAAATCTAAGTGGAAATGTTTGGGACGGGGGCGCGGGCGCCACTGTCCTGATTCTGCACCTGAAACTGTTGTTTTGCAACCTGAAAAGCTGTCAAAAAAATGCTGAAATTGCTGTCTGACAGAAGGACTAGGGTGCCCAGTGCCCTTGTCCCAGGGACTAGGGCACCCAGTGCCCCTATCCTAGGTTTCCCCACGCCCCTGTCCTGGTCTTTTGCTCTGCAATTTGGTGTGTTGTCCCGTCTCAGTCTGCTTCCGTCGGATCTGCAACATGCGGCGTCGTCCGAATCCCGAAACCTGCACTTATATCTGAAAAGGTATGGTGGGCGGCTATATAGGGTTTTGCCTTAGTCAAACCCCCACTTTGGTGATTTACACTTCCACGAATAGCCAAGTTGTATTGTAAAAGTAGTGTGTGTGCAGACCTTGTGTGTGTGCAAGATCCTAAAATGCAAGTAAGCAAACTAGAGCAACCTAGAAAGTAAACCCTAATTGCTTGTAAATGATAATGTAAATGCTCCAAATCAAGATGTAAAGAGATCTAAAGCATGAATACAAGTGATATAATGAGGCTTATGCAAAGACATGAAAACAACATGAAATCATACCCAACCCCAAGGGAGGGGTACAAGCCAATCTTCAGTCGGTGATCCCTTATTGCTCTTCAATGTCTTCAAAGCCCTAAATGGATGAATGAAATTGATGAATGCTTGATGGATGGATGTTGAATGTTGTTGAAGTCTTCAAAGATCTGCTCTTTCGCTGCATAGAAGGCCCTTGAAACCAAAAATCTGGATCCTTTCAAATGAAGAAAGAGAGCTTTTATATATGAAACCCTAGGTCTTAATTTCAACTTTTGGCCGACCTAGAGATTGAATCTCCCACCAATTTCTTGGGGTTAAGCTTTATTTTATGATTGGATCGTGCTCCTAAAATTTTGAGAAAAATGTCCGAGACCATGTGCACGCCGGGCGCCATGGTCCCGACAACTTTTCACCAAATTTTCAGGGCCGTCAGATATGATGATTTTAGAGTGAATCCCGAAGTTACAGCTAATTTCGAGATGTTTTGACCCCCGAAATCAAGCCCCCAAGTTCAAAATAGGACCTAATTAGGGTTTTTGATTAAATGATGTATTGGAGGAATAAAATGAAAGGGGGACACTTTAATGAAAAGGGCCCGACTTTATGATGTGGAGGATGATGAAATAGGACCTTAGACCTAATTAATTTGATTAATTAAGTGCTAAAGGAGAAATGCAATGCAAAATGCAAACTGCGCCAAGGCAGGTGCTAAACTAGGTGTGAAATTGTACCACCCTAGCAAGTGCATACAATTTACGATGCTACAGTAAGGTTGAATCTATCCTAAGTTGGATTACACCCAAATTAGTTTTTGAGGTAAGGATTTTCCATGGTTTGGCAAGTTTTTATAGGAAGTTTATTAAAAGTTTCAGTCATTTATGTGCTCCAATCATTGACACCAACAAGGGGGATAAGAAGAAGAATTTTGTATGGTCTAGTGAGGCTAAAAAGAGTTTCCAATATTTGAAACAAAGGGTAGCACAACAACCTATATTTGCTTTACCTGACTATAATAAGGTCTTTACCATTGAATGTGATGCTAGTGGTTATGCCATAGGGTGGTATTGAGTCAAGATAACAATTTGATTGTCTTCTTTAGTGAAAAGCTTAACGAGGCTAAGAAGAAATATTCTTCCTATGACCTAGAGATGCATTCTATGGTTCAAGCCTTAAATAAGCAGAGAAACTACCTTCTACCCAAGGAGGTTGTAGTCTATATTGACAATCACGCCCTCCAATTTCTCAATAACCAAGAAAAAATTAGTCATAGGCATGTCAAGTGGGTGGAGTACTTGCAAAGTTTCACCTTCACAATCAAGCATCAGAAGGGGCAATCAAATAAAGTGGCTGATGCATTGGGTAGGAGATCATTAATGATATAAGAAGTTCAATTTAAAAGTGTAGATATTGAAGCACTAAAGGGTATGAATGATGATGATGATGATTTCAAGGATATTTATGCCTCTTGCAATCGATTTAATGGTGTTTCGCATGATCTCAATTCTGATTTTTTGATTTAAGAAGGCTTATTGTTTAAAGGGGCTCAACTTTGTGTGCCTAAATTCTCCATGAGGGATAATTTGATGAAGGAAAAGCATAGTGGTAGTCTTGCAGGTCAATTTGGTCTCAATAAGACCTTGGAGCAGCTGAGGAGATGTTAGTTTTGGCCTAAAATGCGAACTAATGTAAGAAGATTGAGAAATGTACTATTTTTTAGAAGGCTAAGGGATGTAGCACTAATGCCGGATTATATCAACCTCTTCCTATTCCAAATAGGCATTGGGAGTCTATTAGCATGAATATCATCGGATTACTTAGAACACAAAGGGGCTTTGATTCAGTGTATGTTTTAGTGGACAGGATCTCAAAGATGGCTCACTTCATCCCTTGCAAAAGCACCAATGATGCATCCTACAATGCAGGTTTTTTATTCAAAGAGGTGGTAAGAATTCATAGTTTTCCGTTGAATATTGTTTCAGATAGAGATAGCAAGTTTATTGGTCACTTTTGGAGAAATTTGTGGAAGAAACTTGGTACTAACTTGAGTTTTAGTTCTACCTATCACCCTCAAATTGATGGGAAGGTTGAGGTGGTAAATAGGAGCCTTGGAAACCTCCTCAAATATCTTACCAAAGAGCATTCTACTCAGTCGGATCTGATCTTGCCTCAAGCAGAGTTTGCCTACAATGATTCAATGAATCAGAGTGTGGGTAAGAGTCCTTTTGAAGTTGTTTATGGTTTGTATTTTTGAATTGAGGGGTATTAGTGGAATGGATAGGATGAGTTTTGAGGGTGAGAAATTTGTTGTAGCCATGAAGGAGATTCATCAACAAGTTAAGGATCACCTACAAAGGAGTGTGGATCAATGCAAGCAAAGGGATGATGCAAAAAGGAGAGAAGTCCATTTCAAGGTTTGAGATTTGGTCCTAGCCCATCTCAGGAAGAAGAGATTTCCCAAGGGAAATTACTCCAAATTTCACATGAAGAAGATGGGGCCTTGCAAGGTTGTTCATAAATTTGGTCCCAATGCCTATGAAATTGAGTTACCAAGTGGGCTTGGTATTTCTCCTATATTTATGTCTCTGAATTGTACCCTTAGGGGATGTTGTTGTAGGTATTTATGCAAGTTTGCAAGCCTTTTTAGATGCATGGATTCAAGACCTACCACCTAGCAAACCTATGGAGTTGGAGTGCATTCTTGACACAAAGGAACTTAAGAAGACAAGGAACAAGACCTATTTGTAGTACTTGGTCAAGTGGCGAGATATTCACATGGAAGATTCTTCATGGATTCTAAAGATGATATTGTAAAGCATGGGTACACAATTTTAGACCTGTACTCAAGTGGGACTTGAGAGAGTTTTTTTCTTCCCATTAGGAGTATGGTGCAGGGGCACCCTCATGCCTATGTGGTCCACTTTTTGAGTTTTTGTCATATTTTGTGTTGTTTTATGTAAATAAAGTCATTTTGGACCATTAGTGATCACATAGGACCATTTGTGAAGTTTTTGGGTCATTTGGGTCAAAGGTGCAAAATTTGCTAAAATATTGTCAATATTGCCATAACAACTTTTCCATTGTAGTGACAACTTTTTAAAAAGTTTTTGAAAGTTAGTTTGGGGTTATTTGGACATTGAGAACTGATTGTGTAGGCATAAATAAGTCTTTTTCACATGACCTTAAGGGTTATAAGCATTGTAATTAAGTTTTTTTCTCAATATACACACCAATTTTTGTGCATTTCTAATGTACCAGTCTGCAAATATTATTAATATAGATTATATTTGTCACTTGGAAACCTGGGACAACTTGGAGATGAAAGTGATTTGAATCTAATTTAATTTGTTTTTTGTTTCATTAAATTCTATTGAGTATCAAGCGAGATAATGTAATTTCTTCCCATACTGGTAGAAACCCTACCTAGGGTAACCAGTGGGCTACATAAATGTGTAATTGAGTCCTCCACCAGTGGAAAATTCTAGAAATCGGTGGAGAAACTTGTAATTATGCCTTGTTTCATATGTCAAACTTTCAGGGGTTGGTGATAAGGTTTGCACATGTGTTGAGGCAGTAGGAGGTTTGATATCTCTATGTATCGGATTATGGAGGACAAGGTCGAAGAAAACACCCTATAAGGAAACAAAAGATTGATCCACCTTGTGTGTGGTGGTAAAGGGATGTGTAGGGACCCTATGAAACAAAAAAAATTGATTGGAGGCCATTTTGTTGAGTAAGACTAAGTGTATGGTTGATTATCATAAAAAGACAAACTCGAACAATCCTATTAACTAGTGCTATTGCCCACAAATAGGGTCTTGGTGGGAATTTTGGATGGTAGATGCTTGAAGGATAGATCATAAACCTTCGGTAGTGTTCCTCATGTCAAGGTTGATAATGTTGGTATTTTGGATATGTTGATATGGTTTTGTCATTGATGTCAACACCTATTAACACTTATCAACTCTGGCACTTTGGAGAATTGGCAATGTTCACTGACAAGCAAGTGACTTTATGCACAGTCACCGGTATCTGGTTCACCGACAGGATATATTGTTCACTGATACCTGGAATGACATGGAAAACACTTGGTTATATTGAAGACATTGTTTGGACACTTTGTCTTGGAGATTTGTTCATTGGTATATTTGTGTTTGCATATTTGTTGTTACTGACAAATAGGTCTAGAATAAGCACCGATGGGCTTATCTATTCCAGATCAGCACGACACGCTTTGGAGATGATTTATCAATGTTGTAAATGCATAAAGCCGACATGTTGAATCAGATATTGCATCAGTTATTGATTTACTTGTAAATTGTTTTATTGTAATATCTTTTAGAGCCGACCTACTAAAATTGGTCTTAGGTTATGGTATATATGTAAGATCTTATTTGTAAGATCGATATGCGATTGGAAAAAGGATTTGTAAGAAGGTATATGCGAGAATAAGCAGAGCTATACACACAGACAACATTTGAAGGTGAAGGAAGGTTTTTGTGAAGGCATATCAGAACTACACCAGTACTGAATCCAACTTATGAAGATGCTATTTTGAGCAGTACATCATTATTGGATTTAACCATCCAATTGTAGTTAGTGTGACTCCTATTTGTGTTTGAGCAGTGAGCTCTAGGTGCTTGGCCTTTCTGCATGTGTAGACCCCATTTGTATACACATACTATCTACAGTAGTATCATCTGATTGTGGGTAAGGTTTCCCACCATGGTTTTTCCCCTTACAGGGTTTCCACATACAAATATTGGTGTTATATGTTGTGGATGTTATTGTCTTTCTGTTTCATGCATTAATCTTTACTGATACTGCAATTAACTGATAAATTGTCTACTGGCATAAAGTTTGGTTTACCGGTATTAAGCATTAAGTTTGGATAAGTTGTTTTTGGTTTGAATTTATTAGAAAACTGATTCACCCCCCCTCTCAGTTGTCTTTGGGACCTAACAATTGGTATTAGAGCCTAGTCCTTTTTTTTGCTGAAGTTTAACAGCTTGAGGAGATCCAATGTCTACTAACTATTTCAGGAAGGACAATCCTAAAATTGATGGAACCAACTATGGCATATGGAAGATCAAGATGGAGGCACATCTAAATTGCATTGGAAAGGACATCTGAGAAGTTACAAAGAATGGCTATACTGTTCCTACTCAAAATCAGCCTAATCCACCTACCTTAGGAAAAAATGAAGAAAATGATTGCAAAGCAAGAGAAGCACTTTTGAGCGCATTATCAGATCAGCAAATCATGGGATTATCAGATATATCTACTGCTAAAGCTATTTGGGACCATCTAGAAACATTGAATGAAGGAGACTCCACAATCAAAATTGCAAAACTTGAAAGCTTCTGAGTTAGGTATGAAAATTTGAAAATGGAAGAAGATGAAAGGATTTCTACTTTTATGGAAAGAGTTAATACGATTGGAAAAAGGATTTGTAAGAAGGTATATGTGAGAATAAGTAGAGCTATACACACAGACATCATTTAAAGGTGAAGGAAGGTTTTTGTGAAGGCATATCAAAACTACACCAGTACTGAATCCAACATATGAAGATGATATTTTGAGCAGTACATCATTATTGGATTTAACCATCCAATTGTAGTTAGTGTGACTCCTATTTCTGTTTGAGCAGTGAGCTCTAGGCACTTGGCCTTTCTGCATGTATAGACCCCATTTGTATACACATACTATCTACAGTAGTATCATCTGATTGTGGGTAAGGTTTCCCACCGTGGTTTTTCCCCTTACAGGGTTTCCACGTACAAATATTGGTGTTATGTGTTGTGGATGTTATTGTCTTTCTGTTTCATGCATTAATCTTTACCGGTACTGCAATTAACTGATAAACTGTCTACTGGCATAAAGTTTGGTTTACCAGTATTAAGCATTAAGTTTGGATAAGTTGTTTTTGGTTGGAATTTATTAGACAACTAATTCACCCCCCCCCCCTCTCAGTTGTCTCCGGGACCTAACAATTGGTATGAGAGCCTAGTCCTCTTTTTGCAGAAGTTTAACAACTTGAGGAGATCCAATGTCTACTAACTATTTCAGGAAGGACAATCCTAAACTTGATGGAACCAACTATGGCATATGGAAGATCAGGATGGAGACACATCTAAATTGCATTGGAAAGGAAATCTGGGAAGTTACAAAGAATGGCTATACTGCTCCTACTCAAAATCAACCTAATCCACCCACCTTAGGAAAAGATGAAGAAAATGATTGCAAAAGCAAGAGAAGCACTTTTGAGCACATTATTAGATCAACAAATCATGGGATTATCAGATAGATCTACTGCTAAAGCTATTTGGGACCATCTGGAAACATTGAATGAAGGAGATTCCACAGTCAAAATTGCAAAACTTGAAAGCTTCCAAGTCAGGTATGAAAATCTGAAAATGGAAGAAGATGAAAGGATTTCTACTTTTATGGAAAGAGTTAATGCGATTGGAAAAAGGATTTGTAAGAAGGTATATGCGAGAATAAGCAGAGCTATACACGCAGACATCATTTGAAGGTGAAGGAAGGTTTTTCTGAAGACATATTAGAACTACACCAGTACTGAATCCGACATATGAAGATGCTATTTTGAGCAGTACATCATTATTGGATTTAACCATCCAATTGTAGTCAGTGTGACTCCTATTTGTGTTTGAGTAGTGAGCTCTAGGCACTTGGCCTTTCTGCATGTGCAGATCCCATTTGTATACACATACTATCTGCAGTAGTATCATCTAATTGTGGGTAAGGTTTCCCACCATGGTTTTTCCCCTTACAGGGTTTCCACGTACAAACATTGGTGTTATGTGTTGTGGATGTTATTGTCTTTTTGTTTCATGCATTAATCTTTACCGGTACTGCAATTAACTGATAAACTGTCTACCGACATAAAGTTTGGTTTACCGATATTAAGCATTAAGTTTGGATAAGTTGTTTTTGGTTTGAATTTATTAGATAACTGATTCATCCCCCCCTCTCAGTTATCTTCGGGACCTAACAATTGGTATTAGAGCCTAGTCCTCTTTTTACAGAAGTTTAACAGCTTGAGGAGATCCAACGTCTACTAACTATTTCAGGAAGGACAATCCTAAACTTGATGGAACCAACTATGGCATATGGAAGATTAGGATGGAGACACATCTAAATTGCGTTGGAAATGACATCTGGGAAGTTACAAAGAATGGCTATACTGCTCCTACTCAAAATCAACCTAATCTACCTACCTTAGGAAAAGATGAAGAAAATGATTACAAAGCAAGAGACGTACTTTTGAGCGCATTATCAAATCATCAAATCATGGGATTATCAGATAGATCTACTGCTAAAGCTATTTGGGACCATCTGGAAAAATTGAATGAAGGAGATTCCATAGTCAAAATTGCAAAACTTGAAAGCTTCCGAGTCAGGTATGAAAATCTGAAAATGGAAGAAGATGAAAGGATTTCTACTTTTATGGAAAGAGTTAATGCGATTGGAAAAAAGATTTGTAAGAAGGTATATGCGAGAATAAGCAGAGCTATACACGCAAACATCATATGAAGGTGAAGGAAGGTTTTTGTGAAGGCATATCAAAACTACACCAGTACTGAATCCAACATATGAAGATGATATTTTGAGCAGTACATCATTATTGGATTTAACCATCCAATTGTAGTCAGTGTGACTCCTATTTCTGTTTGAGCAGTGAGCTCTAGGCACTTGGCCTTTCTGCATGTATAGACCCCATTTGTATACACATACTATCTACAGTAGTATCATCTGATTGTGGGTAAGGTTTCCCACCGTGGTTTTCCCCCTTACAGGGTTTCCACGTACAAATATTGGTGTTATGTGTTGTGGATGTTATTGTCTTTCTGTTTCATGCATTAATCTTTACCGGTACTGCAATTAACTGATAAACTGTCTACAAACATAAAGTTTGGTTTACCGGTATTAAGCATTAAGTTTGGATAAGTTGTTTTTGGTTTGAATTTATTAGAAAACTGATTCACACCCCCCTCTCAGTTGTCTCTGGGACCTAACAATTGGTATGAGAGCCTAGTCCTCTTTTTGCAGAAGTTTAACAGCTTGAGGAGATCCAATGTCTACTAACTATTTTAGGAAGGACAGTCCTAAACTTGATGGAACCAACTATGGCATATGGAAGATCAGGATGGAGACACATCTAAATTGCATTGGAAAGGACATCTGGGAAGTTACAAAGAATGGCTATATTGCTCCTACTCAAAATCAGCCTAATCCACCTACCTTAGGAAAATATGAAGAAAATGATTGCAAAGCAAGAGAAGCACTTTTGAGGACATTATCAGATCAACAAATCATAGGATTATCAGATAGATCTACTGCTAAAGCTATTTGGGACCATCTGGAAACATTGAATGAAGGAGATTCCACAGTCAAAATTGCAAAACTTGAAATCTTCCAAGTTAGGTATGAAAATCTGAAAATGGAAGAAGATGAAAGGATTTCTACTTTTATGGAACGAGTTAATGAAATTGTTTTGAGGTCAACCTAATCAATAATTCCTTTATCTTTTGTATTTAGATCTACATATAATTGTTAGTTCATATTTTCTTCGGATCTGCTTGATACCCTAATAGTGAGCTACTTCTAAGGGGGAGTAGTTGGTATATTGAATTGGTTGGTATTTTGTATTTGAACCTAGTTTTTGTATTGACTTTGACATTTAATGTCAAAGGGGGAGAGATTGATATGGAAAAACACAAGGAAAACTCATGTTACTCCTAGGGGGAGTGATTGTTACTTTGGGAGAGATTGATTACTCTCTGTATTTGAATTTTGATTTCTGGTTATGATCTCTTTTGGGAGATTGTTGGTTTTTGGTATTTGGCATTTCTATTTTGGCACTTTGATGGTTTTTCCATCTCGTGTTGCCATCAATGCCAAAGGGGGAGATTGTTGGTATTTTGGATATGTTGCTATGATTTTGTCATTGATGTCAACACCTCTTAACACTTATCAACTCTGGCACTTTGGAGAATTGGCAATGTTCACCGGCAAGCAAGTGACTTTATGCACAGTCACCGGTATCTGGTTCATCAACAGGATATATTGTTCACCGACACTTGGAATGACATGGAAAACACTTGGTTATATTGAAGACATCATTTGGACACTTTGTCTTGGAGATTTGTTCATTGGTATATTCATGTTTGCATATTTGTTGTTACTGGCAAATAGGTCTAGAATAAGCACCGACATGCTTATCTATTCCAGATCAGCACGAGACGCTTTGGAGATGATTTATCAATGTTGTAAATGCATTAAGCCGACATGTTGAATCAGATATTGCACCGGTTATTGATTTACTTGTAAATTGTTTTATTGTAATATCTTTTAGAGTCGACCTACTAAAATTGGTCTTAGGTTATGGTATATATGTAAGATCTTATTTGCAAGATCGATATGCGATTGGAAAAAGGATTTGTAAGAAGGTATATGGGAGAATAAGCATAGCTATACACATAGACATCATTTGAAGGTGAAGGAAGGTTTTTGTGAAGGCATATCAGAACTACACTGGTACTGAATCCAACATATGAAGATGATATTTTGAGCAGTACATCATTATTGGATTTAACCATCCAATTGTAGTTAGTGTGACTCCTATTTGTGTTTGAGCAGTGAGCTCTAGGTGCTTGGTCTTTCTGCATGTGCAGACCCCATTTGTATACACATACTATCTGTAGTAGTATCATCTAATTGTGGGTAAGGTTTCCCACCGTGGTTTTTCCCCTTATAGGGTTTCCACGTACAAATATTGGTGTTATGTGTTGTGGATGTTATTGTCTTTCTGTTTCATGAATTAATATTTACCAGTATTAAGCATTAAGTTTGGATAAGTTGTTTTTGGTTTGAATTTATTAGAAAACTGATTCACCGCCCCCCCCCCCCCCCCCCCCCCTCGTAGTTGTCTCCGGGACCTAACAGATAAGGTTTTGAGTCATAGGTGTGTTGATTTGGCCTTTGGCCATCAACATTGATAGTCCAAATTGTGAAAGGCTAAGAGTCATCAATGATAGTAAGTGTGGCAGTGTTGGGAGCCACTAAATTGCAGTTGTTATGATGTCATAATTCCAAGACCAATTTACCATGATGTTTATATTGCATTGTACTATTGGATCAATCCTTGAAAGGGTGATCAAAGTCTAGAGACCAGTATGTGTGTCCAAGGGTACCCATAAAAGATAGGTTGTGAGACCGTTGTCATTGTGAATTGAAACACTTATGAATGTCCCTCCTTTGCATCACACACTAGGGGAAGAAACATGACCATTTAGAGTCTTCATGGTGTTACTCTTATATCCATTACAGAGGATTTTCTCCATATCCAATTGGGTAGCCTTCTAGCTAGGTGCTACCTATTGACTACTAAGGTGGATAATCATCTCCTACTTACTACAGTTTAGCATCCTCACAAAGAGGTGGGTGGCTCCCCCAATAATTAGTGCATGTTTCATGATTTAGTACTTTTCATCTCATCATTGAAGGTGCTCAAATCCTATTTGTCATTTAAGATTATTATCCACACAATGGGATTTAGGAGGGAGAAGATACAACTCTTATCGTTTGGGAGCCAGTGGAAGAAGAAAGGGATTTTTTTGGTGGATGATATGATGTTGATAGTGTAACCCTAATGATCAAGAACCCCCTCCAATGTTTTTTAATAGCATTTGCTACTTAATATATTTTGTTCAAGTTACATTTTTTAACTTTTAATGTACGACTTAAATAAATGTTTCTCTTTTGAGATTATTATTGAATATTTATTTTTTCAAGACTACTTATTCCTTGATAGTTTGTTACCCAATTTTATCATATAATTTTGAGACTTGTAATGGGTATAATTTGGAATTAGGGTCAATTAAGATAATAAAACCACTAAATAACAAAATTAACCCAATACATTGAAAGATAAGGGAACCCAATAGATCTAACCTCAATCCAAATAAGGAAAGGGATGATATTTTGATTGGATTCACCTAGATTGGGAATGATTATTCTCTTTCTTAGTTGAATTTAGAATGTAGCTATGAAATCAGGGCAAAATGAGGGATAATTGAATTAAATTGACGAATACAAAATGCTACAGATGTCCCATGTAGCCACAAACTAGGATTTAGGTAAAAGAATAGATTCAAAACCTATTCTTAGAAGTTCAACCTGATTTTTTGGGACTGGGTAGCACAAATCCGCCCTAGTCCTTCGAATTTTCTATCGTTGAAAGTTGAACGTGTTTGTCATTGTCGACTTTGCCAGAATTCCCGAGTACAACTCATGCAGCTATATTCTGCACATAGAAAGAGAGGGAAACATATTGTGGATAGGGGTTTGCGTAAGTCAAACCTTGGTTTAGGAATTAACTTTGAATGAAATAATGCAAATACTAAAATAAATGTTAAGGAGATATACCTTAGATCTGCAATTATTGATGATGATGAAATGCTCTTTGAATGTAATCACAAATGTTGAATGTAGTGACATGACAAATACATGAACATGAAAAACCCTAATTACACACACATGCTTGCATGAAGATTAATGTAACTTTTCTCCACAATGCTTAAGGGATGAATATGCAACCTTGAATCTCTGAAGATGCTTGATGATGAATGCTTCATGGATGCCCAAATATTATAGATAAGTTCATGATGGAGTCTTCAATTGCTTCTAGGTGAAAATGAATTGATAGGATGTCTTTATATAGGGTTCCCTAGATAAATTATTGATTAGGTTGACCTCCAATTATCATGTGTAGCCACGAGAACTGGAAGCCATAAGGGAGATACAAGGTTTGCCCCATTTCAAGTTGGGGCCTGTTTGAGGGGGACCAAGGCATTTTGGGGCGCCTTGGTTGAGGCACCCTAGTCCTCCAACAAACAAGACCAATACAAAGAGAAATGGGAGAGAGACCTCCAAGATGAGGCTCACTGAATGTTGTTCATGACATCGAAGTTGGAGAATAGTGTCAAATTAGACCTAGAGAAGGGATGGAGATAGGACACACTAAAGTAGGAGCACTAACATGAGGTGTAAATTGGACCGGTTACAATTTATGATGCTACAAGACTTAATTACGTACAACAAATTCTTAGCCATAGGATGACCTTTAGGAGAGATAAGATACAACTAGATTACTAGTTGGGAGCTAGTGGAAGAAGAAAGAGACTTGTTTGGTAAACATTGTTGTAATCGTAATGATCAATAACCTCTTCCCAATATTATTTTATAGCATTGTCTACTTAGTATATTTTGTTTATGTTATATTTGTGAACTTTTAACACATGCCTTAAATAATTGTTTCATTTTTGGAATCATAATTAAAATAGTTGTTCCTTTTTTAATACCACTTATTCCTTGATACTTTGCTGCTCAATCTTATTATATAATTTTAAGATGTAATTACATACAACAAATGCTTAGCCATTAGATGGTCATTAGGAGGGATAAGATACAACTCTTACAAGTTGGGAGCAAGTGGAAGAAGAAAGGGACTTGTTTGGTGGATGTTGGTGTAACCCTAATGATCAAGAACTTCTTCCCAATATTGTTTTATAGCATTTTCTACTTAGTATACTTTGTTTATGTTATGCTTGTGAACTTTTAACATATGCCTTAAATAATTGTTTTTTTTTGTGGGACCATAATTGAAATATTTGTTCCTTTTCCAAGACCACTTATTCCTTGATACTTTGTCACCTAATTTTATTATATAATTTTTAAACATAATTACATAAAACCTACAAATTTTAAAAATTCACTCATATAATTTTGGGATGGGACAAGTGAAACCAATTTGGAAGCTCTTAAAATCTTAAGGAGGATTAAACCCAACAAACTGGAGTCATATAGCCTTAGGATGGCCTTTAGGAGGGATAAGATACAACTCTTACTAGTTGGGAGCTAGTGGAAGAAGAAAGGGACTTGTTTGGTGGACGTTGGTGTAACCCTAATAATCAAGAACCTCTTCCCAATATTGTTTTATAGCAATCTCTACTTAGTATATTTTGTTTATGTCACATTTGTGAACTTTTAACATATGACTTAAATAATTGTTTCTTTTTCAAGATCATAATTGAAATAGTTGTTCCTTTTTGAATACGACTTATTCTTTGATACTTTGTTGCTCAATCTTATTATATAATTTTAAGATGTAATTACATACAACAAATTCTTAGCCATTAGATGGCCACTAGGAGGAATAAGATACAACTCTTACTAGTTGGGAGCTAGTGGAAGAAGAAAGGGACTTCTTTGGTGGATGTTGGTGTAACCCTAATGATCACAAACTTCTTTCTAATATTGATTTTTAGCATTTTCTACTTAGTGTATTTTGATTATGTTACGTTTGTTAACTTTTGACATATGACTTAATGTTCAATTGTTTATTTTTGAAGCTCATAATTGAAATATTTATTCCTTTTTGAAAACCACTTATTCTTTCATACTTTATCACGCAATTTTATCATATAATTTTTTAGACATAATTACATACAACCCAATAATTTTGGGATGGTACAAGTGAAACCAATTTGGAAACTCTTATAATCTTAATGAGGATTAAACCCAACAAACTAGAGCCACATAGTCTTAATCCTTAGTCAAATCATCTCTCCAAAAAAATCAACGTAAATTTTAAAATCTATATTGTATGGTGTACTAGTGTCCAAGAAAAAGGAACAAAACGCCAAAATCAAAGTAGTAGTTGATTTTCCTTATAAAGTCTATCTATCCTGCCTGCCTTGGAATACATGGAAAGAATTAAATAGGAAGTTGCTTTGTAAAATCAAAGAATTGGTGTCCACATGCTTTACAAAGTCGAATGCAAGGTAGGTATGAAAATTTGATATGAAAAGGACAACACGACACATTGATTAAGGAACACGACAAAAATCCACTCATCAATGTCTTGACCAAACAAAACCCGACAATTTTATCCAACCACAAACTTGTCGTTATGTAGTGGGTGTAGATTTTAGATTTGAGCACAAATTGAGTAGTTAAATGCACTTTTTAGTTTATATTGTTAAAATAATTTTAAAGAAAATTAAGGATAGTAAAATATTGTAATGGTAGAATTTGCAGATATATTGCGTTTTTATATTTTTGAAGAATGTTGTAGTGTTGTATATTTGACAAATGATATAATCTTTGTGAAAAAAGAAAGAAAGAAAGAAAGATTTTTTTATAGTCCATAGTATCAAGTTGTCTGTAGATGGCTTATAGTAATATGGGTCTATCTCGAACTCCTTGCGGGAGGCATGTAATGTTATTTATTTATGCCTCTACATATATTTTCATACATTTTTATATACCTTATTTATACATAAACACATAATGTTACTTTCGCCTCAAATGTGAACTAACTATTCTCATTTGCACACCTATCCTAAATACATCTATCATCTATTTTCATATGACCATTTTCATGGGCAAGTCATATTTACTAACATCAAGTCAATTCTACAATCACGAATTTGGGCCCTAAAATTTTAAAATTCAAATTCAAATTCAAATTTGACTAACTCCCACCTATTCCACTATCTATTGTGAAATGACTAAAACACATGTTTTGCATAATTTGAAGGCATGTCCTTGCATTTAAAGATATTCGTTTGCATGCATTTCACTATAACTCATCTCTCTAGTGTTCGCTCATCCTAGAAGCTTACAAGGAGCATAACAATTGGAAGAACACTCCAACTTAGTGCTTTAAAATGAATCTAAGGTGTATTTGCATTCTACAATGCTTGCTTATTATTTTTCTAATCTTTTACATACATTTATGGGGGTTGATATAAGATAAGATATCCCCTTGCAACATAGAGGTAATCTTCCCAAGTTATTTATAAATATTACTCATCTAGATAGTAGAACAAAGAAGGGTGAACAAAGCAAAGTAGAAAGCAAACCTGCAGAACACAAAGATCAAATTTGCATGACAAAAAAAAAATGTAACCATAGAAAAACCTTAAGGCACAAACTCAACACCAATTACTATACAAGTTCAACATATGATCCAAAGTATTATGCGTATAGAGAGGTAGCATTTTGGGTCAAAGACACTTTATAAGATGGAAACATATAAAAAGCTTTCCATTCTTTGGTGATCACATATTTAATCTAGGTTAACTTAAAGACTATAAATAATTGTAATGATGAAATTTACATATACATACCATTTCCCATTTAATTTTTTCCTACTATGGGAAAGCATCTTAGCACATGTACATCATAATTTTTGTGTGTGTAATAGTTAAGAATAAAACTAAGGTTAAAGTAGGATAAAAATTTGGCACATTATTCAAGATAAATGTATTAGTGGGCGTAAAAGTAGATGTGCAAGTCATTTAAATATTTCTACAAAATGACAAGAAGAGGAGTTTGGTGTGTGAGGAGGCTTGTAGCCTAATTTTGCAATAGAACTATGGGGTGTAGGTTTAATAAGTACCTTAATTCATTGTTCCATACCTCCAATACCATTATCCTTATACTCATGTTTAGAAAGTTTTACAAATGATGCTCTAAATTTTTTTCAAGCCAACAAAATGAGGGAGTTCAATAGTACCATGATCAAAACGAGTAATATATTACATGTTTTAGAGTTCAAAGTTGTTTTGGTAGAAGAAATTTTGGTGAGTGTAGTAGAAGTATTGGATTTACATGCAAAGTAGGGATGCCAAATTAAGTGGGGTCAACTTTATATTCAACAAAATAAAGAGACGTAAAAATTGCCTAGATATGTATTAGAGGAAGAAATATTGTGATGAGATACATAATTAATAATAAGATGTATTGATGACGAATCCTTAATAATAGAAGAATATGATGTTGAAGAATCAAGAGTGGAAGAGATATTAGATGTAGTAGAGAAAGTAGTATCAACAATTTGACTACGTTGAAAGGGATCAATATCAACTTTAATAATGAAAGAATTATTATTAAAAATAAATTTTGTAGATAAATGTAAAGTAGACGGTATGAATCTTCTTACATCAATCCATGGTCTACAAAGGTGGGGATTATAAGAAATATATCTTATATGCAAAGAGTAATATGGCTAAGGAAATAGGTAAGGTGGTTATGCGCAAACTATCTCATTCAACATTATTGAAACCTTTAATAGAACTTCTAAAGGAGAAATGTTGCAAGTATTAGCATGAATACATTTTAAGAATTAAAAAAATTATACATTAAGACTAAAACTATTATTGGTTAATGTTTATTTAATCCCATATAATTAATACCAACCATGAATATAATAGGAATATTTCTTATTGTTAGAATTGGCAAGAAGGAAGTTTAGAAGGCATAAAATTGTCTACATTGTGTCAATTTAAATATAATCAATTAAACTAGTCACGGCAACTGATTTAATAGAAGGAACATGAATCTTTTGTAAATATATTTGACTTGTAGAAGTTTGGATTGTATCCCAAAGGAACATTTTAGGTTGAAGTTGTCAATAAGAGGATAATCCTTACTATTCCAAAGAGGAAGATACGGAATTGAATGAATGATAAGATCTAATGGAGGAAGAAAAATAGGCATAAGGACATTTCTCTTGGGTTTCATCATGTATTATATGTATATCCTACATCTTCAAAGTTGGTATAAGATGAAGCTTTAGTTGTAATGGATGGAGAAGAAAAGAATGAAGCAAGATATGTTAAGAAAGGAGAAGTCCTTGAATAAATATGAAGACCTTTAAGAATAAATTGGGTAATAAGGCATTCATGAATTAGGCATCTCACACATAAAAAAATGGTGAAATTTTAAATTATTACAAGAGAGTTTGTCTTGTTGTTTAGGTTCTATCATACTATGATTAAATTTTCTCATAATAATTGTTATAATCCTAGATGTAAAACATTGATTGATTGTAACAACAAATTCATAATAGAATAAGAATCTATAATATCTTTAGAATATTCAAATATTTCATTATCCATAGAATCATAATATAGTTTAAACTATATATAAACTATATATATATATAAAATCATTGATAGATAAATAAAACATGTTTGGAATAGGAAGAGGAGTAGATATATTAGAATATTATTAAAAACATGCCATTAGATTTACCAAAATGAAATAAATATAAATTGTTTCCTTAAATATTCAACTACCAAAATCTTTCAATAGAATTAAAAACATTAAAATATATATATTTTTTAGCACATACATAAATATAATATATTAACTTATACTTAAATAGAAACTACATTCATTCCCTACACCAAAACAATACAATCTCTTTTGAAAAGAAGAAAACTATAAATATAAAAACAAAATATAGAAAATGGGCCGAGAAAAGGAATCAATTTACAAATGCCAATCCACTTCCTAGATGATAGCACACATGTGATAGCATCGAAATATATTCTTCTATATAGAAACACTCACTCCATACATGCAATACAAAATTTCTATTTGATAACACTATTGACCAATTCTAAAGGTTTGGTTTTAAGAATCTAATGTACCATGCATGAACCAATAATATGAAATGTCTCACAAGGAAAAATAAAATTAAAAAAATTGTTGTTTATAAAGAAGATGATGCCAAATGATAGTCTTTGAATGAGAGGGTCATCTCCCTATCTATCTAATTGCTAGGCTTAAAGCTATTTGTGTTATATGGGGAAGGAAAAGGATATAAATGCTGAATAAAAATTATGTAAATGAAGTCTTATATTAGATAGATCAATCATTCTTATTTACTAGACTATCTCTTAGCATCTTACATTGTAAATATGAAATAATAATGAGTAAAATACAAGCATTTGGTATAATTACATGTTGTTTATTAATTTTTTAATTTATTACAATGATAATACATATGTCTTGAAAACATGCATAGAAGTTTCATTATGTAGAAAAAAGAGGAAGTAGGTAGTAGGATTAATATCTTAACGACAATTTTTTTTGAGAGATGCAATATTTATCATCTTTTTTTCTTAACCCATAATAGTATTCTACACAAATTTATATTTTGAAATTTAATTTTAGTGGAGAGAATATATATCTATAAATTTATTACTTAAAATTGTCTTGTTGATTTTTGGAGTTGAGTGTGAGAATTTTGGATTGATTGTTATGTGCATCCATAGCCCACTACACTGCTTTAGCAATAATAGTATGTAAAATTGGTTATTTGGCACCATTTGGCTAGTGGCCATGAATACCTAATCATATTGTCTTGTAAGATTTGAATCATACATTGGAATGCTCCTTCCATGTTTATTCTGTTGTTGTAGAGTCCTTAGGATTATATAGGGAAGATGTGGGTGCCAAAATTATATTGTTGAGATCCTTGGGAGAGTGTTCCTATGTTGTAGTAGAATATTGCATGTGCCATCATATGAGTTTATTATTGACAATTTAGATTTTCTATGGGATTTTTTGAGAAAATTTTACTTTTGTATTTAAGTGAATCCTTGAGAGTGCACTATGAATCTTCAATTTAGTTAGGACTTAACTAAACCCATTGACATGTGTGGTGCCCACTACTTATATTATTCCTTTTACATTATTAAACTACTTTGTATTTTCATGTGTTGTAACAATATGGCTTAATGTTGTTATAATTGTACTAATATTCCTTCTACTTTATCAAATGATTATTTTTGTCAATAATTGGCTTCTACAAAAACTACATCAAGGATGCAAAATACCAAAATTGAATCAAAGTGTCAAGGAGGCCCATAGATTTTGTGGTGCATTCTTATTCTTAAAACATTGAGGTAGGATAAAAAAAAATCTTAGAGCGAAGGATTTTATAAAATCACATTGACTCTTCAAATTCCTTTCATTTATATAAGGAAATGGATCCAAAGCACATATCTATTGAGTGTAAAGTTAGCAAAAATTAAAATAAATTAAAATTAGAGAATGAACTCATTCATAGACTACTAAAGGAAGCCACGAGCTTCCCCCATTCTTCTTCCTTGGGTAGGTTAAGATTCATTAGTAGTTGGTATCTATGATCTAGCTATAGTGTGTTCTCATATATGACATGTGCTAGACTTGAGAGTTGATCTCTCACACAATGGTCCCTAGTTCAATAGTTGGCTTGATGACACCTAATATTTTTTTAGTTGTAGATACAAGGACAAGCCATTGAGCTTGGATTTATCTATACTTTGTTCCTTATTGTCTATTGGAATGCATCTAGTGGAATCACCTTATCATTTGAATCCATTGGATAGGGTAGATTGTGATTGGTGAATAGGTGCACTCATTCGTGCATATCTATGGTTATTTTCCCCATAAGTCCTAGTTGTGCATTGCCTCTTAGAGAATTCAATTCTTATTAAGTGCATCATTTATTTATGATTTAATGGAGGACCTAGTTTTTATTCTAACAATAAGTAGCTTCATGGTATCTATAGTGGAAAACTAAATGAGTATGACCATGTCTTATTTAGAAGTTGCATAAGAATGGGCTCTAAGGTGTCAATCTACTTCTACACTAGAGAATGAAAGAACATAGAATACTCAACAACATTTAATGTTCATATTAAATAAATAGTTGATTTATTTATTTATTTCTAGTATTCCCCACAAAGATCACAAATTTGCTCCAATGAGTTAGCTAAAAACTTGAGTGCATTGGCCTTTACATAAAATTGCTTGATTTCTTTCTTGGCTATATCTAACCTCTACTTTAGGTCTTCACTCTTCTTTGTATGACTCTCTATTATTTATTTCTAGGCATACCTTTAAGTAATTAGTAAGGTGAACTATCTTGGGCATTTAGCTTCACCCTTATTGATTGGCTATGTCCACGGTAGTCATATATTCTTTGATAATATTTTAGTTTAGGTCCACCACCTATTTGTTCATGAAATTTATCATGACCACTTGGCTATGTTTTCTCCCTAGGTAGATGTGAGTTCTAGCCTAACTGTTGTCAATCCATTTTTAGAGATTTGTTTCTTCACATACTATTATTGCATAACTTCATCTTTGATGGCCTTTTTTAGAGATAGCAAAAACTTGCCCCTATAATGCTTTTATTATTCTTTTACAATACACTTCAATGGTTTCCTTTTCCTAAGGGGTGTGAAATGGGAAAAAATAAATGAATCATATGTAGGATACATTTATTCTTCATTGATTTGGTTGCAAGAGAAACACATTTCTTATCTTTCCTTGATGTCCTTTTACCATGTTATAGTCTCAAATCGTACCATTTTTTATTAGTATAAATATAGATCTTGCATCACTATGATAGCTTGTGCCAATTGCAAAATCGTTGGTGAAAATATAGGGACAAATGTGACTATTTCATATTTAATTATGGATGGAGTGAACATTTTGGAAGTGAGAATCTATACAACATGGGATGAAGATGAAGATGGCTATGGCCACTATGAGTCAAATTTATACATTGGATGATATGGTAGGTGGTTGGAATATTAGGAGGTGGTTAATGATAGTTAATGCTGGTAGATGATAGTTAATGGAGTATTGTGGGTAGTAGTATGGAGAATAGGGAAATTATGGGGAGCTTGTGATTACTTTTGTTGTATTCTAGAAGCAACTAGACTAAAAAAAAGGAGGTAGTGAAAATTATTGAGAAATTTACAAATTCTAACACCAAAGGTTGTGAAATTCAATATCCATTCAAATAATCAATCAAAGGATTCAAGATAAAAGGTTTGAAATTCTAAAACATGAAAAATTCAATATCCATTCAAATAATCAATCAAAGGATTCAAGATAAAAGGTTTGAAATTCTAAAACATGAAAGTCTAAATCTTAAATGCAAATTTGAAAATTGATTTGTCCTAATGTGGGACATCAGAAGATTTGAACATATAATCATGACAATAGCATAATGGAAACAAGAAAGGAAAATTGGATTACTTTTAGAGATGGAGAGAGTGAATAAGAGGTAGGATTGGAAGTGATTATGGTAAAAATTGATGAAATGAGGGGAGTAATAGAATGAATATAAGTGGTGGCTACTATTAAAACAAATACCATCCATCCCTTTGGAATAACATAATCTCCTATGTTAAAATAAAATTAGTCCTTGATACAGGTGCTCATTCTTGAGTAATACAATGAGGAAAAATAACCACCAAGGGTTTACAAGCCCTGAAACATTCCAGATGTGAGCACAACCTTTCACTTTAACATCCTGTAAGGCTTGTCTAAAAAGACATGGGGCAGGGTCAGCCAATCAAAGTGTTTCATTTATTACCTACCATACTAAAGAAATTATGAGTTTCCTTTAAAACTGCATACCTGAACAAAGACAACTCACACAATGAGTGAATTGTATGGATTCAATGTCATCCCATGTCAACTTTTCACTATGTTTTCCTTTGGACTTTATGATATCATCATGCTCAATAATGGAGCCTCTATGCATTTTATCTTGGAAAAAATGCATAGAGGCTCCATTATGTAGAAAAAAAGAGGAAGTAGGTAGTAGGATCAATATCTTAACAACAAAGAATATTGATAAATGTTTTAGGATGTAGGGCAATATTTATAATCTTTTTACTTAACCTACAATGGTATTTCACTCAAATTTATATTTGAAAAAATTATTTTGGTGGAGAGAATACATATCTATAGATTTAGTATCTAAAATTATCTTGTTAAGTTTTGGAGTATAGTGTGACGATGTTTTACTTAAGAGTTGCATAAGAATGGTCTCTAAGGTGTCAATCTACATCTACACTAGAGAATGAAAGGATAGGGAATAACCAACAAAATTTAATGGTGGTGTTAAATAAATATTTGATTTATATATTTCCTTATGGTATTTACCCATTATGAAGATCACAAATGAGCTCTAATGAGTCAACTAAAAACTTGAGTGCATTGAACTTTATAAAATTGCTTAATTTCTTTCTTGGCTATATCTAGCCTCTACTTTAGGTCTTCAATCTTCTTTGTATGGCTCTCTATTTTTTATTTCTCGGTTTATACTTTTTAAGTACTTAGCAAGGTGAACTAACTCTCTTGGGCACTTAGCTTCACTCTTGTTGCCCGTAGTTGATTGGCTAGGTTCATGGTAGTCATATATTCTTTGATAATCTTTTACTTTAGGTCCTCCACCTATCTGTTCATGAAATTTATCATGGACACTTAGCTATGTTTTCTCCCTAGGTAGATGTGAGTTCTAGCCTAACCGTTGTCAATCCATTATTAGAGATGTGTTTCTTCACATAATATTCTTGCACAACTTCATCTTTGATGGCCTTTTTTAGAGATAGTAGAAACCTGCTTCTGTAGTGATTTTATTATTGTCTTGTACACTTCAATGGTTCTTTTTCCTAAGAGGCGTGAAATGGGAAAAATTAAATGAATCATATGTAGGATATCTTTTTTCTTCACTCATTTGGTTGCAGGATGTTAGAGTTATCTTGTATTAGCTAATAATTATTTATTTAATTATTAGTCTATTATACTCTACACTTAAGCTAAACTTAGGAATCTTATAATTCTTTAGGGTTAGGGTTTCGAGTATCCTTTTATAAGGATTCTCTCTTTGTAATTTCATAACAATTGTAATTATTGAATTGCATTCTTGTTGCACAATTAATATGACTCCTTTTTTCTAGATCTTTGAATTCTGGCCTCCATAGCTTTTTTGCTTCTCTCCTTCTGTGACAGGTTTGCATGCAAGTGATCCTTGGGAGCTGTAGAGTTGATTTTTCCTCAACTCCTATATGGTATCCGATCTCCAAATTTGCATGCCTTTGTTCTCTTCATGAGAGATTTTTGGCCTTGTTCTTCAAATTTGTGTATTTGGGGGTTTGTGCAGTTGATTTTTTCCACTTTTGGGGGTAGCTGATTTTTTTGGTACCTTTTTGTGCCATAAGGACCTCATGGTTGGATTCGGGAGGTCAATTCCACAAATTATATAATGCGATATTTTTTGGTGAAGGTGTACTCAGAGGCAATTTTTTTTTTTGTTTTCTGGGCCATACGACCCTCTGTACGGACACAGGGTGGTATCTTTTTAAACAAAAAAGTATATTTTTACGGGCCTTTCTACGGCTTGCCCAGGCCGTTGCGCACTGCGGACCACCAACAACCTCATAGATCTCTACCGCTAGTAACCCCACCGACTGCCACCGCTAGCCTCCCCCCTGTGCTCCGCCTTCGCCACCCTTGCACCACTCCCATGCCGCCCAGGAGCCACCGACCAGTTTCTGTCCCTCCCTTGTCTTTTCTGATGATCAATTTTTTTTTGCAAGCACAAGATTTTTTTTCTGACGAGCTTTCACAAGCATACTATTTTTTTTGCCTGCGACGGCTATACGGCTGTGCTGATGTTAGCACTATGTAGGCAGTCTTCAAGCCCCTTTTGGGCCCATCCAGAGCACCTTCAGTATTTTGGCCATATCTTGGGCACACAAAGACGTTTTTCGACAAACCTTATATCGTTGGAAAGCTCTTTCCGAGCTCTATCCAGATCTGGAGGTTTAAATTTTTTATTTTGATTTTTTCATGATGTTTTTTTGCTGTCAAAGCCAGAGGTTTGTTTTTGCACTCCGAGAGACATAACTTGAGCATCTGAACTCCGTTTTTTGAAAACTTTATATCGTTGGAAATCTTGTTCTGTGCAATTTCCAGTAATATGAGTTTTATTTCCATATTCTTCTCTAGGTATATTTTATTCAATTTTTTTCTTTTCAGCACTCTAGTGAATATCTTGGACGTTTCAAGTCATGGGATCTCTTTCTTTGAGTAGGATGTCTTGACTTTGGCTGTTCTTTCTGAATTTCCAGCCTTATGTCTCTTCTGATCATTGTAGATATTTTTTTGTAAGCATTTTCTTTATGCAAACGCACTGAGATAAAGTGCCACTATGCATTGTATACTTGGGATCTTGCACATCTTGTGCCTTATTGTACATGCACTACATTATAAAGTGCCATGGGGGGTTGATATTTGCCTTTGTTTGCCATCTACCTTTGTCATGTGAGTGTTCCTTCCACGTCATTAGCCTCATGATGTGTGTCAAGTGAGTGATCCTTCCACGACACTATGTACTTTCTTTGCACCTTCAATATTCTTGGTTCTTTGTCATGTAGTTCTTGTTGGCCGTCCTTTTCAGTGTACCTATCCCTCACCCTTGTCCCCATTATGGGGGGGTTTCTCTTGTTGTTCTAATGCTTCCTTGGTTTGTTGGATCAACTCTTCAGGCTTTGGTGTTTTATGCCATCTGTATCTTCGAGTTCAATTGTTTGCCTTTGTTTGCCTCCTAATTCGAGTAGTGTCATTTGAGGGCACTCATACAGATTATAGTCTTCTCTACCTGGTCATGTTCTATTTCAGTGGAGGTTCTTCAGATCAGTAGTTACTCTTCGACAGTGTTTGCATCTTCTTCGTGCTTCAGTGGTGTTCTTCACGATCATCCTTTGTTCCTATTTTCTGGGACATTCTCTAGTTTGGAGGCTTCTTCAGTCCTTCACTAGTCTTCATATCTTTTTGGAGTAGAGTTTTTTCCCACATGGTTTTCTCTATTTCTCTGCTTTACACAAATCTTTTGTACTTGGGTACCTCATAAGGCCTTATTTCCGGGACCCAAATTTGCCTTCATCATGTAGTTGCATTTTTTGCTTCATGCATTTAGTTTTTTAGCTACTCCCTAAGTTCATCTTAAGGGGGGGTGTTAGAGTTATCTTGTATTAGCTAATAATTATTTATTTAATTATTAGTCTATTATACTCTACACTTAAGCTAAACTTAGGAATCTTATAATTCTTTAGGGTTTTCACCTTTAGGGTTTCGAGTATCCTTTTATAAGGATTCTCTCTTTGTAATTTCATAACAATTTTAATTATTGAATTGTATTCTTGTTGAACAATTAATATGACTCCTTTTTTTCTAGATCTTTGAATTATGGCCTCCATAGCTTTTTTGCTTCTCTCCTTCTGTGACAGGTGATCCTTGGGAGCTGTAGAGTTTATTTTTCCTCAACTCTTATACAGGAGAAACACATTTCTTATCTTTCTTTGATGTCATTTTACTATGTTACAATCTCAAATTGTACCATTTTTTATTAGTATAAATATAGATCTTACATCACTATGATAGCTTGTGCCAATTGGGAAATCCTTGGCGAAAATACAAGAACAAATGTGACTATTTTATATTTTAAAATCGATGGAGTGATCATTTTGGAAGTGATGATCTATACAACATAGGATGAAGATGAAGGTGGCTATGACTACTATGAATCAAGCTTATACATTAGATGATATGGTAAGTGGTTGGAATTTTGGGAGGTGGTAGATGATAGTTAATGGGGCATTGTTGGTAGTAGTATGGTGATAGGGAAATTGTGGGGAAATTGTGAGTATTTTTATTTTATTTTAGAAGCAACTAGACTAGGGATGTGAGGTAGTGAAAATTATTGAGAAATATACAAGTTCTAACATGAAAGATTGTGAAATTCAATCTCTATCCAAATAATCAATGAAAGGATGAGATACAAGGCTTGAAATACTAAAAAATGCAAATCTAAATTTTAAATGCAAATTTAAAAATTAATTTTCCTTAATTTGGAGATACCATGCTTAGATCCTTCTTCTTTATGATACTAGAAATTTACCAATATATTATGCTTATTAGCTCTACCTTCTATGAACTTATAACAAAAATTAATAAAGAATAACATCACCATAAGGTAGCACAAATGATGCACAAATTAACAACATAAGAGTATCACATAACACAAGGTTTACATGGAGAAACCCTTGCTGGGAAAAAAATCACCAAGAAGAGAGGCTAAGTATGCACTATCAACAAATAAATATTAAAATAAATTTACTTCCATACTCTTCTTTGCCTCCAACATGGAAGCACCTGTGTACCTATGAAAAACTTCCTTATGCCTCTACTTGTCATTGTTCCTATAGAATAAGTCTACTTTTAATTATTACTACCTTAATTTTTACATCCAAAGAGTTGTTTATATAGAATGACAAGAGCTTCAAGACCACCAAACAAGGCATGCAAAGAATGATCGTTATTCCGAATGTACCTAATCCTTGGATTACCTCCATGGAAGTCAAAAGGTCATTAGTTTTGGCTCCAATACTTTCCCTCCAACTTGGGTGCCCAAACATGAAAGATAAATATTACATTAAATTTAATAAATGATGGAATACCAAGAGAAATATGTCGTGTCTTACAAGCACCCACTTGAAGAAGCCAAAATTTAACTAATTTTTCCTCTTCCCATGTGTTATTAATTATCCCATTCTAGGAATCCACATGTGGGGAAAATAATATTAAATGATTATGTTCACAACCCATCTTTATCATGTCTAGTGGAACCCATCATCACTTATGACTGTATTACAAATAATAGTGAGAATAAGTATTGCAAAATATTTTTCTAATACACCCTAAGTTACTTGGAACACTTTCTAAGGATGTTGGAACCATGTCACAAGAATTACAAGGTATATGTAATCTTAATCCTAACAAAAATGAGGGACATCAAGAAATTTAGAAATATATTTATAATGATATGAGGGGAACAAGAAAGGAAAATTGGATTACTTTTAGAGGTGAAGGAGAGATTGACTAATTTTGGACCCTTCAACGGTCGAAAAATGTAGGCAGGAATTCCATTAGCATGTCAGATTGCTTCAAAAATTCAAACACATTTCATGAGGTAACGTATAAAATCAAGCCTTACCCCCTCATTTGAGACATCTCTCTACAAGTTTCCAATTACACTTTTTCAAATTCAAGTGAGCAAGTAATCAAGCATTATCAAGGCAATGAAGGAGAGGTCAAGTATTCAGATTGCAAAGCATTCAAGATGACATCCATGATCAAGATATTATGATGAATTTCCTACATTCTTACATGACACATCAACACTTTCATGAAGACTTCAAAGAAAGATTTCTGAAGATATAACATTCCAATTTCAACTTTTCAATTTTAGATCTAGCCTTTGATCTTTTTAAGGCACACTTTCCATTTTAATTACAATTCAATTTAAATTTAATTATAGAACTTGGGGTTTGACCCTATTAGCAATACAATTTTACTTCTACTGTCTGCAAGTGATAAATTCAAAAGATATAGTTACAAATTTGAGAATAGAAAACAAAGACACATAGATCCATCTTTTGTGTAGTCAAAAATTGGAGGACAAGGTCACCTCGACCGAATTTGTTTGACACTTTTCCAGTGAAACTTTACAGAATGTTTAGGGATTATTTGTGAGGTGAGGGTTCATGGAAGAAGAAACAAGAAGATGAAGAGAGAAAGAGGAAATAAAATGAGAGGAGGCAAAAAGAGAGTAGAGAGTTGAGACAATAATTATAATAGATAAGGAAAGAGATGAAATAATTAGAGGCAATAATAAAGTAAAGTTGGCACCTAACACTTATGAAGAAGATCACATGGCCCATCAAAAGGATCATTCAAAAGAGGAAAAGGCAAACAAGGACAACAATAATAAAAGAGGTAAAAAATGAGGAGGTAAGAACACCTATGATTGTTTTGATATCATAAAGTATTGAAGAAGTTCAAAAGGAAAATATAGATGTAGATGTGGATGAATCCCCATGTTGTTTTCCGTTGTTTGAGTTTAATAATCTAATTGGAAAACTTGAAGGATATACTACTATTGAGGTTGATGATAAGGATGTTGATATTTCTGATAAGGATAATATTGATGGTGAACTAGTAGAGGGGAATGATAGTGTTGAACTATATGATCAACTTGAGAATCAAGGTGTTGTTGTAAAGGAGTGGAAAGAGTCTCCAAGGCAATTTGAGAGACAAGACCAAGATTTGATGAACAATATTGATACTAATCAATTTTGTTTTGTCAAGGAATTTGTTGTTATGTTTATTCCAGGGAAGGAATCAAGAAAATAAATTTGGAAGGGGAAACACATTCCCTTTGACAGGTCCAAGTACCCAAGTAGGAGGATAGGAAGGCCAAGGGTGAAAATGAAGCATAGTGCAAGTTCAAGAGATGATGCATTTTTCCAGTACCTAATGCATTGGAAAGGCATAACAAATGAGAGGAGAATTTTAAAATAAAAAAATAAGGAGATCCATCATATTTTTGTTGTAGTTCCTCACTCAAGGGACTTGAGTTTCATTTCCATGGGGAGTATGGTGCAGGAGCACCCTTAGGACCTAATATGCCTACAAGAGGAAAAGTTTATATTTTTGCTTTGTTTGTGTTGTTTAATGTTTTTAAGGTCATTTGTGACCATTCATGATCATTTTAGATCATTATGTCAAGTTTTGAGTCATTTGGATAAAAATTGTAAAAGTTGCTCAAAAGTTGTCAAAATTGTCATGACAACTTTTGCAACTTGATGACAACTTTTTAAAATTTTGTTAAAAGTTGTTTATGGGTAGTGTTGGGTGAATATTAGCAATCATGCTTGTCAAAAATCTTTTCTAGCAAAACTAGACCCTTGGGGATCTTGTTTCCTTTTAATTGCAGAAATTTTTCTCCTGTTTCTGCGTCAACACTTTCAATTGCATCCTTTGAAGGGCAACGACTACCTTCAAAGTACATATCATCAAAATTATCAGAGGTCTGCAAGAAATTTATTACATGATGATCATAATTGAACACCTGCCAATGATCAGAGTTGTTAGGAACGCTTGCTCGGAAAACTAACTCAACAACATAAGTTGATCCCGAAAAATCTTTGTGAGGAATCAAAGATGTTGCTGATACTGCTAACGAGTCAGCCCTATCATTGAATTCATAGGAAACCATGGATATATCAAAAGCATCAAATGTTTCTATTAGATCCTAGACAAGATTGTGGTAATGCCACAACCTTTCACTCCTTGTTTGATATATGTTTCTGATCTGGCAGAATATTAACTTAGCATCCCCTTGAGCATGCAAGTTCTTGATTCCCTTCTGCTGAGCAACATTCATTCCTAGAAGGAGGGACTCATACTCAGCAGTGTTGTTTGTGTTATTGAATTGCAATTTGAAGGATAAAGGGAAAATATTACCATTGGGAGAAATCAAAATGATACTGGCTCCCAATCCGGTGGAAGAATAGCTGCCATCAAACTCCAGCATCCAAACATCATCTAGACTACCAATGTTGACGGTATCAAAATTGAGAATTTCTTGTTGTGAAGTTGAAGCTCCTTCTAATTAAATAACACTACTTTCACAACTACTTTCACAATCAATTGGGAAATAATTGAGTGAAGTATCAACTTCACTCTCAGGAGTCATCTTTAGACCATCATCAACATGCATGAAATAATTACCCATGCCTGATGATTCAAAAAGAATCTGGGCCCGCTGATCATCAGACTTGACAACGGTATATTTTGATTCTTTTTTTGGAAGTAACCTTTGGACAACTCCTTTAATTGGGATATGAGCCTCAGTCATATCCATGTTTAACTCACCCCCAACATCTCTACAAAAATTCCTTCCCAACAATAGCCCATAGGAAGCCAGTACGTCAGCTACCAGTACTGTCATCTTGATTTTCTTTTCTGGGAATGAAGCAAAGGCAAACTGTGCATCTTTGATTTGACCAATGAAAGGAACTTGTTTGTTATCCATAGAGAAACACCTTCCAAATGTTTTGGTCAAAGTTAAACCAAGGGAATTGGCAACTTTTGATGGCATAACATTATCAGATGCCCCAGAATCAATTACGTAGTTACTAAGCTTGTAACCATTTATTAACAAGGAGATGTAAAATGGTTCTATCTTCTCAACAGGAGAAGGGGAAGATACTAGATTGTTTTGAAGCAAGTTTGATTTTGGAAGATTGCTAGGGGTAGTATCTTTTTCTTTAACAAATTTGACCAAACGGTCAAATTGATCGGGATTAGATCTCAAAAATTCTACCTCAGACATTTGTATCTTGGTTTTCTTTGCATGATCTAAAATATCAAATGACTGAAAAGAATTCATCATCAAAGATGGATTTGGATTCTCATTTTGAGAATTAAAAATATTTGGTACACTATTCTTTGATGCATATGTAGAAGAATTGACAGGTGCAGAAAAATTGACAGCAGTCGAAGAATCACTTACATTTTTATCCTTCGCAGCGTCCATTGAGATAGTGTTATCCTTTGCAGGATTTGGTATGGGAGCCCCACGCTTTGCAATAGAAATCGGCAAATGTTGAGAGTCCTTTGTTTGAGTAGGATCGTCACTCTTCGCAATGATAGGTGGCTGAGCTGCCTGTGTTTGCGAATGGGTGAATACTAAAAAGGCATCTCCATCATGTGCAACTGGTGTATCATCTTCTTGATACTGCATAAACCTAATATTAGAGTCACCAGCTAAATCTGCATCACCTCCTTGATGCGAATTAGCATCTTCTTCACCAAAAGGAGGAAGATCATTTTGTTCAGCTTCATAGTATCTAGTAGCTGAACTTTGGGGTGGTGCTTCCAATGCAAGCCTCTCTGGAGCAGGAGGTAATTTATTTTGATTACGCATAGCGTAATTGGAAGCGTTGTTTGGGTAAGTCCTTCTTGGAACATCTCGATAAGAAGTATTTCCTTGTGAGGAAAACTGCTTCTTAAGTGCCAACAATTCATTTGCTAGTTTCTGTATCATAGGATCAACGAAACTAGTCGAAGAATGAAATGCATCGGCAGCTTGATTACTCCTAACCTTGTTAGGATCTCTCCTTATCTTGCCAGCAAGGATAAGATCATCTTCAACCAATATGGCCATTTGTTGAGCTGCAGCCAAATCTGTAGGATTGTTCCTTTGCAAAAGGAAACTCACCTCTGGCAATTGGGAGTTGATGAAAAAACATTTCAAGTTTCCAACAGTAGGTCTTGAAGCAACCGGAATACGATTATGTAGCTTGTCGAACTTGGCTACAAACTCACGCATGGGTTCCTGAGGCTCTTTCTTCAACTGAGTTAATTGTGCTAATAAAGCATGATCATCTTCAACAGACTTGAATCTCGCCTCAAACAATGTTCTAAGAGATGCCCAATTTGTGATACAAGCATTGGGTAGATGATAGAACCAATCGGCAGTAGCTCCATGCAAAGTTTCAATGAATAATCTTACTGAAACATCTTCGTGTTCAACATCAAGAACTCCACAAGCGATGTAGAAGGCAGCAATGTGTTTGTCTGGATGTTGAGCACCATCCCCAAAAAATTTGGAAAAAACTGTTGGGTGAATAATTAGTCACCAACATACTAATGACAAAACATAAAATTCACACAACGCTATGCTAAGAAATTAATCTCTCCTCTCATCAAGGGGAGGTTTCCCTAATGAAATTTCTCCTCTAATTAACAAGAAATTAAATTTGTGGGTTGGTGTTGGGCATATAACTCTCTTTTTTCAGAGTTTATGTATTCTCCCTTCACCTAGTTACAATTTCTCTACCTCTTCAGATACTTAAAGAAAAGAACTATTAATCTAACAAACTACACAAAGAGTTACTTTTAAGCAGTACAAATTTAATTTCTTGTTAATTAGAGGAGAAATTTCATAGGGAAACTCCCCTTGATGAGAGGAGAGATTAATTTCTTAGCATAACGTTGTGTGAATTTTATGTTTTGTCATTAGTACGTTGGTGAGAAAATATTCACCTAACAGGTAGTTGCAGGTTACTTGGGTAGTTGAATATGATGCAAATTGTATAAATTTTGTTCACAAACTCTAATTTGGAGGCTGGAGAGGGTTGGAGAAGGATGGAATAAAGAAGAAACTTATTTTTGTAGCATCTTTACATTGTTTTATGAAGTTTTCAGAATTTGCAGTCTGAAATATGCCATTGTACAGCCTTTTGATAACCTAATATTGAGTACTATAATATATAGATGGAAATATATTTGTTTCTAGTTTCCAAATCTTTTTGTCTCATTAAATTTGATTGCATTTTGTGTAAGATATGTCATTTTTGGTGCAGGTTGTCTTGAATGACTGATTTTTCTGTAACAATCTAAAAGAAATGTATGGTATGGATTGGTAAGATAAAATAACGGTCTAAAAAAATGGGAAAAGGTGGATAAATGAGTCTAGTTTCATTTCCTTTTGATATGATCCAATTTAATTAAGTTTTGAATGAGTTATGACATTTTTGGTGAGAGTAGGTCTGTGATAAAACTAGGGTTTCCAACAAGCATTAAAAAAACTATATCTTTGCATTGCGTCATCCCAAAAGGGTAAAAATTGGTGAGAGTTTTCTTTACATTTCTTCACAAGGATCCTACAAAATAATTTGGGTTATTTGATCATTTGGGAAAGATATGGATGTTTTTGTGTGTCTTTTCATGTAATGATGTAACTGCAATAAATCATGACACATTACTAAATTTTATAAGGGAAAGATTGTGAGATCTTTTTTCCCATAAAATAAGGTTGATTTGGTTTAAATGAAGAAGAAAACAGACAAAATTCAGAAGAATAAGGAAATGAGGCGAAGGATATGTTGGAAGTATGGGCTTGTATGGTTGTCATTGATGTCAAACTTGGTTATCCAGATGGATTCCGGTCTATATATACTCCTGATTGTTGTAGTTGTGTTTTGTGTTGTAGATTAAGTTTAGTATTTTGGTGTTGGTTGTGGCACTTTGATTCAGATAGTTATTTTTGTTCTCTGGTAGTAAGCGTATCTATTCGATTGGTTCAGAAAGTCTTTGGTGGCTTATAGATATGTTGCAGATTGTGTTGTGGTTTAGTGGACATGATTTTGTGGCTTGTGTAGTATTCTCAGTATGCTTCTCTAGTGGATTCTTTATTCTACAAGAGAGCTTTGTTGAGTTATGTTTAGAATATCCAGTTGTGTTATGGTTCAATGTGTCCATTAGGATTATCTTGATTGGATCATATTCCTTTGGTTTGGATGTGCATTGGAGGATGTATTAAGAAGTTTTTATGGGTCTCACCATGGTGTGTGGAGATCCACATGATATATTTTGCATCAAAATATGTTCTTTGGTCGAGTGTTTTCTATATCTATACGTTACATTTGGTAATGAATTTGGTGGATGTATTAGCATGTGTGGATCATTGGATTCATCTTGGAAGAATGAATTGTGATTTATTTGGGTTCCCTCTTTCTCTTGGAGTGGATTGCTTTGAGTATTTTTGGTCTGGGTGGCTTATTTTGTATAATAATGTTTATTCTATTCTTGACTAACCCTAAATTAAGTTTTCAACGATCTATCTCATATTTAAGGTGTGTGGTTGGAGAAGTTGTATGATGAATTGCGTCTGAATTGATGAGAAGAGTATGTGAATGATGTGCTAGCATATTTGAGATTGCAAAAGTGCGAAAGTCAGAGTTTTGAAGGTGATACATTCAGTGAGACAATGTGTTGTAACAGTGGTGGTTATCAGAGATGTTTTCCATGATATTGGTCGCTTGATCTAGTTGTTTAAGGATAATTTTATGTTCAAGAGATCCTTCTCATTTTTAGTTCTACTATTTCCTTCGTTGATGATTGACAGTGGGTCCTTCAATAGCATATTTTATCTTGCCCTGAAGCAATGAGCCTCAGTTGTGCAAGTCCTTGTATCTTGCCTTAAGGCAGTGTGCCTTAGCCTTGCAAGTTCATGAAGTGTTGTTGCTCCTTGGCAACAAGCTTAAAACATTGTAATCATTCATATTCTTATTGAGAGTTAGGTTCTCACCATGATTTTTCCCAGTTTGGGTTTTCCATGTAAATCTAGTGTTCATGTGTTGATGCTATGTTATTTGATGTTTATAATTAATCTGTTTTGAAGTTCTAGCTTGATTCAACCCCCTCTCAGTTCTGTCGTGTTGTTCAACAATTGGTATTAGAGCATTGGTTCCTCTTTGAAAAGCTTAACTACTTGAGGTAGATCCAAAATGATGCATCATGGACTTCATCTTAATGAACCGATGTTTGATGGAACAAAATTTCCTTATTGGAAGGAAAAAATGGAATCTTAATTGGAGACTTTGTAGAATGAAATATGGGATAATATCCAGACTAGTTATACACCTCCTCCAAATGAACCTACAACTCTAGATGAACTTAAGGCTCAAGAGACAAATGCAAATTATAGAACAATACTTATCACTTGTTTGAGTGATGCAATATTCGATAAGGTTAAACAATTGAAAGAAGCTAAGGAGATCTAGAACAAGTTGTGTTATGCATATGAAGGTGACCCTAACACAAAGCAAGCTAGGTTGATGAATCTAAAACAAAAATATGAATGTTTAATAATGATACATGATGAAAGCATTGAGAACTACATACATAGGGTGAATGATATTGCTGAATCTATTTGAGTGGTTGGTGGAACTTTAGAAGAAGGTGATATTATAAGAAAGATCTTGTTTACACTGGCTAAACCCTACAAAATAAAGAAGTGTGTGAGTAAAGAATGTCATGACCTGAATAACTATTCGATTGATCAACTCGTCAAAAAATTGCCTTCTTTTTAAATTGGAGAGATGGATGATATAAAAACCTACATAAAAGAAGTTGCATTTAATGTTTCAAAAATATTAGAAGATGAACCAGAAAGAAGTGAAAAGTTGGATGAGATTGAAGCAAACTTTATAAAAATATTGAAGAGAGGAATTGGAAAGTACAAGGTTAATTTACCCTTGAAATTCTTTCATTATGGTAGAATTGGTCATCATGCTTCTAAATGTATGCATAAGGAAGATTACAAAAAATCTGATGATGATGAAAAGAAAAGTAGATATAGAAGGCATGATTTTAAGAAAAGGACAGATGATAGAGATAAAGGGAAAATGAGTTTTTGTTCTATGGAGACACATTCATATGAGGATGAAGATGGTGAGGAATTGAATGAAGAATATTTATTCATAGATATAGAAGAGAAGAACTAGGATAGGTCCGGAAGACATGAATATATGAAAGATAATAAAAAGATAGCAAGAGAAAAGACTACATTGCATGCTAAGGTTGAATTGAGAGCGTGGATTATTGATTTTGGATGTACAAATCATATGACCAAAGACAAAGATAAGTTCTTTAATATCAAGAAGTATGATGGTGGATCAATGAAATTTGCAGGAAAAGAAGCTACACCTATTTGCAAAATTGGGAGTATCTCGATTGATGACAAACATAAAACTGATGATGTTTATTATGTTGAAAGTTTGAAACATAGTCTGCTGAGTGTTAGTCAGATGTGAAATAAAGGTTATGAAGTTTTATTCAGTAAAACTGGATGTGTGATTAGAAAAGGAAAAAATGGAAGAATAGTAGCAAAAGGTATTAGAACAAATAGAAATGTTTATTTCATAAAAGACAATAGTGGAAGTAGATGTTTCTTGACATAGAGCAGTGAATGCTAGTTATTGCACAAAAGGATGGGACAATGTCAAATTTGATAACATGATAAATATCAGTAATACTAAAGTGTGAGAGATTTACCAAAGCTTATCAAACCTACTAATACTATGTGTAGGGAATGCCAATTAGGAAAGTGGACAAAGAGGAGTTTAAAAAACAAGGATTATTGCACTTCAAGACCCTTGGAGATGATTCATACAGATCTTTGTGGGCCTACAAAGACAAAAGGACTTAATGGAGAAAGGCATTTCATGTTACTTAATGATGATTATTCTAAGATGACATGGGTTACATTTTGAAAGATAAATCTGAATCTTTTTGAAAGATTTTAAGTGTTCAAATCAATGGTAGAAGATCAAGTTGATGCTAAAATAAAGTGTTTAAGATCTGATAGAGTTAGAGATTTTACTTAAAATGAATTTGACAGTTTTTGTTAGAAATATGGTATTAGAAGACACTTTTCTACTATGAGAACCCTTCAATAGAATGGTGTGGTAGAAAGGAAGAATAGGACTGTTATTGAGATGGTTATAGTTATGATGAAGGATGCTAACATGGTTAATGTATAATGGAAAGAAGTTGTGCATACTACTGTTTACATTTTTAACAGGGTACAAATAATAGTAAATATACTAAGACACCTTATGTGATATCGAATGGAAGACCTCCTACTATAAAGCATATTAGAATCTTTGGGAGTAAGTGCTACATCAAAAGAGATAAAGGCGACCTTTGAAAGTTTGATACCAGAGCAGATGAAGGAATATTCTTGGGATATGATACAAACAACAAGGCCTATCGATATTACAATAAGAGATTGAACAAGATAGAGGAGAGAACAAATATGAAAGTATGTGAAACATGGGACTAGAATTCCCCTAAACCTATATGAGAGATTGAAATTGAGATTATTCCTATTGCTGCAAAAGAAAAGATAGATCTGAAAGACAACAATGAGAAAGAGACATATGAAATTGAAGAGGAAGAAGAAGAACTTGAGCAAGTGATTAAGACCCCAACAAAAAATTTACAAAAGAATCACTCAGAAGATCTGATAATTGGAGACAAAAATAAAGGAGTCTGGACAAGAAAAAGTGATACAGAGGAAAATGAGCAAGCAAGCTACTGTTTTATTTCGCTTGTGGAACCTAAATCATACGAAAAAGCAAGCAAACAACAAAATTGGGTAAAAGCAATGGAAGAAGAATTGAATTAGATACAAAAGAATCAAACTTGGGAGTTGGTACCTAGACCGGTGGACAAAAATATGATAGGAACTAAGTGGGTGTTCTGGAACAAGCTAAATTAATAAGGACAAATTACAAGGAATAAAGCGAGATCGGTATGTAAAGGCTATTCACAAGTTGAAGGTATTGATTTTGAGGAAACTTTTTCTCTAGGAGCTAGGATGGAAGCTATACAAATGTTTCTTTCTTTTGATACTTATATGAACTTCAAGGCATATCAAATGGATGTTAAGTCAACATTTCTGAATAGATAATTGGAAGAACATGCATATATTGAGCAACCAAATGGATTCAAATTGTTAGAAGATCTAGATATGGTTTGAAGATTAAAGAAGACATTATATGGACTCAAACATGAACCTAGAGCTTGGTATGCTAGATTGGATAGATATTTGTTACAACAAAACTTTAGGAAAGGTACTAAATTAACTTAAGGTTGAAGGTAACAAGTTGTTGATTGTTGTTGTCTATGTTGATGATATTATATTTGGAGGAGGCTATGGTCTATGTAAAGAATTTTTACAAGAGATGCAAAACAAATTTGAAATGTCAATGATTGGTGAGATGTCATTCTTTCTTGGTCTACAAGTTACTTAGTTGGAAGATGGAATCTTTATTTCTCAAGATAAATATGTCAAAGAGATGTTAAAAAGGTTTGATATGGAGAATTGTAAACCGGTTACTACCCCTTTAATTGTTGGTTGTAAATTAAGAAAATATGATACATCTCTAGATGTTGATAAGAAGACATATAGATCTATGATTAGAGGATTGTTATATTTAATTGCATATAGACCAGATATTATGTACGTTGTATGTTTAGCTGTGAGATTTTAGGCTAATCTGAAACAATCACATGAACAAACAGTGAAGAGGATTTTCAGGGACTTGAAAGGGACTCAAGATTTTGGTGTTTGGTATAAGAAGCATGGATATTTCATGTTTAAAGTATAGAATGATGTTGATTGGACCATAAACATTGATGATAGAAAAAGTTCCAGTGGTGGTGCATTCTTTTGGGAGATTGATTGGTTTCATGGTTAAGAAAGAAGCAAGACTCAATATCATTATCTATTGTAGAAGCATAACGTATTACGACTCCATCCTGTTGTCCTCAAGTTATGTGGATGAAGAAAACTCTTAAAGATATCATGATGAAGCTATTCCTATTACGTGTGATAATACTAGTGCTAAAAACATTTCAATGAATCTCATAATACATTCAAGAACTAAATATATCTCAATACAATATCATTTCTCAAGAGAGAAAATTTCAGAAAAGATAGTCAGATTGGAATGTATCTCTACAAAAGAATAGATAGCAGACATTTTCACTAAGGCTAATGCAGGAGCATCCCTGGTTCTTTGCAATCTTGCATCAACCAAAAACATTTTCATTTTATCTAGTTATATGTTTAGTCTGGCTTTGCAGTTTCAACATTTCATTATGCATTTTGCCATATTTTCTCACTCAATCTTGCGGAGCTGGATTTTGTTTGTGGACATGTTCATATACATTATCCTAGGTCTACAAGTTGTTTGGATATTTTTCCGATAAGTTATCACTTTTGGAAAGTGGGAATTTTTTTGGCCTGTGCACTAGAGCTGCTTGGACCTATTTGCTAAGTGGAGAATCTTGCAGATCATTTTCATAGATTGCGGAGCCTAATTTCATATCCTCTGATGTTCCTTAGTTCATGAAAAACCCTCCCCTGGGTCTGCACATCATTCTATGTTGTTTCTGGAGGAATTCTTTTGTTGGAAGCCGACTTAGTTGTTCTTCACGTTACACCTTCTTCATCGGTGTTTGTTTTCATCTTGGGTTGACACATATCATCCTAAAGCCATGAATATCATATAAATCAATGTAACCAAGCACATGGAAGACATGTTTTAGGATATAGGAGAATAATCAAAAGATTAGGAGGTCCGGAGTTGGCTCGCATTCTTCCTTGAGCCCGGATACTGTATTTTGAGCATGTTTGTAATCAGGCAGGCCTGTGTGCCGAATCTGAGTGCCTGCATCTTGTCGACCAGTTTGTATTTGAACTTCATGATATAATATGTACGATTCTACAGTGCCTCCATCATAATGTGTTGCTTCTATTGTGTCTACTCTTGTTGCACGGTCCGAACTATTCTCCTTGAGGACTGTCCTACCGTGACTGCTTCAAAGGTGTTGGTGAAGGATACTTTGAGTATTTCAAGTAGAAACCAGGGGTTATTTCCCCTCCCTTCTATAACTAGATGCATTGTAGTGGTGCAATATTTCTAGGGGGAGATTCAACGTTTATCCTTTATGTCTTGGATTAATGTTGTTACTGCTCTCAGGGGGAGTAGTGGAGTGTGTTGGTCAATATGTCATGTAGTGCCCTTTATCTTTGATGTCAAAGGGGGAGAGAGTTGTTGTGAGATTAGGGGAGAGAGAGTTGTTGTGAGATTTGTTTGAATATTCAAGTGTTGTTCAAGTGTTGCCATCAATGACAAAGGGGGAGATTGTTGAAAGTATGAGCTTGCATGGTTTTCATTGATGTTAAACTTGGTTATCCTACTGGATTCTGGTTCGAGCAGTTGTGTTTTGTGTTGCATATTGAGTTTAGTATTTTGGTGTTGCTTGTGGAACTTTGATTTGTATAGTTATTTTTGTTCTCTAGTAGTAAGTGTGTTTGTCAGACTGGTCGAAAAAGCCTTTGGTGGCCTTCAAATATGTTGCAGTTGAGTGGACGTGATTTTGTGGCTTGTGTAGTATTCTCAGTATGCTTCTCCAGTGGATTCTTTGTTCCGCAAGAGAGGTTTGTTGAGTTATGTTTGGAATATATAGTTGTGTTATGGTTTGGTGTGTCTATTTTGATTATCTTGATTGGATCATATTCCTTTGGTCCAGATATGCATTGGAGGATATATTAAAAAGTTGTTATGGGTCTCACCATGATGGGTCGCACCGAAAGATGTTTTTTGGCCAACTATCTCCTATGTGTAGACACATAAAAATATCCTTATGATAATCTTAATTCCTCTATTAATCAAATAGATATTTAATTAATTCATCAATTTAATTTATCAAACCCTTTTTGTTCACTTTCATAAATCTATTCTCCTTTAATCTCCATTTTTTCATAAATCCATTTAATCCATTCTCATTTAATCTCTACCACTTCATAAACTCATTTTATTTATTATCCTCATCCTCCACCAATTACATCTACCCAACAATTGTAGGATAAACAACACTTATCTCTCCATAATAATCTTTTATCCCACTTCCTTCCCAAAACATGAATCTCTCATGAGGACTTCTATAAATCCATGCCCCCTCTCACTTTTAATCCTCTCCCGCTTCTTTGAAATCTAAACGTCGTAATGCTATCCTCAGATCATTTTGCATACTTCATGTTTTTCAATCATTTTGATCACCATTTTTTATTGAACCAACCAAATCCATTCTTCCATAGCCTCTCGTGCTTGCAAATCTGAGAGCAAATTTATTGAATAAAAAGACCTTGGTAGATAGGAGAGAAATGGAGTCAAGCGTGTCTTGAGTGAATAGGTTTTATTTGTTTATGTTTGATTTGTAATTGTGAATTTCTTGAAGAAGAGCTCCATTGATATGATGTTGGATTAACATTTGAATCTTTTGCTTGTGGTAGGGTCTTTAAAGATTTAAAATTAATGTTTTTCGTATCCATCATCGTACATTATGTCTACACATTACATTTGTAATGACTCTGGTGGATATCTTAGCATAAATGGATTGTTGGATTTGTCTTGGAAGAATGTATTGTGATGTATTTGGGTTCCCTCTTTCTCCTAGAGTGGACTGCTTTGAGTATTTTTGGTTCGGGTGGCTTATTTTGTGTAATAATATTTATTCTATTCTTAGCCGACCCTAAATTAAGTTTTCAATGTTCTATCTCATATTTAAGGTGTGTGGTTGGAGAAGTTGTATGATGGATTGTGTGTGAATTGATGAGAAGAGTATGTGAATGACATGCAAGCAGATTTGAGATTACAAAAGTGCAAAAGTTAGAGCTTTGAAGGTAATACATTCAATGAGACAATGTGTTGTAACAGTGGTGGTTATCAAAGATGTTTTCCATGATATTGGTTGCTTGATCTATTTGTTTAAGGATAATTTCATGTTCAGGAGATCCTTCTCATTTTCAGTTCTACTATTTCCTTCATAGCTGATTGATAGTGGGTCCTTCAATCGCAGATTGTATCTTGCCCTGAAGTAGTGAGCCTCAATTGTGCAAGTCCTTATATCTTGCCTTAAGACAACATGCCTTAGCCTTGCAAGTCCATTAGGTGTTGTTACTCCTTGGTAGTGAGCCTAAAACATTGTAATCATTCATATTCATATTGTGAGTTAGATTCTCACCATGGTTTTTCCTATTTTGGGTTTTCCACGTAAATTTGGTGTTTATGTGTTGATAGTTGATGTCCATGCGTTGATGATTTATGTGTTGTTGCTATGTTATTTGATGCTATTTATAATTTAAAGTTCTAGACCAATTCAGCCCCTCTCAGTCCTTCTGTGAGTTTAACATGATAGATTTGTACCATAGGATAATGTTGATGCTTCTTTAAGAAACAAAAAAGCAAAGGTATTGGTTTAGGGGGAGTTATAATTGCATAATTTTCTATCCCTTGATAAGTATAAGATGTTGGAATCTTCAATACATTGGTTGATGGTTGTAGTGTCATAAATCGCACCTCCTACAATTTTAACCACATTTTAGGTCCTCACCTCAGTGATGACATCTTCTTCCCCAACCAAGACCTCTTTTGGCATTTTCATCCCTTGCCCCCTTCATGTTTGAGCCCTGAGATAGCCTCAGGACCCTGTCCGGGCCCCAAGGTAGGGCAGGACAGGGGCATGGCGCCCTTGTCCCCCCTTGGAAAGGGGCGTGGCGCCCCTGTCCCACCCTCTTAGGGTGGCCCCAAGATAGGTCCCCCCAGACCCATTTGCACTTCGGGATCCTAAATCTCCCCGATGTCGGCCTTTTATGAGATGAATTAATCTTCAAGAGGCATGTATAAAAGGGAGTTGGTTTTCTCATTTGCATAAGAAGGAATGGGAGGTGAAATTCAAGTGAAGTGGATCATAAGCAAGCATAGGCGAAGATATACATCATCAAGCATTCAAGCATTCAAGTCTTCTTGATTCATCCATTGGAGCAATATTTCAACATTCATTTGCAAGCATGTATGTGTGTTAGGGTTTTGTCATGTTACATGTCATTCCATGCAACACTTGTGATTACATTCAAGAAGCAAAGCAATCATCATCAACAAATTGTAGATCTACAAGGTATACATTTCCATTGTTTACATTCAAGCATTTCCAATTACTTTCTTTCAAGGTTGATTCCTCAACCGGGGTTTGACTGAGGTAAACCCCTATCCACAACCCCTTTTCCTCTCTTTTCTGTGTGTAGGTTGCAGGTGCACAGCTGTAATTGCAGGTTTGGGCTTCATTTGCAGAGACAAAAGAACCCTTTTCGTTTCACGAATTTTTGTGGAGGACCATGTACACTCCCGCCACGGTCCCAATGACTTTTCTCCAAATTTGCAGGGAAGATCTGTATCAGTCTAATTAGCTCAAATCCGAAGTTACAACGCAATCCCGAACTAGTAGCTCCTCATTTCACTCATTTTCTCTCTCTTTTCCACATAGTCAACAAGTCAACTTTCTCATTTACAAAAGAGGGTAAATCACACTTCAACCCTTGCAATCCACTTGGAATTCACATCCTTGTCTCTCTTGGATTTGGATCTAGTGGATTCAACCCCTCTTTTGAATGTAAAGTTCCTCGAAGTGAAAATCATCCTAGTGGCTTCCTTTCTCTCTCCTAGGTGGGGAGTCACTAGGATCCAATTTTCCACTTTACAATGGTGACATGGATATGATTTGCTAGTGGTATTATAATTTTGACCACAATTTTGAGGAAAAATCTCTTTTTGTAGAGGTTTGTTGAATGTTTTATGATATCTTGATATAACCAAATGATTAAAAGATGCTAAAAACTAAGTTCATTCAATGCAAATCTGCTAGGGCAGATGAGAATGGTACTTAAATGACACTTGATAATTTTTCTATCTCATTCTATGCATTCAAGAGTGATACAGAACTAAGAAGCAAAGAAGTTTTCTAAAGTGTGCTTGTGTGCAAACCTTAAACAGTCATATTTACAAGAATTTTTAGTTTCTATTGCAAAGCATAAGCTCTAAAGGATACAAGTAGCTACACCTAGGGAAATCAATGTTGTGGAGAAACCAAGGCCAGTATTCAAGAAGCGTCCCTACATATCTGTTGTGGCTGACAAAGCTAGAGAATTTTCCCACATTTCCATTGATGTGATTCACACCGAGGATGTACGCATTACATTCATTCACCCTCTTATGAATACAATAATGTGAAAATGGAAGAGTTTAGCAAGAAAAAAATGTTGGATGATAACTTCATGTTGAAATCAGAATATGCCAACATCGAGGAGAAGAAATTGGACATCTGGAAGAGTTTTTCGATGTTCTATGAAGAAGAATGGATCAAGATTATGTTGATCCACATTCATGAGGAATTTGTCTCCTTGATCAACCCTACCAGATCACAAAAGACTCCATAAGAGAAGTAACTGGGTTGTGCACCATTGGACGAGTATCGATGTTGAAGTTTATGAAGAATGATGAGGTTACCAGACTTACCAAAGATAAGTTTGATAAGAGGACCTTTATTGTTGATGATATTAATGATTTGGGGGTCCATTATGCCAAAATGGGCATTGCCTACAAGATATACTTCACTAATAGAGAAAGCTCAACTATCGCCACAACTATTCACACCACCTACCAAATGGTATAGAAGTCAGGTTGTGGGTTCGAATCTCCTCAAGTGACACTGAGGGGGGATTGTTGGACTAATCACCAACATCCCTTTCAAATTTAGGACATGGACTAACTACCTCTCGTGGATCTGTTTATCTCTAGTATTTTTATCAGGCATTAGTAGGTCGATCTTTCTACATAACGACAAAGGTGTTCCACCAATATTACCCACACAACTATTGAATACTTTCCTAATAAAGTTTCTTATGTTCAGCTCAAAATTTGAAGCAATACATAGATAGAACTTGGTAACATTATTAGGTTAGAGGTGCATTAGATTCAACATCATTTCAAAAATCACCCATTCTTAAAAAATATAGTTAAGTACCCAAAATATTTCACGTTTAGTTTCCTAGATCAACATTTAATTCATAATTACATTATAATCTTAATGTCTAAATATACTATGCAATTATCTTACTATTGACTTTTATGTAATTACTTTTTAATTGTTCATGTGAAAGTTATAGAGGATGAACTACCAAAACCAAAGAATCAACTACTTAGTGGTTGTGCACCTTAACATCGTACATATTAAAATTATATGCGGTGATTTCAAATGATTTATTTTTTTTCTTCAGTATTTTACTTGGAGATTTCATTATTTAAACTCAGGGTTTCAAGTTCACATCATCAAATATGATATCACATAAGAATACTTTTGTTGAGGTGCCACAAGATTTTAAAAAAAAAGAACTGTCTAATTGTGGCACATTAAATCATATTTTTTAATGCACCATGTATGACATCACATGATTTGTTGTTTTTTTAAATGACTTAATGTAAACAAAATATTTGTATTTATTTTTTGTGTAAGTTATGGAGAATGAAATGCCTAGTAGTTGTGCACCTTAATTTTACACCTCTCAAAATCACACGTGATGATTTCAAATGACACACTTTTTTTTATAGTATTTTATTTGGTAATTTTATTATTTAAACTCAATATTTCAAGTTCACATCATTTGATATGATATCACATTAACATGTATCTATTGAGGTGTCATAGTATACAAATATATATTTTTTGTCTAATAGTGGTACATTAAATCATTTTCTTAGTCCACTATGTGACATCACATGATTTATTATTTTTTAAATGACTTAATCTAAAAAAGCTATTTTATTTAATTATAATTAATAATAATTGACTCTAAGAATATTGAAATCACAATTAAAAATACTTCAATATTTTTTAAATATATGATATTACCCACTCAAACACTAAATACCTTTCTAATAAATCTTCCTAAGTTTAGCTAATTTTTTTGAAGCATTACATAAATAGAGGTAACATTACTAGATTACACACTTTAGAATTCAATAATATATAAAAAATCATCCATTCTTGGATCATAAAGCTAGGTACCCAATTTTTTCACATTTAGTTTCCTAGATCAACATTTAATTTAGAATTACATAATAGTAAAAATTTAAATATACTAAGCAATTATCTTGCTCTTGATTTTTAAGTAGTTTATTATTAATTGTTTGTGTGTAAGTTAAAGAGAACAAACTACCAATAATAAAGAATGAATTACCTAGTAGTTGTGCACTTTAAGATTGCACCTCTCAAAATCATATGTGAAGATTTGGAATAAGAATATCATGTGAGGATTTGGAATAAGAAATTTTTTATAGTAGTTTATTTGTCAATTTCATTACTTAACATCAAGATTTCAGTCCACATAATCAAATATGATATTATATTAGCATGCTTTTGTTGAGGTGTAGTAAGATACAAATAAAAAAGTTAGTCTACTAATTGTGCATTAAATCATATTTTTGGTGAATCCATGTGACATCACATTTTTTTGAATGACTTAATCTAAAAGGAATTTTTTATTTAATTAATAATAGTCAACACTAAGAGTGTTGAAATCACAATCGATAATACCATAGTGTTAAAATTTACTCAATCCTAATGAAGCATCCTTTAGTTTAGCTCAAAATCCTAAGTATTACATAAATAGAGAGTTAACATTACTAGATTTGATGCACTTTAGAATTCAACAAGATATAAAAAACCATTCATTCTTTTGATCATATAGCGAAGTGCTCAAATCTTTCACATTTAGATTCTTACATCAACATTTGATTGAGAATTGCATTATAATTGTAACATTTAAATATACAATGCAATTATTTTTCTCTTGATTTTTAAGTAATGACTTTCTAATCGTTTTTGTGAAAGTTGAAGAGAATGATTTTTCAATAATAAAGAATGAACTTCTTAGTAGTTGTGCATCGTAACATTTCACCTCTCAAAATCATATGAAGATTTGGAATGACTCAATTTTTTATAGTAGTTTACTGGACAATTTCATTACTTAAACTCAAGGTTTTGAGTTTGATGATATCATATTAACATGATTTTGTAGAGTACTTGATACAAGTTAAAAAATAATCTAATAATTGTACATTAAATCATTTTTTGAAACACCTATATAAAATCACATAATTTTTTTTTAAATGACTTATCTAAAAAATTATCTTATTTAATTAATAATAATCAACACTAAGAATGTTGAAATCACAATTGATAATACTACAATATTTAAATACATCATATTACCCACTCAACTACTGATACTCTCCTAAATAAACTTCCTTTCTTTATGCGTGAGTACAACACTGTATCAATAAAATATAATTCCAAAGACCCAAAAAAAAATGCAACTTGAAATAAAAAAATCAGATTAAGATCATGATGAATTTGTTCAAGGCAGGCCTGATTTTATTTTATTTCATCTGTTCTGCTATAGAATCAGTCGTTTGTACTGCTTACCGCCTTTTCAAACACAAAATTGCCTATTTTATCAACCCAAAACACCCATTGGAATTTCAGCGAAGATAATGATATATATATAATAGAATAGAATAGTACATATAAACTGCTGCCATGCTTGCATGAAGCAGTTAGGATGCAGTACAGTATGAATTTCAGATTCTGCTGGTTAAAATAATGGTAGCATTTATACATATTGTACGTGAAACGTATTCTGTGTCTTCAACCTATATTTGTTTTCCTCAGACAAGTTGGTTGTGCTGAGATGACTGTAATAAAAATATAAGTTTCTAGTTTGAAAAAAAAAACTATCTTACTGTTATTGAAGAGCCCATTATTCTGTTCAGATCAAAGCAGAAAGCAGAATGTACAGACTATGTAAGCACAGTGGGAATTGCTATGAGAGTTTTTTAGAACCTTTTTGTAAGCTGATCACTTTATTTTTTTTAAAGAATGGAAACTGTGTCGTCTGTCATTTCTGTCTCACCTTTTTATTGTTAGCTGAAATGTGCCATCCAATTTGGATGTCTCTGATCTTCTTTATAAAAAGTTTTTCCGTAATGGCCATCCTCTGCCTTCTCCTGCTCCTGATGCAGACGCATATGTTATCCATTATGACTTATATTTCATATCTTTCAATAAACCAAGAACAGTATTAAAAAATACAGTAGACATTCTAATAATGGGGTATACTTTTTAACAATTTTGTGAATAAAAAGAAGAAGATGCCCGATACACAAAGGCATCTACCACATCACATCACATCAATGGGGGGCTCTTATATTCGTGTCTGAACAACAGCCCATCTGTTGGGGGCGCCGCCCATAGCTGGATTTTACATGCCTCACCAATTGCAAGGTTTTTCTCTTCTTTACGTCTGCCAAAATTTGTCCCATTGGAGAAAAGTGAAAATACAGACAAAGTAGACCTAATGTTTGGTTAGTGGTACGCAGGAGAATCCCAAAATCAATCTGTAAATCCATTATGAGACGTTATACGGTCAAGCAGAGAATGCATTTTGGGGGATAACCATGATTTTGGAATTACAATCCATATCCAGAATGTATGATTCCATGAAAAAACCCAAAGAAAAACATAGATCATCCATGGAAATAGAGATTAATCAGCCAGCTATAACAGAATACAGTAAAAGAATCAGGAAGTTGTTGAGCTAAAATGTTGTTACTTGCTATTTTGGATATGATTGTGTGTTTTTTACATCAAGATTTTGTTTCGTTTCAGATCATTGATCCATCATCAGAAGATGTTATTAAGGAAAAAGAAAAGAAAAATAACATACAATCATATCCAAAAACAGCAGCAAACAACAATAATAACATTAACTTACAATCATATCCAAAAACAGCAGCAAATAACAATAATAACATTATAGATTGTGAAAAACTGATATCTATAAAAAGTTGTTTTGAGAGCGAAATTTTTTTTCCCATTTCCCAGGAATTGTAATTGAAATGACAGACATGGCTCCAGATTCTCATATACAGAAAAGAGATTATTAAAGCAGAAAGGAAAAGAAATGCACAAGATCTCTAGTATAGATTACAATTAATGGAAATGGGTAAGACTGAGTGTCACGGTATATGCAAAAAACTGTGGACCTTGTGCAACAGCTGTGGTCGGGAAATAGTACAGGAGTTGCCATGACAGGAGGCAGTTGCAAAAGGGCCGAGTTTCTCGAAGTACTCAACAGAGAGCAGAGACAGAGAAAGATGAACTTGGTCTGCAGTCCAGACGACATTGTTGTCCAAATCTTTACTGTTGGTATTGGAATTCGAAGCAGCAGAATGTGTGCAGAGAGGATGCAACCACTTTACATACAAACGCCTGAAGCCACCCATGACATTCACCACACATTTGAGGCGACCTATACAAATCCCCGAAGCAGGCCAATGTCTTGTGCAGATCACTTCCCACAAATTGTCATCCATGGCTGCAACATACCACCGTCTACTCACACAAGACGCCACAGCCAGACTATGGGCGTCCAAATGCTTGAAGATTTCATTCATGGCGTCCACGTTATCAACCACCTGATCACTATTCGACTTCTTCATCTTTTCCCAATCATGGGCCATGGCAGACAGAGAAAAAAAACCCCAAGATCATGCAAAGAAGGAAAACCCAATATGCAGAGAATGAATGAATGAATGAAAGCAAGCCCAAGATCAGTAGAGAGAGAGGCACACTAACTTATTCTTTTCCCAATCAAAGGCCATGCCAAAGAAAGAAAGAAAGAAAGCCCAAGATCATGCAATGAAAGAAAACCCAATATGTAGAGAGTGAATGATTGAAAGAAAGAAAGCCCAATATGTAGAGAATGAATGAAAGAAAGAAAGCCCAAGATCATGCAAAGAATGAAGGCCCAAGGTCAAGATAGAAAGGCACTGAAACTCAACAGGAGCATATATAAGGAGCTCCCAAATCCTTTAATGGAGGCAAGACAGAAAATGGGTAGGGCAAGGACAGAGAAAAGGGCAATTTTTCTTCTGTCGGCATAAGTGGTCAGCAGAATAGACGGGCAAAAGGATTGTGCAAGTCAAAGTTTTATCTGTATGAGAAATCCAAGCCTCACAAGATGACACAAATCAACTACCAACCTCTCTGCTACCGACTTGTCGTTAACTCCTCCATTAACTCGTTCACATGACTCCGATTGGAGAGCACTTGACAGGTGTATTTTGTGATATTGTACGCAAAGGAACGTACGTCTAATCAAGTAGGAAGAATTCATATGGGGATGGAACGTACGTCTAATCGAATACACTACGCCTGTCTTTTGCAGGGATGCGTATTGTCTAAAATAATACAGACCCGGCAATATAGTCCTCTTTCTTAGGCTTTTTATCCCGGAAATTACGCGTAAATTTGAATTTTTCTCCAACTTTTTTCGACCACTCGACTAGACTTAACCATTAACCTTTTCTTATTCTAAATGCTGGTATCATTTATAGTCTATTACCTAGTTTAGAAGTTTTTTGAATTGTTTGGGAAAATCATTACTGGGCTTTAAATTTGGTGATTAAAGGAATTGATGTCAATGGTTTGCTTTGACTAGTGGGTGAAGAAATCATTTTTTAAATTTTAATTAATAATTAATTTAAAAAGGGTTAAGATTATACAAGATTTTATAATTTTCATTGTGGGTATGACTCATTAGTGCCAACGCGTTCAGGTGGGTGAGTTTATGCTAGGAAAGCACCTATTTTTGTCTCCATATCACCAAAACATTCTAGGTCATACCCTATCGATGCATTCTTCCAAGTACCCTAAGTGAAAAAAATTGCCAAACTTTGAAGGGTTCTTTCTAACGTATCGTCTAAATCTACAAAGCTACATGAGACCCCTCTATAATAGCTTCTCTTTGATTTTCAATAATTGAACCCATTTTCTGAGGGCATTTTCAATAATTGAACCCATTTTCTGAGGGCAATATTTTTTTTGTTGATGCAAAAAGCATATGGTGCATGCAATGAATAGTTGTAATGTTGCCTAATTTTTGTTTTATTTATCATGGGGCCAAACTGTCAGTGTCAACACGTCCAAGTGGGTGGGTTTATATGCTCTTGTTTCACTCATCATCTTGTCATGTTGTTCTAGGCCATACTATAGCTACACACCCACTTGGTGAATGATACTTAATACACTTTATGGGTTCACGACTTTGCTCAAATTCTTTAGGATGATGGCATGCGAGAATTAAAATAACCTTTAATCAATCATTTCCATCATCAAATACAATCATTACCAATTTTTTCTACTATAGCATTATTTTCTTTGAGAATTGTATTTTGAAAACTAAAAGTGATTATTTTGTGCAGGAATAATACATTGACAAAAGAATTCTACAATCATACAAAATTTCTATTAGAAGCATAGATACAAAATTTATCACAAAATCTTAATATATACAAAATTTGGCCTCTAAATAGGTACAAATTAGTTCATGGCCGTTTATATTTACAAAAATAATTGAATTTCCAATAGTTGGCACAATGAAAGGGTGATATGTCGATTAGTTACGATATATACAAAATTTCCAAAATCATTCTACCCTTTCCTCCCCTATGTAGGTCTCTCTCTCTCTCTCTCTCTCTCTCTCTCTCTCTCTCTCTCTCTCTCTCTCTCTCTCTCTCTCTCTCTCTCTCTCTCTCTCTCACCATTCTTTTGTCTCTTATGTCTTCTCCCTCCCTCCCCTTCGTAGGTCTCACTATCCCCTTCTTCCTCTCCCTCTCTATCTCCCCATCCCTCTTTACCCCCCTCCCCCCCTCTCTCTCTTATGCTATTATCTTTCTCTTCTTTCACAATTTGTTGAAGGCTAAAAAATGTTAATAAAGAGCATTTGGCACTTGCCAGATGCCTTGCATGTGAAAAATGATAAAAGGGGGCATTTGACCTATGATTTAGGCCCACATTCTCTAGTTTTGTCTGTTTTTTTCTCTGATTACGACAAAGAAATGCCTTTTCATTCTATTGACATATCACACTAGCATATTTAGCATATTCCATCACTATTTGACCACCTTTTTGTTGGTTGGACGAGGTAGAAGACAAAAATTTAAAGTTTTTGTTAAACCCACAACAAGACTGAGAGGGGGAGTGAATCAGTTGGGAACACTTCAAATATGATCTAATTGATATTAAACAATATTTAATAGAGACACTAAAAACACCAACCATCAACACATGAACACCAAATTTACGTGGAAAACCTAATCAGGGAAAAACCACAGTGAGAATCATACTCGCAATATAAACATAAGTGATTACAATTTTTTAGGTTTACTACCAAGGAGCAACATGCACCTGATTGACTTGCAAGACTGAGGCACACTACCTTAGGGCAAGATACATGGACTTGAGCTCAACTGCTACACATTGCTTCAGGGCAAGATACAAAAGAGGCTGCCAAGAGACCCATTGTCTTTCGACAACAAAAATAATAGTAGGAATGATATGAGAAGAATCTCTTGATAATAAAACTATCCTTGAATCTCTCTGTCAAGCGACCAACATCATGAAAAATATCTCTGATAACCACCATTGTCACAACAAATTGTCTCATTGAATGTATCCCCTTTCAAAGCTCTTCACAAACTGACTTTTGCACATCCACAGTCTCAAATCTGCTTGCATATCATTCACATTTTCTTCTCACCAATTCACACTCTATCCCATGCGCAAATCATACATCCGCAGTCCTTAAATACAATATAGATAATCCAAAACCTAATTGAGGGTCAACCAAAAATAGAATAAACATTATTACACAAAATAAGCCACCTGAACCAAAAATACTCAAAACGACCCATTCCAAGAGAAAGAGGGAGCCCAAAATCATCATAATACATCCTTGCAAGTTGAATTCAATGAATCACACACACTAGCACATCCTCCAAAGTCACCACCAAGCGTAAAATACAGATAAACAATAAGGCTTAGCACTTAGTTGGCCAAAAGACATCTTCCAATGCAAATTACTTAACAAGAATCTCCACACACCATGGTGAGACCCATATCAATATTCTAACTCAACCTTCAATGCATATCTAGACCAAAAAATATGATCCACACAAGATAATCCAACCAGACACATCGAACCATAACATAATTGAATATACCAAGCACAAACCAACATAGCTCACTTGCAAAATAGAAATGTTCACCACCAGAGAATTGAATTGAAACATTGCGTGAGCCACATAAACATTTTCATGAAACCACAACCATAAGATTCAACATATCCGGAGGCCACCAAGCACTTTCTAGACTAGTCTGATAGACACCCTTACTATTGGAGAACAATAATAACCAACATTTTCAATCCAGGAATTAGAAAACTAGTCGATGCAACATCCATAAAACATAATCTTTACCATCCAGAGGAATGTAAAGCATTCTACCAATGGGGCATTAAATATTGTTTCTTGCATACATTAAAAACTCTTCCCTTCATATTAAAATTACCATATACTTCTCAAATTCAACAACACCAAAAATTCAACAAACTCAACAACAACACCGGCTAGAGAAACCCGCAACAATACACAACCATATCCAAACCAAACTCTGTTCAGAACAACAAGTTTGACATCAAGTACAACACAACTCAGATTTCCAATAGTTCTTGGAGTGATTTTTATTATATGAGACAATTTTCTCATGTTTTTATAATTGAAATGTTCATTATGAGTTTTTTTGTTTAAATTTCACAATATAAACTTGTTCTTTTCATTATTTTTACTAATACTATTATCTATTTACATAGGATACAACTATTTGAATGCATGATCTTTAATTGCACATGTTAGTGTTGGCATTGATGTCAACCAATATTGTTGTCATTAATGTCAACCGATATAGCATGTTACCAGTATAGCTTGTCACTGGTAAGTATGGGATGTCAACCGGTATGTTACAAGTTGGAGTTAACTGGTGAGTAAGTTTGGAGACTAGTATGGAGTATTAATTGGTGAGTTGACATTAGAGACAATTAGCATTATGGCAATGTCAACTGGTGAGTGATGTACTGGCAGTGTGTTGTTGCCAACCGGTAAGCATGTGACTGGTAAGCAAGCAAGGTTGAACTAATGGAGAAAGTGTAGCCAACAGGTATGCAGTTTGATGTCATATAGTAGGACTCCCACCGGATAAAGATGTTATCACAGGATGAAGAGAAGACTGACAGAGAGTGTTCTCAATTGGGTCATATGTTTGGTTGAAGATGTATCTGCTTATTAGTGCAATGTCAGAAGCAGAATGAGCAACAAAGAACCACTCCCACCAGTTGTTGGTAGGTTAAGTGCATCAGTCCATCTACTCCCACCGTTTAGTGGTAATACTTAGCTTATCTCACAACATCCATGGAATACATCATAACCCTCCAAGATAAGAAAGTCAATGAAGTTAAAGGTAGGTGGTTGAAGGCCTATACTGAATGACCTAAGTGAAACATAAAGATGCCTCAGGCGTATGAAATCAGAGATATGCCCTAGATCAACAAGAGAAGGCAAGATGAGCTACCGGGACAGAAGAGGAAGAGTAAGTAGTGATGAGTTTGCCACTTTAACAAACTGGTTGAGATGATGTCTGGGCTAATGAAGAGAAAGGAAATTTTTAGCATTGCAGACAGAGTGTGCAATCAGGATGCAGATGGAGATTTATGTTACCATAGTTGGTGATAGTTGGAGATTGATGGCATGATGTTCTCATGGGTGTTATTGGTATGTAGGCAGGAGTACTATCAACCAGTAAATAGGAACAAAACCGTGTTCATGCAACTGGAACAGACGATTGGAGAGCACTTTAATAATTGATTGAGATATGTGCTCTGTGAAGAAGAATGAATACTAGTCCAGCATGCAGGTAGGCAAGGCAACCGTTAAGATAAAAAGAGACACAATGATGAGCTCTCATCAAATGGATATGTGCATAGTGGAATGATGAAATTTGAACCAGGAGCTTTGTAAGTTATCATGACCTAATCGATAGGACATAGAAGAGCCGGAAAGAAGGTTAACCGATTAGTGTAAGTGGTAAGATAAGATGATTTGGTAGGTGTATACCGATAGTGTATTTTTGGTTAGTGCCTTTGTCTGAACCCACAAAGTGGACTGAGGTAGATTACGATAGAGTTGACACGTAGTCTCCAGGTGGAAAACATACAGTGGTAGTTGAATGGTGCGTCAGTGAGGTAATTGCCGACTAAGTCTGTGTTTAATGTAGACTGTAAAAATCATGAATGAGTTGAAAAGGTTGTGGCTCAATGCAGACTGAAGATCTAAGTGATGAAATGATCGATGAGGGATGTCCAGTTGTAGATTTGATTTGGAGTAGAAAACAATGAGAGAATTTAATGTGATTGACAAAAGCAGAGCCCATGTTTGCCAAGTTTAGTAAACATGTATTGAAAGAAAAGACTTGGTGGTATTATCCGATTTGTTGTAGGTTGACAATCTAATTGACAACATCAGATATGATCTGATACATATGGAGTTGGTGAAGGAAACCCTAGTGCGCCAAGCTTGAATCTCTGTTTTGGCGGGATAGCACAAGTATAAATGTGCAGATCAAAGATCAAAGTTAATGATGCTATGGTGCCAGATATTGAAGAACACAGTGTGAGTGTAGATTAGAGAGTTAATCAGTCAGAGAGTTCATCGAAGAACATTGAAGTGACTAAGTGCTTGAAGAGAGAACCGGTAAGAAGGGTTCAATCGGTAAGCAGAGTAATCAGTAACCAAGTGCATGAGCTGACAATTCATCTAACTGATAGTGTTTGAACTGGCAAGGAGGCAATAGAGTGTGAAGAAGTGAAAACTGAGAATCAAGGGAGGTCAGACAAGGTAGAGGCTAATTAGCAAAAGATTCAGAGAGGGTGAGCAGAGTACTAGTAGTGACCAGAAGCAGTGGGGTCAGAGAAAAGTGAACCGACATAGAAGAGGCAGAGTGACAAGAAGAGGATTCAACCGGTAAAGAAGAGAAGGAGTAAAACTGACAGAGAGATTATTTGCATGGGTTATAGAACTCATTTGTAACGGGGTTATAACTACTGTATTAAGATTTATTATATTGTATTTCACTGAGTTGGTGCTCGGTGCAGGGGTTGGTTCTCCTTTGGGTTGGTGCCCATAAACAGTTAGGGGTTAGTGCCCTAAACTCAGCAGGGGTTAGTGCCCTAATTCAACAGGGGTTGGTTCTCTTTGGGTTGGTGCCCTAAACATTGTAACAATTGTTTATTGTGAGGTTGGATTGGAGTAGTAGACTCCAACAACATTTCTCACCAATGTTTTTCCCATATTGGGTTTTCCTCGTATATCCGGTGTTGTGTGATGTGTCCTTGTGTGTGCTTGCAGAATGATCTCTTCCCTGATCTCACTGGTATGTCTACTTGGTCTTTGAAATGTTAACCGATACTGACATTTAAGATTGGAAATAACTGATTCACCCCCCCTCTCAGTGTCATCTTGTGTTCTACAGTTAGGACTGTATTTTTAAGTTTCCTAAGGTTGGGATTTTTCTTTTCTTTGGCCTTGGAATGCCTTTTGTTTAAATCATTTTGGCGGGTATTCTTTTTGGTTAGTGACTTGTTTTCCTAGTTGCCTTTTTCTTATGTTCGTCCCTCAAGGGTTTTATATCATTCGAGATCGACCTTGTGTCCTAGTGCTTCCTTTTCAGTTGATAATTTCAATACACGAAAATCTTAAGTTTGTTGTGTCCCTCTTGTTTTAATGAGCCTTAGGTTTTTGGCCCCTTCTGCATGATGTCCTAGGGATATAACTTAACACACATGCCTTAAGTTGTTTTTATGTAGGCCATGGTGTTTGAAGCCCTCAAAATGCTTTAAGATGTTCTATATGCCTTATTGAGCTTCCAAGTGCCATCTGATGTGGTAGCTTTGTGGTGTTCCAAAGGATAACTTAGGACTTGGTGAAGCCTTTTCTCCTTCTTACGGAGTCCGAGTGGTTTTATTTATCATGAGAGTTCTAAAAATTTGAAACTCGAGCGATCAGTGAGCTGTTTTGTAGCTCTTGCTGAGTCTTGAGTCATGCCATAGAGTGCAAACGTTAATGTACTTGGAGCTCAGTGAGTTCTTTATTTGTGGCTTGGTGAGTGTCTAAGGGGAATGGTTGTGAGGTGATCTTTAAAGGTAACTCAAAACTCATTGAGAGGATTTCCTTCTCTTGGGTGAGTTTCTGAGTAAGTGGAGACAAAAAGCTTTGTCAGCAGATGAAAGGGATCCAATGTGTCAACTTGGGACGTGTTGAGATGGCTTAGGGGATTTCAGTGAGCATTTGAGGAGTCAAAGTAAGGCTAGTGATAAGGAATTTGAAGGTCAAAAGTGGTCCCCTTGGGCAGGGAGATTCAAATTTCGCCAGTGGTTGTCGATGGTTTTTGATCAATAGTTCAGATTCAGACTTGTGACATAACCATTTGCGCCATCAAAGTTCACATGAATAGAATTGATGGAAGAAAAGACTGGAGATTAAAGACAACTGTTCGTAATAATGTTTCATTTTCGAAGTTTGAAGCAGAATTCGAAGTAGAGAGGAAGAAAAGCTAGGGTTCTTGTGAAGAAGTTCAAACAACTCCAAAGTTTTTAGCCAATTCGTCAAAAGCCAGTAAGTTCAATTTCCACATTCTTTGCTGTCAATTTGAGTTTTTTCTAAAGAGAAGGTAGAGTGCTTAGTCATAACCCTAGGCTAGGATATCTGTAAAATTTGAGAAGGGTATTCATTTAGAATCCACAAGATGTCCACTTCTTCCAAGATTTCACAATCAGATGAGCCAAAGGCAAAAAAGTCAAAAAAAGAAAAGAATCTTCATGTTGATTTAATTGCCTTATTGCCTGGATACTCATATAGGCCAAAAAATGGTGCCTGTGCCCCTAATTTTTTTGACAAATAGAGAAATTGTAGAGAGAGATATTTAAAGGTTAGGGGGCACCATATCTTCAAGTTTTTCTTCTTGACATCATAATAAGAGATCCCAGAATGTAACCCTTGGAGGTTAGGGCTTGTGAGGTTGGTTGTCCCAAATGTTTATGTCAACTTAGATCTAATTAAAGCCTTGGCCAATTTCTATAACCCTGCTAGTAGGTTTATCAAATCAGTGAATGGGAGCTTACTAGAAATCAACATGGACAAGATATTGGAATTCTTTGATATGCAAGATTGTAGGGATTATACCACAAGGATTGATCTGGTAGGACTAAAAGAAGAATATGAAGTCACCAAGGGGTTTTACAGGAGGAAATGGTTACCTATACACAAGCCTAGTTATAGAGGTAACCCACATCAATTTGCCAGAACATAAAAGCCTCCCTACAAGGTAGACTTATTTTACAAATACTTTGAGATGACATACTATGCAGTATATTAAGTGTCGGGGTATGAAGGAGGTCTTATGATGATTGAGGAGATACTGTCACTCACTTGTGATGCTCAAAGTAAAACCAACTACAGAACATATGATTACCCTAGTTTGTTGCAGACTATATCTATAATGCATTGGTTAAGATTCAACAAGGTGGCACCACTATAACTTTTAAGTGGTATTCTTTATTGATGCACATGTTGTTAAATCAAGGACAACAATATAATGTGTGGGGGTTGGGCTCCATGTAAAGGTTCTTGACTCCAATAACATTAAGAAGCCAGTTTAACTATGGACTTCAATCTGGGATTTTGGATATGAATACTCTCAAGCCCTCATATTTGATCAAAATTTTGTTAAAAGGATTTATGTTGCATGTGGCGTAGAGCTCCCAAGGCTAAAAAAACAAGTGATTAATTTCTTGAGGCCAAAGGGAAAAGTGCAGGAACTCAAAGTCACTATTGACCATAATTGGGCAAACTGGTATATGGCCAATGACTACACATATATTAGAGTTTATAGATTCAATGAGAAGCCCCATTTATTACCTTTTATTTTGTCAAATAGGTAGGCTACTCTGGAGATAGTTTGGTAGATGTTTGAAGCTTCTACCCCCTTTAGGTTTCAGTCCAAGGGGTCTTTCCTTTCTGTATATTTGGAGATTGGTAACTACATGATAAACACTACAAAAGGCTTTGAGTAGGTTGTTTGATGCATGAGCATCCCCGGTTCATAACAACCTTGCATCGATGAAAAATATTTTCCTTTCTATTTTTCTTTATGTTTGCAGTTTCAACATTTCTTTCTGTGTGTCGCGGTTTTGGCTCACCGGATCCTATGGATTTGGATTCTGCTTAAGATAGGATCATCTTTCTTATTTCTAGACTGCATCGCATTTGGATCATTTTTCGTCAAGTTATCGCTATTGGTTTCCTTGATAGTTTCCTGTTACCGATTTATAGTTTCTTGTTACCAGTTGCTTGGACCTATTTTTGGTGATCTACCGGAACCCCTTCCGAAGCTTGCAGAGCCTTGGGCGTTGATTCTAATGTTCCTTGGCGTGTGGTCGAGCTTTTCCCACGATCTACACTTCATCCTTTTGATTTTCCGAAGGAATCTCTTGGCAGAGGCCGACCTTGTTGGTTTTACACGTTAGGTCTTGTTCTTGGGGTTTTGATCCCTTTTTGGGCCAACCAGATTCTCTTGGATCATATAAATCATTTTAATTGTGCATTAGAATGCATCAATCGAAGAATCGGTAGCGAGACTAAGCGTAGAAGATAGGTCTTAAAATTAAAGGTCCCGGTTGTGACCTATTTTGGTTTTTGAGCATGTTTTAGCAGGCCTGTGAGCCGATTTCTATAACTCGGTTGTTATTGGTTGGTTGTAATTAGTTTTCATGAAATAAAACAATCTTTTTTACATTGCCTCCATCATATCTTTGTGTTTCTATTGTGTTTACTCTTGCTGACTGGTCTAGATTGATCTCTTTGAGGTCCCTCCTAACCAGTGACTGATTCAAGTGGTATCAAAGCAAGTTTTCATTCTAGAGGTTGTGTGTCCTGAGATTTTTGTTGTAGGGTGGTGGATTGTGGATCCGACCTATAGCTGCAGAGGACCAACATGAACGATGGTGCAAAGAGGAGCTAGGAATGGTGGAGCATGTGAGAATGTAGACCTTGTTGTGATGGAAATGTTACAAGGGATAGCAACCCGATTGGAAGCGATGGAGACAACCTAGAGAAGAGGCTGACATATTAAAGATGTAAGTGAAGATGAAGGAGAAGAAGCCCCAATAGAACAAGTAAACCCATTAGTGGTTGATTCAAATGAGGAAAGGTTTTTGAGGGTTTTGAGTAGGGCGATTACTAAACCTTATTTCACCCCACCTGAATATGATGGAAAGTTGGATTCAGATGAATTGATGGATTGGATCTCAGAGATGGAGAAATATTTTGATTTTGAAAACACTACAAAAGAAAGGAAGGTGAAATATACCTGTACCTGATTGAAAGGTCATGTAAAATTTGAGACACAAGAAATCTAGTGTGAAGGAATACACCGAAGCATTTTACAAGTTGAACATCAGATCCGGACATGTTGATGATGAAGTTGAACAAGTTTCAAGATATTTGAATGGATTGTGAATGTCTATACAAGATAAACTTAGTTTGATCAAATTGGAGAGTGTTGAAGAGGCTTACCAGTATGCCCTAAAGGCAGAAGAGAAGCTAAATAAAAGACATGAGCAGAGGCAGAGAGCCAGAGGTGGAAGGTTTACCAGAGAAATATTTCAAGGAGGAAAAGGATATAGCAGAGGTAGAGGAACCTGTATAGATCAGAAAAAGGACAAGGAAGTAAACAAAGAAGGTAATTCATACAGGAAAGATGATAAAAATTTCTACTAGAGGAGAGAACTAGATGCCTACTGGAATGAGAATTTTGGAAGACAAGACAAGAGAACATTTAGAGGAACTTTCTATAAGTGTGGAGGAGAAGGACATCGTGCTTTTGAGTGTAAGAAGACAAAGAATACCGGAAGAGCAGTAGTGGTGGAAGAAAACCCCACCGGATCAGACAATAAATTGGAAGATGGAGAACTATTGATGATGAGGAGAGCTTTGTGTCATATCAGAGGAGATGAAGAGCCCTTGCAGAGGAAGAATTTCTTCAAGACTAGATGTAAAGTATCCGGTAAGTGTTGCAAAGTTGTTATTGATAGTGGTAGTTTAGATAATCTTGTTTCAGAAGAGATGGTGAATAAGTTGAATTTGGAAAGATTGAAACACACCAAGACTTATAAGATAGCATGGATTTAGGATGAACATAAGTTGTTAGTAAGTGAGCAATGTTTGATGAAATTGAAAATTAAAAATTATCATGATAAAGTCTTGTGTGATATTATGCCTATGGATATTCATCATCTTTTATTGGGTAGAACTTGGTTGTTTGATAGAAATTCATTACATGAAGGGGAAAGAATACATACACAATTGTGGCCAATGGGATGAAGAAAGCCGTGTTTCCCTTGGAGGAACCTTTGAAGAATGAAGTCTGTACGGATGCTAGAATCTGTTTGGTAGATGGAAGGAAATTCCTGGATGGATTGAGACATGAGAATGTGTGTTTTGCCTTAATTCCTAAGAAGACTAAAAATCCAAGGCATGAAGAGGAACGACTGGAAGAGATAAAAGATTTGCTGACATAATATGAAGACATCATTTTAGATAATGTACCTGATGGATTTCCACCTGTGAGAAGTATTAGTCATTGCATGGACCTGGTTCCCGGATCTAGTTTGCCTAACAAAGAAACACATTGGATGACACTAACAGAGAATGAAGAACTGAATAGACAAGTGCAAGAGCTGTGGAAGAAAATTTTGATCAGGGAAAGTTTGAGCCCTTATGTAGTACCAACAATATTAACACCTAAGAAGAATGGAGAGTGGAGAATGTGCACTGATTCTAGAGCAATAAACAAGATCACAGTGAAATACCAATTTCTTTTGCCTAGGATGGATGACATAATGGACTATTTGAGTGGAGCCAAATACTTTACAAAGATAGATTTGAAGAGCGGATATCATCAGATCAGGATCAGGGAAGGAGATGAGTGGAAGACAACATTTAAGACAAATGAAGGACTGTATGAATGGTTGGTGATGTCTTTTGGTTTAACTAATGCACCGAGTACTTTCATGAGGCAGATGAATGAGGTATTGAAGAAATTATTGGGTAAGTTTGTTATTGTGTATTTGGATGAAATTTTGATTTTTAGTAGGACAAAAGAGGAGCATTTGTTGCATTTGAGACAAGTTTTAAAGAGGTTGAGAGAAGAAAAGTTGCTGATAAATATCAAGAAGTGTACTTTCATGAAGGATGAGTTAGTCTATTTGGGATTTGTGATATTTGAGGATGGTTTGAAGATGGACCCTGAGAAATTAAAAGTAATTATTGAGTGGCCTACACTAGAAAGCATTGGAGAGGTAAGATCATTTCATGGATTGGCTAGTTTTTATCGGAAGTTCATCAAAAATTTCAGTTCAGTTTGTAATCCTATGACTGAGACCATGAGGGGAGATCAGAAGGAATTCAAGTGGAACACCAGAGAAAACAAAAGTTTTGAACTGTTGAAGCAGAAAGTGACTGAGAAACCTGTGTTATCTTTACCATATTTCAATAAAGTATTTCAAGTGGATTGTGATCCAAGTGGAACAATAATAGAAGCAGTCTTGAGTCAGGAAGGGAGAACAGTAGCTTATTTCAATGAGAAATTGAATAATGCCCAGAGGAGATATTCAGTGTATTATTAGGAGTTTTATGTCATAGTTCAAGCCTTGAAGAAATAGAGACATTTCCTATTGCCTAAGGAGTTTGTGTTGTATATAGATCATCAAGCTTTGTAGTATTTGAGCAGTTAGAGTAAGTTGAATTAGAGACATATTAGATGGGTAGAATTCTTGCAGAGTTATACCTTTATGTTGAAGCATAGAAATGGGAAATCTAACAAATTTGTTGATGCATCGAGTAGGAGAAGGAATTTGCTGACAGAGATGAGAGTGACAGTATTAGGATTTGAGGAATTGAAGACCTTGTATGATGATGACCCGGATTTTGTAGAACCTTGGAAAGCATGTAGAGAACCGGTTATGGTAGATAGAAGCAAGTGGTTGGATTAATTCATTCAAAATGGGATGTTATTTAGAGGAATTAAATTGTGCATACCTAAGAGTTAGATGAGGGAGAACATGATAAAGGAGAAACACAGTGGAGGATTAGCTGGACATTTTCATATTGAAAAAACAGTAGCATTGGTGAGTGAGTAGTACTTTTGGCCCCAGATTCATAAGGATGTTAAGAAATATGTGCAAAGTTGTAGAGTCTGTCAAGTTGCAAAGGGTAGTAGTCAGAATGTGGGATTGTATAAACCTTTGACCGGTAAGACCTTGGGAGGATATAAGCATGGATTTTATACTTGGATTGCCTAAAACACCGAGAGGGAATGATTCTATATTTGTGGTAGTGGATAGATTCTCAAAGATGGCTCATTTCATACCTTTTAAGAAGACATCAAATGCATTACATGTAGCATACCTATTTTTCAAGGAAGTAGTGAGATTGCATGGATTACCTAAGAGCATAGTTTCAAACAGAGACACTAAGTTTGTTGGCTATTTTTGGAGAACACTTTGGAAGAAGATGAAGACATATTTGAAGTTCATTTCTACTTTTCATCCACAGACTGATGGACAAACATAAGTAGTTAACCGAAGTTTGGGAAATTTGTTGAGATGTTTAATTGGAGATAAAACTGGAAGTTGGGATTTGATCCTTGCACAAGCAGAGTTTGTCTACAACAATTTTGTAAACAAGAGTATCCGAAGAACACCTTTTGAGATTGTTACCAGAGTGCATCCTAGAGGTATATCAGAATTAAGAGATATTAGTAGTGAAGACCAGAGAAGTTCAGAAGCAAAATATTTTGTAGATCACATGGCAGCATTGCATATTCAAGTTAAGAAACATTTGGAGGACATGAACAACAAGTATAAGGAGAAGGTAGATGAGAAGAGGAGACATAAGGAATTTGAAGTTGGCAATGAAGTGATGGTATATCTGAGAAAAGAGAGATTCTCGATTGGAACTTATAACAAGTTGTAGATGAAAAAGTTTGGACCTTGCAAGATTTTTAGGAAGTTCAGTTCTGGGAATGCATATGGAGTGGAGTTACTGGATAGTCTGAGTATTTCACTTGTGTTTAACATTGCAGATCTTCATGAGTATCATGAACCAAAATTTAGTGAGGAGAGTATTGCAGACTTGGAGAGATAGTTTCCCTGGAAGGAACTTGATCAGATTGAAGAAATTTTGGACAGTAGGATTGGGCGTAGTACCTAGAGTAGTCAGTATAAGGACTATCTTGTGAAGTGGAAGGATAGACCAGTTGAAGATTCATCTTGGATTTCTCAGGCAGAGGTAGATCACCTTGGTTTCCCTCTGACCCCAATAAAGTGAGAGGCTCACTTTTTCAATAACCCCAAATGTTTGATGCAGGAGCATCCCCAGTTCATAGAAATCTTGCATCGACCAAAAATATTGTCATTTCTGTTTGCAGTTTCAACATTTCTTTCTGTGTGTCCCAATTTTAGCTCACCAGATCCTATGGAGTTGGATTCTACTTGAAAAATTGACCATCTTTCTTATTTCCAGACCGCATCGCATTTGTATAATTTTCTGACAAGTTATCAATATCGATTTCCTTGACAGTTTCTTGTTACCGGTTGACAGTTTCTTGTTATCGGTTGCTTGGACCTATTTTTGGTGATCTATCGGAACCCCTTTCGAAGATTACGGAGCCTTGGGGCATTGATTTCGACATTCGTTGGTGTGTGGCTAACCTTTTTCTGTGATCTACACTTCATCCTTTGGATTTTTCGGAGGAATCTCTTGGCGGAGGCCGACCTTGTTGGTTTTACACGTTAGGTCTTGTTCTTTGGGTTTTGATCCCTTTTTGGGCTGACCAGATTCCCTTGGATCGTATATATAATTTTAATTGCACATTAGAATGCATCAATCAAAGAATCATTAGCTAGACTGAGCATATAAGATAGATATTAAGATTAATGGTCTCGATTGTGACCTATTATGTATTTTGAGCATGTTTTAGCAGGCCTGTGAGCCAATTTATGTAACTCGGTTGTTACTGGTTGGTTGTAATCAGTTTTCATGAAATAAAACAATTTGTTCTGCGTTGCCTCCATCATATCTTTGTGTTTCCATTGTGTTTACTCTTGCTGATTGGTCCAGATTGATCTCTTTGAGGCCCCTCCTAACTAGTGACTGCTTCACTGTTGAATTGCTAAAATCTTTCCATTTGCTAGTAGGGTTAACAACAAGACCATTTGACTTGGAAGGGTAGTATTCTTCTGCAAAAAGGGCAGTTACATTAGGAAATTTTGAGCATGAGTTTTTGTTGGGTGAAGAATTGACGAGGAATTGTCAATCTTATGAAGAAGTGTAGGCAAGAAGGCTTTGCCTATTTCAAAGTACAAAAGATTGAAAGCAAAATAAGGTTGGAGGATCCATCCTATCAATGCATATTTCTAGATGAATTTGATAGAGTCAAGAGGATGGTATTGTTCATTTAAAATGCTCTTTCTATTTTAGCCAACTTGTTCATTCCTCCATCTCCATCCCCAAGTCCATCAACGTTTGCAGTAGGAGGATCGGTGGTATCCCCACCATTAGCTCAAATCCGACCTCATCCTCTAATGTTGCAATCTTAGAAGGAACTGATGAAAGCGTAGAGCAACAAGAATGAGAGGAGGTGGAACAAGAAGTGAGGTTGCAACCTTACATACCCGCTAGTGATCAAAATGATGACACTGTTGAGATAAGTACTTACTTGGCTGAAGATTTAAGAAGAAAGGCTTTTGAAGCCTTTTTATCTGATGATAAATTTATACATTCTAAGGAATTTACGTTGTTCTTATACAAAAGGAAAGGGAGAGAGTTAATTGGCAAACAAGTTGAAATCCCTAGTGAGCAACATGGCGAATACAACAGAAAATTCGACGAAGGTGTAAAAGAAGAATTCAAGAACATGACACCTGGGAAGGGGAGATAATTTTAAAGGAAGTTGGTTGCTTGATGATTTCAGGGATGAACATCTCATCTTGCACTGTCTTTGATAGCTTGAGAATAATCTAGGGAGTTGATTATCGTCTTACATTTGAAGGACTAGATAATTTATGTTTTGGATCAGAGTTTAGGCCTTCAGACAAAACTCTATCAATGTGGTGCTTATATCTAGAGGGCACTTATATCTAGAGGGCAAGAGATTGACAATAATCACTGATGCACAACAAATCTTCGGGTAGTTTATGGTTTATAGACTCAAATATATTTCAACTACTGAAGTAGTGGAATTAAATGTAAACACAACTCTCTTCAACAAGGAAAAAGTGGAAGAGCGGGATGAAATAATTGCACAATTCATGAAGGAGAATAATGACTTGAGAGGCATTGAGAGCATTTGCAGGTAAGAGCCTTTTATTGGAAGTAGAGGCTACAACCTCAAAGTTAAAAACAAATGTTATCCTTGAGAAGGGTAAAATAGAGGAATTAGAGAGACAATTAGTCAAGATTCAACAAAAAGTTGTATCTTTGAAAAGAGAGCTTAAAATGAATAAGTTTAGGCTAGTTCAAAATCTCATTAAAACCAAGTTTGAGCGAATGCTGCCTCATCTGCAGATCTTATGGACTATTGGAAAGAGACAATGTGTAGAGAATCAGATATTTTCATTGATGGCAACCAAAGTCAAAGATCCTATCCATAGTGTGTGATCTGATCCTACCGAAAGTTAGAATGAAGATCTGGTTAGGTCCGATGAAGCTAGAATAGTGCATCTGGAAGTTTATAGTATTTTGGTTAGCATTTCATTTCAGTTAAAGATCTTGTTTTGTGGAGCTAAGGAAGGTTTTTAGATGTCTAGAGCATCTTATTATATAATCTTAGCCTCCGGTGTTGATTCTTTAGTGAGTTAGAAGGTCCGGTATACAGGTTTTTGAGTTGAACAATGTGGTATGGACGTTTTGGTTAGTTGACCGTTGTGCAAAATTGGTGGAGTAATTTTGGTGATTATTTTTGTTTTCGAGGATGTTTAGTCGATATCTGAGAAGCATGTGGAATTTTTTTTTTGGTCTGCATATGCATTGGAATTCAGATTAAGCCGACTTGGTATACACATTTCATTATTTTGATAACATTCTTGAAACTAACATGTAGAAGACCTAATTTCATGTTGCATATATATAAGACTAGTGGATATGATCATTTTTGATATTGGTGTGTGCGTGAAAAGTATTTGTGAGTGATTGTGCGCAATTTCTCATGCACAATTGAAGGATTTGAGCTCCAGAATAAAGAAAAATAGTGGAACATAGCAGTGTAGCAGAACATTGAGAGAATATGTATTTTGTGCTTAACCGAAACTGTACCTTGGAATTTGTAGATGCTATTTTCCAGTTCAGACATTTTGACTATCTTTTCTAAAAGATTTTGTAAGGCAATGATCCTTTCGAGGTTGTTTCCCTTCTTTATCTTGAGCAACGAGCTCTAGGCAGTGTGCCTTAATGCATGTGCATTCCCCTATGTAATATTTTTATACTTCTATAGAGTATAATTATATTGTGGGTCTTATGCCCACCATGGTTTTTACCTTAATTGGGTTTTCCACATATAAAATCTGGTGTTATGGTGTTGTTGGTGTTTGCTTTGTGTTTCTGCATCTTTCTTTTGTTCATTTGCATTAAGTGGCTAAAAGAAAAAGTTAACAAGGTTAAAAATTACAGAACACTGATTCACCTCCCCTCTCTAAGTGTTCCTTGATTCCAACAATGGACAAGGCATCAATGAATTCTCATAATTATTGAAAAATAGAGAAAAATTAAGATTCATTTGAAGCTTGTGATGAGTCACTTGTCTAAGAAGCAACAACTATTCTACTATTTACACAAGTATTTTAAAAATGTTGAAGATGAAGTGGGGAGGCCATGAGCAACTATGGTTAACGAATTGGAAGTCACATTGTTAGAACTAGAAAAGTTGTAACAGAGCACCACTTTCATGGACAGATAGAAAAGGCCCTGGGTAGGTTTGATAAGTTGCAGGTCACTACTCCCCCACCCTTTAGGAAAGACAATGGAGAGTACAAGATTGAGCAAGAGTGGAGGATATAAATTGGAAAATTTCTTCTGCACAATGTGATTGATAAAATCACAAATGATGCTGACAAGTTGGAGGAGAATTTGCAAAAGCAATTGGATGAGTTGTATGAACTTGACTATAGTATAAAAATTTAAAATAGACACAATGCAACCCTTGTGAATCCAACATCCAATGCCCACATTGATGCTTGTAATTAGTTTTTGATGAAGGAGAAATGAAGAATAAAGCAAAAGAAGCTTTTAGTGCCTTGGTCATTCTAAAAAAAATAATTTTGTCTTATTGACATCTCATTTCTAACATGACTTGCACTTGCCATCTCAACATCATATTTGTTTTCTTCTCCAACTCAAAAAAAGGTGTAACAACCTAGGAAGTGGGTTAGGAGGAATCATTGTTAGTTGTGAGTTGTTTTTATCTTCTTTTATGCTTCTTATGTCATGTGATGTCCTGGGTATATTCTTCTCTTGTAAAGTCAAATTTTGACAAGTGATAAATTGGCCTAAAGGTTTGTTGCTCCCTTGTTTCTATAAAAGGGAATTCAGGGTCATTTTGTAAAAGGTTCTGAAATGTTTTGTATGGATAAAGCGATTAAATAGAATGTTCTTTGTATATTGAAATTGATGGAGTCTATCTCTGGTAAATTGTACTGTTGAAAGATCAGAGAATTAATGAAAACAGTACCATAGATTGTCTCCCATTTTATTCTCTTTTTGTTGCATGATCTCATTTATCAAGGATAAATGAAGTTATCTTTATGAATTTCTTATAAATGTGTGATGCATTAATTGGGTTTTCTTCAAGGAGGAAATTAAAAACTAATTACGTATCACAGTAACTTTGAGAGGATTGGGTGATTATATAAGTATGATCTATGTGTATAATAATATGATGCATTTATAAGGCATGTGTATCCAGAATTGTGCATGCGACTTATGTCAAATCCATTAGACATGTGACTTTGCTCCAATAGATAATGCATTGGTCTTGTTATATGCATTTTCACTAACCAGTTCAAAATCATAGCATCTTTTATTTACTAGTTTAGTTGGTTAGTGTTTTGGTAGAAGGTTAAATGTTCTCACTGATGAATGTAATAATCTGTACTCAGAATGGAGCCAATTTTGAATGAATTTCTACATATTCTGGATTATTCTACTGGGAGTCATTTTTTTATAAGCAATATGTGTTATTATGTGGTCTAAATCTGAAGATATTGCAAAGGTTTACCCGTCTGGGTCTTGCAGAGACCAAAGAGTAGAAGAATTACTTACTCTATAAGTTATTCTTGTTAATTGGCCACTTGTCTCAGATTCCTATTGATAGAGAAGGGATAATTCCTAGGAGAATCTAAAGAAACAAGTGGAGGAACTAACAATGTACAAGTATTCTCTTAGAGATTAAGGATATCCAAGATGAGATACAAAATAATGGTCATACTAATATGTCTAGAGATGCTGAGGATGCTATTCTTATGAGATACTGTGATATTATAGCTAAAGAGGAAACCTACTGGAAACAAAGATCAAGAAATGTTTGGTTGAAGGAAGGGGACAAGAATACTAAATACTTCTATATGTCCACCCTAAGACATACAACCATTAATAGGATAGCTCAGATTAAAGTTAATGGCAAATGTGTTGAAGAAGATGAACCCATGAGCAGGGCTTCTATGGAATTTTTTTCCAACTTATTTGCTAAGGATCAAAATTTGGATATGCAGGTCCAAAGGAATCTCCTGACAGTATACCTACCATTTTAGGGGATGACCAGAATGCTCACCTGATAGTTATCCCTTCCCATGATGAAATTCTGATAGCTGTCAACTCCTTTGAAGGCAACAAGGCCCTAGGCCCAGATGGTTTTCCCATGTTTTTCTTTCAAAAGTATTGGCATATTATTGGAGATGATGTGTCTAGAGTTGTGAAAGATTTTTTTGGTGCTAGAAATTTTTTGAAAGAAGTTAATGGTACCTTTATTTCTCTTATCCCCAAAAAGATGGGGGCTGATACCATGGATCTATTTAGACCTATAAGTCTATACAACTCTCTTTACAAGATAATTTTCAAGGTTCTGACTTCTAGAATCCTAAAGTTGCTTCCCCCTATCATATCGCCTCAACAAAGTGGTTTTGTCCCAGGTAGACAAATCTTGGATTCAATCATCTCTATCCATGAAAATATCCACTCTTTATCTTTCTCTAAAAAAGAAGGTTTTTTTTCTGAAGCTAGACCTCTCTAAAGCCTACAACAGAGTGGATTGGGATTTTATGATGGATGTTCTCTCTGCTTTTGGCTTCAGCTCTAGAAGTATTAGTCTTATTAGGCAATTAGTCTCTTTAGCCTCTTTCTCAGTTTTAATGAATGGATCTCCTTCTCCTTTCTTTAAAGCTTCTAGAGGCCTTAGGCAAGGGGATCCTCTATCTTCGGTTATCTTTATTATTATGGCAGAATGTTTGGGGAGATGTATTGGGAAGTTGGTTGACAAAAGGGAGTTCTGTGGTTTGAATCCTTCTTATGTGGATCAAATATGTTCCCGTCTATAGTTTGTTGATGATTCTATAATAATGGGGAAAGCTACAGCGAAGGATTCTAGAAGTTTAAAGAAGGCTCTAGATAGCTATGGAGCTGCTACTAGACAAATTATTAATTGGTCTAAAAGCTTTGTTTATTTTATCAATACCCCGGAGAGAAGAAGGACTAAAATTAGTAATATCCTGGGTTGTCAAGTTGGAAGTCTTCCTGCTTCTTACTTGGGGCTACCCTTATGCCATGATCCACCTGATACTTTTTGGGGAGCCTTGGTGGACAAATTCCACAAGAAGCTGGTTGGCTAGAAGGGTGCTCTTCTTAGCTGGGAAGCTGGTTGACAAAAGGGAGTTCTGTGGTTTGAATCCTTCTTATGTGGATCAAATATGTTCCCGTCTATAGTTTGTTGATGATTCTATAATAATGGGGAAAGCTACAGCGAAGGATTCTAGAAGTTTAAAGAAGGCTCTGGATAGCTATGGAGCTGCTACTAGACAAATTATTAATTGGTCTAAAAGCTTTGTTTATTTTATCAATACCCCAGAGAGAAGAAGGACTAAAATTAGTAATATCCTGGGTTGTCAAGTTGGAAGTCTTCCTGCTTCTTACTTGGGGCTACCCTTATGCCATGATCCACCTGATACTTTTTGGGGAGCCTTGGTGGACAAATTCCACAAGAAGCTGGTTGGCTAGAAGGGTGCTCTTCTTAGCTAGGTAGGTAAGGTTCAACTGCTGAAACATACTCTACAAAGTATCCCTCTCTATGCCATTAGTCTCTTTAGAATCCCTGCCAAGTATGTGAAGGCCATTGAAAAGATTCAGAGAACTTTGTTATGGACTGGGGTTGAGGAGAAGAAGAGAATGAATTTGATTGCATGGGAGAAGGTTTGCAAGCCTATAAGAAAGGGAGGACTGGGTCTTAGAAGAATAAGAGACATAAATGAGTTCCTTATGGCCAAGCAGATTTGGAGAGGGTATAAAATCAAGGAGAGTGGAAACTAATATGGGACAAAAATTATAAGTCAATGTCTGACACTTCAAAGCTTCCTTAGAGCGAAAAATATCCCAATTGGGTCCAATATCTGGAAATTTTTTTCTAGAACTAGAAACTTAATTGTCAAAGGTGCAAAATGGAAATTGGGGAAAGGGAATCTTATCCAATTCTGGGATGATTCTTGGCTTTTGGATTCCCCTCTGAATGAAGACCCCGAGTGGAGTAGATTTTAGAACCAATGCAAGGAAATATTTGGATCTAAGGTGGATGATTATTGGGAAGATGGACAGTGGAAGGATTTATCTCAGGTGGATCACTCCTTGAGCAGATTGAACAGAGTTATGAAATCTATGGTAAGGGTTGAAGAGGAAGACCAATTAATTTGGAAACTCATAGCTAGTGGTACTTTCACTATGGCCTCTTTGTATCATCAACAGTTCTCCAACATGGAAAGCCCATGCTGGGCTAAGGCATGGGTGAAAGGCCTCACCCCTAAGATTAACATTTTCTTCTGGACTGCCCTTCAAGATAAAATTCTAACAATTGAGAATATCAGAAAAAGAGGTATTAGTATGCCCAGTGTTTGTATTCTATGTAAGCAGAAGGAGGAGACCATTAATCATATGCTCTTTCATTGCCCTTTCTCTGCTGATGTTTGGGGAAGCTGTCTGGACCACTTCAAAATCAGTTGGGGTTTCCCTGAGTCGATTTAGGAGGTTTTCAACTCTTGGCATCATCCTTCAAGGAATAAAACCACAACTTTATTATGGAAAATCGCCCTACCTCATACATGTTGGGGTATATGGAAAGAGAGAAATGATAGAATTTTCAGAGAAAAGGTTTCTAAAGCAAAAATTGTGTTTGAGAAGATAAAAAGAAATATAGTGGAAAATATGAATATCATAGGAGGCATCGATAATCCCCAAGATAAGGATGATCAAGTTATTTATAAAAAGTGGAGATTAAAGGGTCGAGAACACTCTTAGATCAACCCTAGAGAGGGTGTGATATGGATCAATCCACCCAAAGGATGGATGAAAATTAATTTTGATGGTCCCTCAAAGGGTAATCTGGGTGTTGCAGGATGTGGAGTGGTAAACGGGGATGAATGGGGAATTTGCAAAATCATAAAAAGTATTCCCATAGGAAATCAGACAAATCATGTTGCTGAACTGATGTCGACTTACCATGGGATGATCCTTGCTAAGGAAGCTAAATGCACTAAATTTTGGTGTGAAGGAGACTCAATGAACATAATCAATTGCTTAAATATGAAATTCACGCCTTCATGGTCAATTAGTAATGCTATTAAAGCAACTAGGAAAATCAGCGAAGAATTTGAAATGTGTGTTTTTACACGTGTATAGGGAGGCCAATTCCTGCGCTGATTGGGTTGCCAACCTGGCTTGCCAATCGGAAGACATAATTACTAATCATGGTGAAAGTGAGATTGCAAGTAAAATGAAATCCCTTCTTAATCTAGACCGGAGCCAGGCTAGGCAATGTGGTACTTTTAATCATTATTTCTAATGCCTCTTCCGCCTTTTTTGATGCAGGGTTATTTCAAAGATAATGAGCATTTATATAGGTGTCTTATCATAATTATCTGGCATGGATTTTGGGTGTTCTTACAAGGCATCCACAGAAACCAGAGGAGAGGATATCAAGCTGAGAGAAGGAATTTCAAGGATAGTGCTAAAAAAATGGGAGGTAACAAGAAAAGATTCAAACCCACCTCTTGCTCTGACTGGAAAAAGAATAACGAAGTCTGAGATATCCTTCAGTAGGGGGTTTGAATGTTTTCATGGAGCGGCTAAATGGGAAAGATCCCACAATTACCAGCTATTCCATCAAGAATTGGAAAAATGGTAAAATCCTGGTCGGGTCCCAGATGATGAATGTTGATGAAGAGGTCATTGCTAAAGCCACGAGGATGACTACTGAGGGAATGAAATTTTATAGAGATCGCAACATATCAGATAAAGCAGTGGATAAGTTTCTAGTCACAGACGAAGAGAGGAGAAAGATGATTAAAATTGACAACTCCTACCATGCTCCAAAGAGGATTTGCAGGTCATGGAGGTTTGTTTTATTTGCTTCTATTGCCTACATTACTTTAGATGGTAGGTTTACCAGAGCTTACAGGTATCACTTTGTTTTGCTCAACCATTTCCGCCATGGGGAAAAGGTGAGCTTTCCTTATTACCTTGCATGCTCTATGGACCACACTATCAAGGAGGTTCAGAAGGATCCTAAAGGTGACCATGCCCTCCATTAGGGGCTTATGGTCCTAGTTTATAAAATGCTTAAGGGGAAGTGCATTGAAAAGCCTATCAAAGGTAAAAATGCAAGATATGAGACTACAAAGAGTGAAGCTAGTGGATTCAACTTTGAATAAGAGATTGGGGGAGAATCGGAAGAGACTAGCAAAAAAGGGAGGAATAAGGCTAAGAGGAAAAGGATTGTGGTGGATTCAGACATGTCGGAGTCTAAAACTGAATCCTTTGAGAACAAAATTGTTAAAACAAAGAAAGGGAAAGCTACTAGAAAGTAGACTCAGAAGAAGATCACTGAAAAGGGTAACAACAAAGACATCAACCATATTCTGGTTGATTCTGAAGAGGATGCTGAAGAAAATAGGAAGGATGGGGTAAGGATAAAGAAGGGGAGGTTAACCCGGTGATGGGAAAAATTAAGGTTTTGAATACCACAAGTCTATAGAAGGAGGATAAAGGGGATAAAAGTGATATTGGTGACAATGATACTGTAAAAGCGTTCTGTGAGACCATCGCTACCATGGCGAAGGATATCAACAATTTGAAGACTGATACGAAGGCTAAAGAAAGAGTTACGGTTGGTGATAAGCCCCTGGCGGAACATTTTAAAGAACTGGTTGTTGTTTTGCACAATGCGGAAGCTATTGAATGTATGGTGGGTAAAATCATAGCAATAGAAAACAAGGTCAATAAGATGGGAGATACCAAGGAAATGGAAAATAAAATGAACAACTTGGGCAGTAGAATTGACAGGCTAGAACTCAATATTAAGAAGATTGCAGACCAAAATTTTCAGATCCTCAAAGCTTCGGTGGAATCCTAATCAACAGGTTTGAGAACAATGCTAAGAAGGATGATGATAAAGAGCAGTCGGACAAGAAGGGTCATGAAATGAGGACCAGAGCTAACACAAAGAACAAGGGCAACATCAAAGGTCGTGAGTTGGAGAAATTAAAGACCTCGGTGAACAACATGAAACTAATGGTTGTTCATGCTGAGGAAATCATGAAGAGCATTTAGATCTCTGTCTCTGTTTCTGTAGGGTTCCTTGGTCCTATCTTTTTGTTGTCTCTGTGCTTTCCTTTCGCTGTTTGTTTCTGGTTTTTTAGGTTATGTTTTGTAAGTTGATCCCTTTCGGTGGGATCTTTTTGTCTTTTTGAAGTGACCAGGCACTTTTATTTCTCATTGCTCTATTCTCCTGGCTTGTACAAGGTTCGGGTACCTTTCAAATACCTGCTTTTACTTAATCAAAACAATGTACAAGTAAAAATTTTCCATTAAAAAGCCCACAAATAAACTTGCATGCATGTAAAGTATCATATTTTACTTAAATTCATAATTTAACTAAATTCACGTGTTTGTGTACCCATATACATTAAAAAAAAGAACATGACATAATTTACAACTTGTAATATTAATTCTCGAATCTTAACTTGCATTCTATTTGTATTTGTTTCCTTCACTTAATGATTATTTTAGTGCATGTTTAAAGTTAATAAGTTATTAAAGTAAACTTAAGTAAACCAATTTGTCATATAATTACCAGTTTGAACCATAATGAAATAGACTATAACCTTAAGTAAATTGAATCATCCTTTCTTAAATTGTCAATATGATAAATGCAAGGTAATAAGTACTCAAAATTGGAATTAATATTATATTTAACATCCTTTTCTATTCAATATTATCTTTCTTTTTCATTGCTAGAGCACAATATATTTAGTGTTATGACTTTTACAATTAAGTTATGAGTGTCCTAACTTCATTATGACTATCCTACATTCATCACAGCTGCCCTAACTTTATTAGGACTATCATAAGTTCATTATGGTAATCTTAATGAATGTAGGAAAGTGATAGATTGATTGGGACTATCGTAACTTCATTATGGCAGTCATAATGAATGTAGGACGGTCATATATTCATTGGGATTGCCCTTCCTACTCCTCTCTCTCTCTTCATGAACTAATTCCATTGTCTTGTTTGTGCATGTACATTTAAAAATCATCATCATGTTGAGGAAAAGATGACAAAAGATAACATGGGAAGAGTGTGAAGCTAAGAATGCAATGACAAGAGATAATATGAGGCAACTCCATGAATAAAGGAAATTGAACACCATGGAAGAAGACATGCCAATTGAAGAGGAACAAGAGACCTCTGCCAAATCTAAGAGAGATATGAAATTGGCAAAACAAAGAAAATAGATGCAAAACCTCCGTACAAAGAGACAATCGAATCCTGAGGTTGATAACACATCATTTAGTACATGTCATGTTGAAGGCACACCATGAAGGCACACCATCCCTAACATCTCATGTTGAAGGAACACAATCTCTCACATCTCAAGTTGAAGGAACACCATCTCTCACATCTTAAGTTGAAGGCACACCAACTACAACATCTCATGTTAAATATACATCTTCTACAACATGTCATGTTGCATTTATAATTCACATTACAAGTACATCTCATGCTGCAAGTACAACATCATTGACATCAAATATTGGAGTTACACTATCTTTGACATCCTAATTTCAAGGTACGTCATCATTTTAATATTCAATTGAAGGTATTCCATCTATCCCTACTGTTGTTGATATTCCTAATATTGAGGCAACTCAAACTTTGAGAACACCTCCTAGAATTTTCCATAGAAAGCCTAAGTATTTGATTAATATTGATGCTAATATTTAAAAAACCAATGTTTGATAAGATTCCAAAGTGTAGATGTCAAAGATATGCTAACCAAATTTGGAGATTGTATTTTGAGAAGTTAAATGAGATTGGAAGATGTCAACTATTTGTTGAAATGATGAGAAATCATAAATTTAGGCTCATCATGAATAATGTTGGGCTAAGAGCATCAGATGATTAAAGTGATAAATCAATTGTAAATAATCTAATGAGTTCATATGAGAGTGTGGGCTCTACATCACTCATGAAAGATAGAAATGTCACATGACATGTGTTCACATCAACAATTGCAAGCACTCAAACCAAGAAAGCTTGCCTCATTTGAAAGACAAGTAAATAAATGAATATAAGTAGAAAATATCTAATGAGATCCATGGGAAGTCATTTAAGAGTGGAGGGTCCAAATGATAAAAAATTATGGGCATCCTCTGATAGACTACCACAAAAAGATAAAGTAATTGTTGAAGCCTTGATATCCTTAATTGAAGAATTTTATAATAATAATAACAAGATCTCTCCTAATCAAAGAGATGTTGTAAGGAGGAGGATTGGTAGTCAAATCTGTGATCCACATCCAAAGATTTTTTTGGATATGACTCAAACACAATTTTTCACCAAGTTTCAAGAGATGTTCCTGAAATTAAAATTAGTTGAAGATTTTTTGAAATGGTAAAGCCTTTTTATGTCAAAATAAATCACACATGCACAAATTTTTGTTGTAGGGTACATATTGAATTTTTTAATTATTATGATGTTTATCGACATATATGTGTAGATTTGCATACTAACAATGTTTTGTAGGAATGTAACATAAAGGCTCCACCTAGATCTTTAAGGGAATTCATATCTACCATTTTTTGTGAAAGAGTTGATTGTAAACAATTTTACAAGAACCTATTCTTGGATGGCACATGTGTTCATTGTGGTGGCTTGCAAAATTTTCCAATTAGTGAACATATGGAGAGTACACATATTATTGGGAATGAACTAGTGAAATTTGGAAAATATAAGACAATGGCCTATAGTCTAAAATATGGCAAAGAAGCTAAACGATGTGAATTTGTTAGTGAAAAAATTCTAATGTATCAATTTATTAGCATTTTTCATAAATATATTGTATGAGTATGAAAGGAATACCCATAGAGTTTAATGGTTGGACTTGCAATTCAAGCTATGCAAGGATACATTTCCACTTGATACCATCATTTCAATTGTTGAGTTTGCAGAGAACTACACACTAAAGCCATAGGATGAGGAGCAATCCCAATATTACAACTCCACATAGGTTGCTATATTTGGGCATATATAATTTAGTCATGCTGGTGATAGTATAGATGACAACAAGAAGATATTGAGGGAGTATCATTTTTATACCAATGATGATGGCACACATTCTATAGAGTTTGTGTTGTTAGGATTAATGATAGTCCCAAAGATACTGAGAGGGGGGGGGGGGTGAATCAGTATCTAACTGGTTTACAAAATTTCTGACTTTATTAAGTATTTTGCATTCCAAAACAATGTATCGGTAAACAAGAATTAATGCAGTAAATATGAACAGTAAAGACAACATAGAAATCACACCATAACACAAGATGTTTAACGAGGAAACCCGGTGTGGGAAAAACCTCGGTGGGATTTGTGACCCACAATATTCACTCACTGGCCAATGAATGGATATTACTTACAAGAGGGGCTTGGACATATAGGAAGGCCAACTGCCTAGAGCTCACTGCTCAAATACAAAAGGGAAGTCTCTCTGACTTACAAAATGGATTATGAGAATCCAATATAATGTACTGCTACAAAACAACATCTGCTATGCCAGGTTCAATACCGGTGTAAGCTCATACAATAACCATAAACCCTTCTACAAAATCTGCCTTAATATTCACTCTACATATCCATCATATCTATCCTCTATCATGTATATCAAAATGATCTACAAGATCTCATACTTATATATGAGTCTTATTACAATATGCCATGTTAGCTTTACAAAAGATATTACAATTAAATACAAAATATAATAATCAAAATCCTGTTGGCTGAGATGCCGATAAACATTATTGTCGCTGCCAGTGAAGTACCTGCCGGAGCTGGTGCCAGAAGATATCCACAAGGTTTCCGGTAAGTTTCCATCAATGACAACACCTTCAATCACCTTCAATTCTCATTGGAGTGTGCAATGCCAACATTTGCAAGGTTGCTTTCAAATGTTTTACCATAATCTGGCTAGTAGTGGTATTTCATTTCGTCAACATATAATATGATTAGATAATTGTGCATCATAATTCAAGATCTTGTAGATGTTTTATTGGTTGATTAGAATGCATAAGATTGGTGGTATTCAACATATGTGGAATTTCTCTGAGGCCCCTAGGGCATGATACATTAAGATTGATCAATACTTGGTTAAACAAAGCTTTTAGAGAACTCCTTTGGATTCCAACTTGTATGTCAAGAGTGTTGGTAATGATATCATTTTTTTGTCATTTATGTGATGATATCATCATTACTGGTAGTGGAGAACACTTTCTTGAGAAAATAAAATAGAACTTGTGTCAAGCATTTGATATGATAGATTTGAGATTTTTGCATTATTGTCTTGGTGTAGAGGTTTGGTAGACATGTGGTAGTTTATTCATCTCTTAGTTTAAGTATGCCAAGAGTTTTCTGGATAAGTTTAGGATGCAATATTGCAAACCTTCATCTACACCTATAGAGAAAGGGCTAAAACTATCAACCAAATTAGATTCACTTGTGGTGAATGAGTCAACATTCATGCAACTAGTTGATAGTCTCATCTATCTTACAACCACTAGACCTAATCTTAGTTATGCTATGAGCTACATATATCATTTCATGACAGCCCCTAAAGAAAAAGATTGGGTTGTAGCGAAGTGTGTACTAAGACATGTGAAAGGGGCACTTGACTTTAGCATTTTGCATAGCAGAAGCAAAGATCCTTGACTAATTGGTTTTACAGACTTAGATTGGGTAAGTTTTGTTGATGATAGGAAGTCTACTTCTAGGTATGTCTTCAGTCATGGCACAGGTGCAGTCACATGGACCAGTAAGAAGCAACAAACAATAATTCTTTCCTTGAGAGTATCAGGGAACTGTTAAGGTAGCATGTGAGGCAGTTTGGATTTGAAGGATGCTTTCTAACATGAAAATGTCTCAAGAAGGGCCTTTACATTTGATTTGTGACAATCAAGGGGTGTTAAACTTGCCAAGAATCCAATCTTCCATGAGTGCACCAAGAATGTAGAGCATCATTTTCACTTCATTTGTTATCTTGTTGAAGACGAAATTGTGGTCGTGCAGTATGTTCCATCTGTGCACCAGACTATACATATTCTCACCAAGTCTCCAAGCCCAAACAAGTTTGTGAGATTTAGGGGGCAACTTGGTGTAGTTGATATGATGACCATTAAGGGAAGGTATTAGAGTAATTAATAGTTATTTAATGGTCATTTAGTTTAAGTTCAATTTGCTTAGATGGTTTCTATTCACTTGCTATTTTTGTCTTCTGTTTTTTAATTTTTTCGTTCAGAAACATTGTAGTGTAATTGCCTTTATATTCTTCCATCTTCATTAATTCAATAAGAAATTAACATTTTAATAATTATTACAGATTTTAGAACTAAACCAAATTGCAGCTTTTGGCTTCAACAAATGTAATATCCCAAATCAAACAAATTTAGGAAATAGATAATTTTCCAAATGTGTCCAAGCTAAAGTAGATGTAAAATGCAAAATATAGATGTTGAACCCTATTGAAATAAATGTTGATCAACAATTTTATTAATATCAACAAACGTTCAAAACCCCTTTCAAACAAAATGCTCAGCTATGAACAACAGTTCTAACATCCTACAAGCTGATATGATTTTTGGATCACTTAAATAATGAAAATATGACAAATGTACTAGCAAATCTGACATTTAATAGCTAGTAAAAATGTATGAAGTCCTCAAATACATTTTATCATGAATAGTAAACTCTTTGTGATGTTAAATATAATCCTTACGATAATAATTATTGAGAACACTAATAAATAATAAAAAATAGTATTTATGACAACAATAATTAAATCTAAAAGTGGGTGCCAAAGTATCCATTTGTTCCATGCAAAATACACCCACAAATCCATACGAAAAGGATGATATGAAATTTAACACTACAATAGTATAGATCAGATTAGATACAAGCTAAAAATGATGTTTCGATATACATGAATCCTTGAAGATGGTATGATGTTAGCTGGTAGGTGGATGATGCACAATTCTTGTAGTGGCTAAAAAACAACAACAAATATGTTTGAAACTCTCCAAATATCATTAGCAATGTCTGTAATAGCAATCCAAACCCTCAAATGTCATACCCTTAACCTCCTAAGGCTGCCTTGCAATGTTTTTGAACACTAACACATAATTGTGTCAACTTGAATTTCATCCTCAGAATGTTACCTGCAATAAGTTAGTTTCACAAAATACAAATGGAAATGCTACAGGAAATCCAAACTCAACCAATGAAACTACATGAAATACATATGAAATAAAAATATTAATATTACCTTCATGGTTTATGTCTCATTGTGTCCTAACTCCACTGTTCTTGGTTGCAGATGGTGTGCTCTCAAACAATGCACTGATGGCTTCCAAGATGGCATATGAAGAATGGACTGATAACTTGTAGTTAACTGATACTATGATATGCCATACTACATGATTATGCTAAAATGATTATGCTAAATGATATTATATGATAATTGCTATTTGCTATTTGCTTCAAAACTAAAACTCACGGATGCATATGATTAGCTTGCAAAATGCACTTGAAGTCTCTTGAAGTCTAACTTGAAGATTAACTCTCTCAACTGAAGCTCTTGAATTTATAGACTTTGAGAGGATGAGATGATGTGGCTTAGATCAATGGTCATGATCAGATTTGCAGATTTGAATGGTTGTGAGCAAGGGTGAAAGTTGAGAGAAAGGGGGAAGGAGAGGACAAGTGTCACTCATCTCACCTTGACTGGGTTGCTGACTGAGGGAATCTAGGGATGGTTGGAGGAAATTTAGGCATGAGAGGACAAGTGGACTCAAGTCCTTCCTAAGATGTATGGGGTGTTGGAGAAAATATAGAAGATGGTTATGAAATATGTGTACGTACACAATATTCATTAAGTTTGGTAGTTGAAGATAAATGATGAATTAATATTTAAGAAATATTAATTTCCTTAGCCATAAGTTTGATGAGTTGGCAAAGGGGAAGATGAAGTGGAGATGGAAGGTGAGTTGGAAAAGGGATTTAATAATTTTGAGAATTATTTAATATTTGAGACTATAGGATATGAGAATAACCATTAAATATTGGATATTTAATTGATTGGAGAGGATAATTAAATATTAGATATTTAATTAATTAGAAGAATAGGATAGATGAATTAATTAATAAAACATTAATTAATAGAAAGACATGAAAATGAATTAAATAAATAAATCTTTTCAAATTAACTATTTAATAGAAGAATAATTATTAAATAAATATAAAATATTTATTTAATTGCTCATAGCCATTTTTTATGTGTATATATTTTGCCCTCTTTGAAATAATGTCAAGACAACATTGTTTCAAAGATTAAATCAAGTCTCAATAGTGCGCCTGGCGAAGATAAAAAATCTTGATCGTGTGCTCCCTTAGGAGATTGATCTTGAAATTGTCAAAAAATTCTTGTTTGAACGATTGATCTCATGATAATTGATAAAAATTAAGTCAATTAAATTCATTTGGAAAAAACAAATTAAATTGCCCCATTGAAATTAATTACTCTGCAAATAGTAAATATAAAATTAACCAAGGTTAATTTTAATTTTATTGTTATCCTTGTTAGCTTGTGGAGAAAATATTCTTGCTGAGGTGGCGAAATGGTGGAGAACCATCATTTTAAGCATGTTTGATGATATCAGTGACCTTTCGAGTATGGGTATCCGGTATGTATCTTATCCCGAGCTTTGTTTTCAAGTTTTTGTTTGACTTTTCACGTGTTTTGCACGTTTTTTGAATTTTCAAATTTTTTGCAATTTTTTGACGTTAGGTTAGCGCTTTTGCAATTTGTTTTAGCACAAATGCATTTAGGATTAGCGCATATGCTCTTTTTGTTAGCACATATGTTAAGAATGTTAGCACTTTTGCATAGGATAACACAAATGATTCATTTGTTAGCGCTTTTTCTCAATAAGGTAGCGCTTTTGCATGGGTTTGTGCAAATGTCTTTAGATTTGATGCATTTGTTCAAAAGAATAGCACATATGCTCAAGTTTAGTGCAAATGCTTTTAGATTTAGCGCATTTGCTGTAGTTTAGCGTAAATGCTCAATAGGATAGCGCTTTTGCTCAAATTTGATGTTTTTTGATAAGTGCAAAGGTTAAAAAGTGACTTTGATGATTAGATTGAACGTGTTTAATATGCATTGATGATGAAATAGGGACTTGATTGAATGATGTGTGCTTGATAGATTGATTGATAGTTTTGATTGCTGGATTGATTGATAGGATTGCTTTGATTAGCTTGATTGATGGAGTAGCTTTGATTAGCTTGATTGATAGAGTAGCTCTAAGAAACCAATTTAGTTTTTGATGTAAGAGCTTAACAGAGTTTTGAGTGAACTCAGTGATTGATAGAAAACCATTATTGATAGGTTTTAAAATATTTTGATACCGTAAGTTGCTTCAATTTGATTTGATAGATGGATAGCGATTTGATTCAGTTTGATTTGATAGATAGATAGCATAGATTGCTTCAGTTTGTTTTGATAGATAGATAGATGATGATTCAGTTTTGATGATTGATTGATTTCTCTTGATAAATAGGAGAAACTTGATGTTCTCCAATGTCGGGAGAAATTACTGGCAGTGTGTCATTTAGTTCCAGAGTTGACACAGGTTGAGATTAGACATATAGATGCATGTGGTTTACACCATCTTTTGTATATGCCCGAGATTACGCATAATAGAGGATTATTGATGGCGTTAGCCGAGAGATGGAATAGCAAGCATAACACTTTCCACCTGCCGACAGGTGAGATTAGTGTGACTCTTGAGGATGTCTATAGGATTCTGCACATCCTAGTGACTGGCGAGCTAGTGCAGTATGATTTTCAGGATTGGGTTGGGATAGAGGCTTGTAGAGTCATGTTTGTTGATGAGAGCATTGGTAGAGGAGAGATCCGATGGGTTGATATGGTGATGTATTACGAGGCTCTTCCCGTTATTCTTGCTGGTTTGATTGGAGGATTTATATGTCCTGATAGGAGATCACGAGGTTTTTCCATTGGATGGGGTGAGATTCTCCTAAGTATGATGCAACATCGTACTCGATATGCTTGGGGTGTTTGCATGCTGGCACATTTATATCATGATATTCACCAGGTAGTGTATGATGAGAGTGCGAGTTTGTCTACAGGATGCACTTTATTGTAGATCTGGTGCTGGGAGCACATTGCTATTACTCAGCCTATCCATCACAGAGTTCATGGAGAGAGGCAGCCATATGTGTATTTTTATGTAGGTATTCTTACTCAGCATAAGCTGGGTAAGATGGAGTATTGGCATTGGGTGCTTGATTCATTGGATAACATTACTTGGAGACCATATCTTGATTGTGAGCCATGGATGGATGATGCACATACATTACCATTTATTATGCAGAGTAGATATCTCATTGGTCAGACTCCTTATAGTGTTGAGCGACAGTTGATTGGTCTTATTTTAAGACAGTTTGGTATCATCCAGCCTATGCCTACTGGTGTGACGATATATACTCGACGGTACAGAGATAGACAAGATTGGGGACCTTCATTGTCATTTGAGATTGCTCATGCAGAGTTTGTTGCTACTCTGAGAGTGGATTATGATATGAGATTGTACATTCTTGATCTTGGGGTTACTGCAGATTATGCGTAGTACATATTAGCTCATCCATTTCCTCGTATTACTGATCTAGCAGATCCTCCTCCCAGCTTAGGAGATGAGGATGATGATTCAGATGATCTAGTTGTTAGGAGACAAAGATGGAGACAAGAGCTCAAAGCTGCTCATGAGGGTGGGGGAGGTGGTGATGAGGGTGGGAATGGAGGTGGTGGTGGTAGGAGACCTGGATGGAGGGGAGGTTGACTGAGAGTCCATGGAGGACCATTTGGACCAGCTGGCAGTATTGAGAGAGCACGTCCTATGGGTGGGAGAGATGCTGGACAGATTGGGAGGGAGCATGGCAGGGCAGGTATGAGATCATCGAGAGGATTTCCATTGACAAGAGGTAGGGTGACTGGACTGGATGGGGGTTGTGAGAGAGGTATTGATTTTGGTTAGATTCAACCAGATCCTAGGGTTATTGCAGCGCATGGTGGAGATGATGAGGATCCTAAGGATCATATTCCCTTGATTAGATGATGGGTTCAGAGAGTTACTTAGACTGAGATTCCAATAGTTGGATAGGTTGGTGGTGAGGGGATTGGGGTTCATGCACCTCAGTAGGATTTACCAGAGTAGGATGCACCAGTGCATGATATGCCAGAGAAGGACACCATAGACAGCTTGAGAGTATAGATTGATCAGCTTCGAGCATAGGTGCAGACTCTTATGACTGAGCGGGATAGAGCTATTAGGAGACAACATGATACTCAGGGCCTTCTTGATCATATTCAGTAGGTTGGATCAGGTACTCTCTTGGATGACATTGTTAGAGCATTAGTTCAGGCTGGGAAGGAGACTTCCCACTGGCGATGATGATATGAGGAGGTAGTTGTAGAGAGCCAGAGAACATGTAGTTATCATACCACTGTGTTGATGGATACTAGCAGTGGTGGGGTCATGGGACCTCCTCAAAGGAGTGGTGAGCATGGGAGACAGGTATCTGGAGGATCTTCTCGCCCACAACCATAGAGATAGACAAAGTCAGGTGGTAGTGGTACAGGACAACTGTGACTTGATTTGTATTTGATGAGGCATTTGTATGGTTTATCTGATATCATTGTATACTTGGACTTTTATTGTTTTATGATGATCTATATGCAGACATGGACTCTATATGATGATGATGATTTATATGCATGTTTTTTTCTATTTGATGATGATCTATATGCTATGATTATATGCATGCAGTGATTATGATTATATGATGATGATGATCTTTATGCATGTTACTTTATTTGATGATTATGCTTTATATGATGATGCCATGATAAATGCTTTTGTTTGATTTTTATTTTGATGATCTTGGATGCAAAATGAAAATGATTACTAACTTAAATGATATGTAAATGAGACAAATGTAATGATCTATATGGAAATGCAAATGAATGATTTCTTTAATGCTTATGACGATGAAATTGATCTACATGAAATGTTTTTGTATTTTATATGCAATGTTTATGAATCTAAGTGCAAAGATACAACTAAATGATCGTTAATGGAATGATAATGCAAATAATAATGATGATACACTACATGATGAATGAAATGCACTTAATTGAATGCAAACTAATGCAATGATAAAATGCAACTAAATGAAATGAATGATGATTAAAATGAATCTAAAAAATGAATGCACCTATAATGATTAAATGCAAATTATTTTTGTTTGTCCAAGTATACTCAATATTTATTTATGACCGTTGATCTGTTAATGAAATGATATGCTTATAACGCAGATGAATAATGAATGCGTATAATGTAGCTGAATAATGAGCTAACTAAAAATTGTACGCCATTCTTCATATGCGATCTTGTAACAGTTCTTGATTTCATCATTGAGCTTTAAATGTTGTAAGAAAATACAAGCAACTTGACATAATGATTCAAGATGACCCAAGTATTCCTTACATGGATTGTGATATAGCAAGTTAATACAAGCAACTTGATATAATGGATCAAGTTGATCTGAGTATTGCTTGCATAACAGACAAGGAGTATCTACTTTCATGCATGACTTGGAACGTCCTCCTTGATCTTTTACCGACCATATCCTGAGACAAGTTCATACCATAGTAAGAGATAAACCATAGACAACAATCAAAGAAAATAATCATGCCTCATCATAGCTTCTCTAGTCATGGACATCCTTGAGTTGCATAGAGTACATGATTAACAATAAAATCAAGATATAAACGCTAAATCTTATATGTCATTCACATGTTTTTATGGTCATTAACTGATATAATAATCTTGATGAATGATCTTTTATAATCCTTTGTTACTTTTTGATTGATTCTTCAGTTTCTGAGTTGCATGATTCAATTGTTGATAAAATGCCTTGATTGATTTGTTGCTTTGTTGCTCATTATCTGTTTCAAAATCCTAGGTGTTGGTTTTTTTAAGTTTTTCGAATGTTTTGGATTTTCAAAGGTTCAAAAGATCACCTTAGAAAAAGGAATTTGGATTTTGCCCCCAACAAAAGCAAAAATTTATTATGGATGTATGAATTGATCAAGATCCAAACCATGGAGGAATACAAATGCAAATTGATTGATTCTGATAAGGTCCAAGACAGTGACTATGACAAGTATGTCAAAGCTTGATAAATGTTGGTAGGCTGCATATTTCTTACTAAATGGTTCAAAGAAATGGATGTGAAAGATGGAATGGATAAGCTAAGATATATGGAAGCAATAGATGTGATAGGATGGAGTGGATAGGTGTGCAAAGTGATCTCATAGATGGAGGAACCTACTTCTTAGATAGCGCCTGTTTACCAGGTTTTCACCATCTAAATTTATTGGATTTTTTTGGATTTTATATGCTTTTCATTGATTTTTTCAGGACTATATATCTCAAGCATAAAATTTATTGAGATGGATAGAATTGATAGGTTCATCAAACCAATCACCTTCAGGGGTAGATAACTTGTATGCTCCTGATCCATATGTTGCTACTATGACAAAAGGTCCTAGCCAATTCGGTTCAAATTTTCCCTTCTTTTCCCAGTCTTGCTGATTTCTTGGATTCCCCCTTAGAAGTATATCTCCAATTTGGAAAATACGTGGCTTGAATTTGTAGTTATAGCTTCTTGCCATTCTTTGTTGGTATACTTTAAAATGTTCTGTTGCATTTTGGCAATGCTCTTGAATCAGTTCTAGTTCCTGGAGTCGAGAGACTCGTTGTTGTTCTTCTGGTATAAGACCGTGCAAGGATACTCGTAGAGAAGGTATCTCTACTTCTATAGGTAATATAGCTTCTAATCCATAGACCAAACAATATGGATTTTCCCCTGTTGGAGTGCGGATGCTAGTTTGGTATGCTCAAAGAGCAGGGTTTAGCTGAATGTGCCAATCTTTTCCAGCTTCATTGATTGTTTTCTTCAAGATTTTCAAGATAGTTTTGTTTGATGCCTTAGCTTGACCATTACCTTGTGGATAATATGGAGTAGAGAACCTAAGTTGGATATGAAATTGTTCACATAGCTCTTTCACATCTTGATTTTTGAATGGTCTTCCATTATCAGTGATAATGGTCATAGGAACTCCATAGCGATGGATTATGTAATTCAAAATGAATGATGATATTTGTTTTCCTGTCACTATTGTTAAAGGTACTGATTCAATCTGCTTAGTAAAATATTCAATAGCAATTAGAATGAACTAATGTTAATTAGAAGATGAAGGATTGATCTTTCCTACCAAATCAAGGCCCCATTGTGAAATGGCCATGATCCTGTCATAGGATATAACTCTTATGCTGGTGCATGAATGAGATTTCCTTGGATTTGACATTGTTTACATTTTCTAGCATAGGTGAATGAATCTCTTTCCATAGTAGGCCAAAAGTAACCCATACGAATAAGTTTCTTAGCCAATGTTAAACCACTTGAGTGTGTACCACAAATACCTGCATGAATGTCATTAAGATCTCTCTCAGATTCATCTTTTTCAAGACATCTCAACAAAGTACCATCTAGACCATGCCTATATAGGATATCAAAAATTATAGTATAGCAAGAGGACTGATGAATAAAATTTCATTTCTGATTACGAGATAATTCAAGACGAAGGATATGATCTTTCAAATATTGGTAGGTTTGACCGTATAAGGATTGACTGGTTCCTGATATATGGCAAATTCGATAGGTATGCTGGGATTGGATGGTAGGGGTTAAGATATCTTCCACGAGAAACTCGTAACGCTGTTGGTTCTCCTTATTTTGCAAGAGAGATGCTATTGTAGCCATTGCATCTGCTGCTTTATTCTCATTTCTGGGAATCTGGGTGAATGTGATTTCTTTAAAGTGTTCTTTAAATTCCTCCACCAGCTGTTTGTATGGCATAAGCTTATCATCCTTTGTTTGATATTGATCATTTACTTGATTAATGATAAGTTGTGAATCACCATAGACATATAGTTCTTTGACATTCCACTCAATATCCATTTTAAGCCCTATAGCTAATGCTTCATACTCTATAGTATTATTAGTGCATGGAAATCATAGTCTATATGATTTCAGAATTGTGTGTTCTTGAGATGTGATGAAAAAGATTCCTGCACCTGATCCATATTGTGTATACAAACCATCAAAGTACAATTCCCAAAATTTTGTACTTACTGTCAAGATATCTGCTTTAGGAAATTTGATGTGCAAAGGCATGCTATTTTGTAAAGGTGCATAAGCCAATTGATCAACGATGACTTGTCCCTTGATAGCTTTCCGATCAACATATTCTATGTCAAATTCACTTAGTATCATAACCCATTTGGCTAGTCTCCTTGTTAATGTTGACTTGCTCAACAAATATTTGAGAGGATCTATCTTTGCTATTAGTTTCACAGAATGAATCAACATATAATGTTGTAGCTTTTGAGTTGCAAATACAACTGCTAGACATATCTTTTCAATTGAGGAATAATTTAATTCGTAGCCAACAAGCATTCTACTAATATAGTAAACTACTCTTTCTTTTCCTTCATCATCATGTTGGGCTAGGAGGGCTCCTAGTGATACATTTGTTGCTGAGATATAGAGCAAAAATGGTTTCCCTTTGGTTGGAGATATCAGTACTGGAGGACTCATAAGATATTCTTTTATTTGCAAGAAAGCTTCTTCACATTTTATATCCCATTTGAATGGAACATTTTTATGTAGAAGATGGGTAAATGGAAGACACCTATCGGCTAATTGAGAAACAAATCTCCTGATTGATTGCAACCTTCCTTGTAAAGATCCCAATTGACTTATGTTCTTGGGTGACTCCATCACCATGATAGCTTTAACTTTTTTAGGATCTACTTCAATGCCACGAGTGGATATAATGTACCCCAGGAGCTTTTCGGAGGTTACCCCAAATGCACATTTCTTTGGATTTAATCTTAATTGATACCTTTCTAGCCTATCAAAAATCTTGCTTAAAATGTTCAAATGTTCTTTTCTTGTGTAAGATTTTGCAAGTATGTCATCAACATAATCTTCCATAAATGTGTGCATCATATCATGGAAAATTGTCATCATAGCCCTTTGATAAGTTTCTCCTACATTCTTGAGCCCAAATGGCATAACATTCCAACAATATGTTCCCCATGCATAGGTGAAAGTTGTTTTCTCTTGATCTTCAGGTGCTATTCTTATTTGATTATATCCTGAGAAGCCATCCATTAATGAAAACATCTCGTGTCCTGTTGATAAGTCCACTATGATATCAATGTTTGGTAGCGAGAAATCATCTTTTGGACATGCTTTATTCAGATCTCTGAAATCTGTACAAACTCTTATGCTCTTGTTTGGTTTTGATACTGGTACAATACTTGAACCCCATTCTGGATAAGCAACTGGTCTTATGAAAGCCACTTCTAATAGTTTCTTCAGCTCGGTCTTTACAAGAAGAGCAACGTGTGGATGCATCTTTCTTAGCTTCTGCTTAACGGATTTTGCTTTTAAATCCACATTAAGATGATGCATGATAAGATCAGGATTAAGTCTTGACATATCAGCATAAGACCAAGCAAAATTTATTTGTCTTTGCTTAAATAATTCCATGTATTCTTTCCTCTCTTTTTCTGATAATGAGGCAACAAAATGAAGTATTTTAGGATCCTTTGATGTATCAATGTTTACTGCTTCTATTGGTTCTATCAAGATAGCATATCTCTCTTGAAAATATGCAGGAAGAATGTCAAACTTTCCATCTTCTGGCGCCTCAAGGAGGTTTTCACCATCAGATATGTCCTTTGTTTTCTCTTTTGATTGATCTAATGTTGCCATGAAATGGTTTTCAACAATAGGTCTCTTTCCTTGTTTTATTTCGCTTTTGCGACTGGAAAATTTGGCATTCTCCTGACTATGAGAAACATCACTTGATTCTGCAATGGAAGATATCTCAGTTGGGATGGGTTCAACAATGTTAAGGTACACGACTAAGTCATGATCATTGGAAAAGACATTTAGTTTGGGGTTGTCTAAATTATCCCAATCAATTAATTCAGGATGAAGAAGGGGTAAATCGTAATCGTTGTCATCATTAGGTGTTTCAACATTCATGACATAATGATCATAGTTTGGCATAGAATAGGCATTGTTTAAATGTTTTTGAGAATTGTCTTTCCCAAGCGTTTCCAAATTAGTCTTAACAAAATTAATATTAGCATTGTGTAGTTCACACTCAAGTGGTTCTTCAACTGATGTTTGTCCCTTAAATGAATGGATTATGTCCACACACACATCTTTAACATCACAAATTCCTTCTTGATTGACCTCATTTGTATTTTGGAGTTGACATACTTGTGTATGTGATAAAGATGATTCTTTTGCTAGATTTTGACTTCTTTCAAATTCAACTTCTTCTGGACTAATAGTCAATCCAACTTGACTATCTCTTAATTCTTCCATGGTTCTTGCACATCTGATCTTTATTTGCACTTCTTGTGGCATTGCTTCTCTATCTTTGTCATTCCCTTTTCTTTTTGCATACACCTCTTTTCTCTGAATTCTGACTCTCTCTTGTCTTCTTTCTAACTTCATCTTTTGTTCTGCAATAGACAAGTCTTCTTTCGTGATAGCTGCTTGAGCTTCATTGTTTTCCTTACTTGATGTAGTAGATAAGACATCTGGACCCCACCCATATTCATTGGAATCTATCTTTGAATCTTGATATAAGATTACTCCACTATACCATACTAGAATGTCATATGGTGCAAAAAGTTCTCTGATTTCTGTCATCTCTATTTTTACTGCTTCTGGAATATCTTGTTTAGATTTTGCCTTTGTTTCTATATTTTCAGAACTTGTTGACAAGATTTTTCGTCACCTTTGATGATAATTTCCTCTTCTTTCTTTTTATGTTCTTGCTCTTTTTGTTTATTGGTTATTGTTTCGGCCACTTGATGTAGCTTTTCTTGCCAATTTTCTTCTTTAGAAACTGATTTCTTTCTCCATTTTTGCTGTTGATGATTATGTTGCTTTTGATTAGCCTTTAGATATCCCAGCCCGGATTTATCTTCCATGGACTGTGAGTGCGGACAAATAGGTTCTGAAATACCTTGATGTTGCTTACCAATTGGTCCTTTTCCTTCATATCCCATCTTTTGCATGATTTCATATCCTTTGCCATATTGTTTTATGGGAATATTGACTTCTGCTGCCATTGCTATAGTTTTGTCTTCATCCTTGTACAACCAACCAAGAATGTCTTTGTCTTCATTTTCTTCTTCAAGAGTTCCAACACTAACAAATGTTCCTTTAAACATATGTTTTGGCTTTGATTGAATATATGCAGGCTTACCATATGACTTAGGGGAAAGTGGAAAATTATGCAAAGAGTATTTTCCCATTCCTTCATCATTTAACTTGAGTTTTCCTTCAAAAGTTTCCCATACCTTTGCTTGAGTTTCTTTGGTAGGATATACTGATTCTCTATTATATGGAACTCTTGTATCTTGTGTTGGCTTCAAATTATTGCAATATTGACTGGAATCTGCAATTATAGTGACCTCTTTTCATTCATGAGGAATTTTCACACATTGATGATATGTAGAAGGAATTGCTTGCATCTTTTGAATCCTTGGTCTTCCTAGAAGAATTTTGTAAGAGAGGTTCAAATCTAAAACTTGACACAATGTATCCTTTTCCACAGGTTCTATCCTTATTGGTAGCACAATAGTTCCTTTAGAAGAATGTTCTACTGCATCATAAGCCTTGATGGTTATTTTCTTTTTTGGGTCTACTGCATTCTCTGAATATCCCAAAGCTTTTATCAAATTTAATGCATAAATGTTTAAGCTAGCCCCTCCATCTATGAGCACATGTTTGACACGATTTTTATTTATGGAGACTTCAACATGTAAGGGAGCATTGTGAGGATGTTGTAAGGATGCGTCATCATTTTTAGAAAATGATAAGCAATGAGGAGCTATGAGGTGTCTTACCATGTTTTGGAACTGATCGACATCCAAATCTTTTGAAACTATTGTTTCCACTAAAGCTTTCTCCAAAATTTCCTTATGCATAGGTGAAACCTTGAGAAGTTCCATAATTGATATTTGAGCGGGTACTCGTTGTAATTGCTTTGCTAAATTGTATTGTTGTGATGTGGATGTTGGGTCTTTTGCTATACCTGGAAAGGTAACCTTTGCTTTGCTTCTCATGATAACATTGATTGGTTCTGAAAATGGATTTTCATTAACAATGATCACATTTACCACATCATCATATGTATAAGTATAATTGAATTTGGATTTTTCTTTGTCATCTTTTAATTGGGACTATTCACCTTTGTCATAATTTGGAAGTGGAGTTTTAAAAGCCAAGTGTGATTTGTTTGTCTTATGGCTATCCACTATGATGGTTCCATTATCGATTAGATCTTGGATAAGGTGTTTCAATCTCTGACAATCATTTGTTAGGTGTCCTTTATTTCGATGATAATTGCAAAAATGATTGTCATTCCACCAATTGGGATTAACTGGTGGTTAATAACTTCTTGCTTCTGGTAAAACAATCAATTTGTTGGCAAGCAAAGTTTTTAGGGCTAATTCCTAGGATTCTCCAATGTTTGTGAATTTCCTCTGAGGATTGGAAAAAAAGGACTTGGCTTTATTGTTTTCTGGATTGTTATTGCTTGGGATTTGACTTGATAGATTGAAAATTGGTTGTTGTTGTTTTGTAGTACTATTATCGTCATTCCCTTCATTGTTGACATTCCTATTCTTTGACCAGAACTTGGGTTTGTCATTGTTGTTGTTGTTGTTGTATGAATTATTGTAAAGTTTTAGTTCTCCTTTCTTTACCATTGCGTTCTCTATTTTCAAACCATTCTCGATCATTTTGGCAAAAGAGGGAGGACATTGCATCCTTAGTCGATAACTCATTTCATTGATAAGATTATTAATGAATATATCCATTTTTTCTTGATCAAGTACATCTCGAGGATACCTATTAAACATGAGTTTCCATTGTTGTAAGAAAATCATAAAGGATTCACCATTCTTTTGTTTAACATTGCAGAGATCCAACATTGTTATCTCATTCCTTATATTGTAGGAGTATTGTGAAATAAACCTATTCACAAGTTCTTCAAAGGATTTGATTCTAGATGGTAATCTTGAAAACCACTCCATTGATTGTCCATTTAAACTCCTAGGAAAAAGACACATAAGGTAAGTTTCATCATGAGCAAATTCCATGCTCATAGTACAAAACTCCCTGATGTGATCTTGAGGATCAGATTTTCCATCGTATTTGTCATATTTAGGAATCTCACAATTTTGCGGAAATGGTATCATATTCAGATTTTTATTGAACGGATATGGGCATATATCTTCTAATGAATATTTCTTGGAGCTTGTCCCATTTTGCATGTCTTGTATCTTTTGTTGTAGAGTTTGTATTTGTTGAGTAAGACTTGAAAATGGATTATCCACATAGTTTCTCCTTGTTTCTTCGTGAGTTCTCTTATCACTATGCTCTTTTCTTGTGTCATCCTTTTATTTCCTCGTTTCTTCATTGCTTTCTTTGTTCACGTCTTCGTTATTTATCTCATTTGTGTTTTGGGTGTTACTTTCCTCCACATCTTGTTTCAAACTTTCTATGTTAAAGTCTTGTGGTAGTTTAGCTCCAAATTTTGCCAACATCAAGAGATATTTTTCTTTTTGTTTTGCTAACAATTTTTCCATTAGCCTATCAAATTTGAAATCTTGCTCAAGGTCTCTAATGGTGCTATTGACTAATTCTTCAAAAACAATGGTAAATCCAAAAGTGTGGAATACAGGAGTATCTTCTTCCTCCATTTGTTGTTGTTTTCTAAGTTGTTCGTGTTGGGCTCTAGTCCAAACTGGCATGTGATTATTTCAAAAGTTGTTGAAAGTTCCAAAGAACAAAGTCAATAGGTGATTATTGGTTTAGGAAGACATGCCTTGTTGATTTTACCACTATTGTTTGTTCATTGGGATAAAGCGTCTCTTTGTTGAAAAGCACGTCTTTGCAAAATTTCATCATCAAAATCTGTACCGCAACCACATAGGTAGTGACGAAAACGGTGTAGGAATGTCCTATGTTTCAATAAGATCTTGCGATTGATATACAAGAATCTTATCCTTTTTTGAGTAGCTTTATAACTGGGTTTTCTTTTCTTAAGGTGATACTTAAAAGTCATATAAGCATTTGGCAATTCACAAGTTTGTTTGATTCCAATGTTGGTGTGATTCTGGTTTTGATATAACCTAGGTTCAAAATAGGAAAGATATATCCAAGATTAGGAACCTAGTATAGATTGATCAAGCTTCGTGATAGAGGATTTGATTATCCTAATGAGAAACTTGACAAGGATGTTGATTTTTGCACTTAAGATGTTTGAATCGATAGCTTGTTGAATGTTGATGTTTATAGAACCTTTTGGGTATAACCTATTGGATTAATGACCTAGTTATTTGAGCTAGTTTTGAAAATATGTGATGGTTTAGAGACGAATCTACTTCAAGAATTATTTTGATATTTGATGTTTTGACACTTTGATTTTGATCTGGCGTTTCAAGTGTTGGGAAGCTTTTGTATTACCCTTTTGATCACATTTTTTTTGTAATTTGTTGGATTTTTTCTTTCTTGTAGATGATAATTTTCTTCAATCTTTGACCATTCAGAACATGTTACAGACATAGAAGACACAATGTTTAATAAACAAGATGCATAAGCAAGTACAATCCCTATGGCAGGCTGAGACAATAGTTATTGAATCTCACATGGGGTTTTCTTCGAGGCTAGGCTATTCAAAGAGGATATTTAGATGCTTGATCCCACTGGCTCCACCCTTGGTACTCACTTCTTTGGGGCAGCCAAGCACCCGTTTCCATGAAAACTCCCCATGGAAAAATTTATATCTCTACTAGGAACCATATGTATGTGAGCCGCTTCAGAGGTCCGACCTCCTGTGCCAACAACTAGAAGGATTTTGGTAACTAGTACAAGTGGTTTTTAGTAAAGGCTTCCGGTCATGTGGCACTTTCAGCTCTGTAAATACAGAAGGTTCGCAGCCTATAGAGGTTATGCTCCATAGGGTTTATGGGGAAACATAGTGTCGGTATGAATTTATCGACACATGTTGTTTGGGACTTTTGTCACAAACACAATTCATTTATAGTGGATTGGAAGGACTTGGTATTAGCCTGTTTCCACTTTAGGTCATTCCTCTCTCACTGGCCCCCTCAAGGCAGCTCAGGAAGGCAGGCCCTCTAAAGGATTTAATTGCTTGAAAGTAAAGAAAGCGTAAAAGAGTGGGTTTGGCATTTTGGTCACCGAATTAAGGGGAGAGCATATACCTACCACTTTCGAGACATAGAATACAAGTGTTCTTTTTAACCTTTTCAAAGTAATTGTTGGCTAAGTACTATTTGGAGATGTTGCTCCAACAAGCATGGTGTTCATTTTAGCCCTTTTAAAAGTCTATGTGCAACTATTTTAGAGAAAATACTAAAAATGCAAGTTGCATGTTGTCAATTCATCCTCTTAGTTAAACTAGATGAACAAGATATGATATATTACTTCCCAAATAAAGACTTTTAATTAACTAGATGAGGAAATGCATAAAATTTGCCTTAAACACCATCCTGCACATGCATGTTAGTAGTCTGAAAAATTTGATTTCTCGGGCATTCAGACCTGCAAGAAATTTTGTCAGTTTGTAAACATAAGTGCTAATTTAACACATGCACTATCTTTTTGCTCAAAAGCGCTAACCTGTAGGTCAAAAGCTCTAACCTAGGCTGTAAAAGCACTGCTCTGTGGATACAAAAGCATGATTTTTTTGACAAATGCGCTAACCTAGGACACAAATGCACAAACCTGTAATGCATATGCGCAGATTTTAAGACAAAAGTGCTAACCTAAAATGCTCATGTGCTAACCTATAGTGCAAATGCGCTAACCTAGAAGGCAAATGCGCTAACCTGCGGAACAAAAGCGTTGTCAGAATTCACACATGCGTGAATCTACATTACAAATGCATTAATTTAACTTTTTGTGAGATTTTTAAAGGTATATGCGAGGTCTAGCCCCACAGTGGGCGCCAAAATGTGTCAACTTGAATTTCATCCTCAGAATGTTACCTGCAATAAGTTAGTTTCACAAAATATAAATGGAAATGCTACAGGAAATCCAAACTCAACCAATGAAACTAAATGAAATACATATGAAATAAAAATATTAATGTTACCTTCATGGTTTATGTTTCATTGTGTCCTAACTCCATTGTTCCTGGTTGCAGATGGTGTGCTCTTAGACAATGCACTGATGGCTTCCAAGATGGCATATGAAGAATGGACTGATAACTTGTAGTTAACTGATACTATGATATGCAATACTACATGATTATGCTAAAATGATTATGCTAAATGATATTATATGATAATTGCTATTTGCTATTTGCTTCAAAACTAAAACTCACAGATGCATATCATTAGCTTGCAAAATGCACTTGAAGTCTCTTGAAGTCTAACTTGAAGATTAACTCTCTCAACTGAAGCTCTTGATTTTATAGACTTTGAGAGGATGAGATGATGTGGCTTAGATCAATGGTCATGATCAGATCTGTAGATTTGAATGGCTGTGAGCAAAGGTGAAGGTTGAGAGAAAGGGGGAAGGAGAGGACAAGTGTCACTCATCTCACCTTGACTGGGTTGCTGACTGTGGGAGTCTAGGGATGGTTGGATGAAATTTAGGCATGAGAGGACAAGTGGACTCAAGTCCTTCCTAAAATGTATGGGGTGTTAGAGAAAATATAGAAGATGGCTATGAAATATGTGTACGTACACAATATTCATTAAGTTTGGTAGTTGAAGATAAATGATGAGTTAATATTAAGAAATATTAATTTCCTTAGCCACATGTTTGATGAGTTGGCAAAGGGGAAGATGAAGTGGAGATGGAAGGTGAGTTGGAAAAGGGATTAAATAATTTTGACAATTATTTAATATTTGAGACTATAGGATAGGAGAATAACCATTAAATATTGGATATTTAATTGATTGGAGAGGATAATTAAATATTAGATATTTAATTAACTTGGTTAAAAGAATAATTAAATATTAGATATTTAATTAATTAGAAGAATAGGATAGATGAATTAATTAATAGAAAGACATGAAAATGAATTAAATAAATAAATCTTTTCAAATTAACTATTTAATAGAAGAATAATTATTAAATAAATATAAAATATTTATTTAATTTCTCATAGCCAATTTTTATGTGTATACAATAATAATAAATACATATCAACCATCTCCTCTTTGTCATTGATGACAAACAACAAAATGTTTCTAGTACATCAACACAAACTAAACCTGTTTGGAACTGCCCCTATGTGATACAATTGAATTTGTTGAGCTTATGAAGCATTTTGAGTTCCTTTCGCCCCCTTCAATATCAATGAAAAAGGATAATGATTATATTTTGGGTTCCTTTCTACCCCTTTGGGGTCTAACTTATTAGAAAGATGTAGCATTTTGGATTCCTCCAAATACACTCCCCTTTTCATCTGTAGTTACAGACGTCATCAGCTCATCTACTCTCCTTTTTTTTCCCATACTATGCATTGAAACACTTTTCAAGACCACCAAATCTACTTGTGATAGGGAGTCAATACTCCCCCTTGACTTGTACTTCCTCTTGATTCAAGAGGAGGGAGCAATTTACTCAAAAGTCTCCTTGGAAAGAGGTTTGTGAAAATGTTTGCAATTTTCTCCTTAGTCTCAACATACTCCAACTTTACCTCTTTGTTTGCAGCCTTCTTTCTTAGAAAATGATACTTAATTGTAATATTTTTTGTTTTTGAATCCTTCACTAGATTCAGGTATTGTCACAAAGAATGGAAATGGGCTCACCAAACTCTACCTTCATTTCCTTGAAGTTCTACTTCATCTATAAATCCTAAGTGCAACAGGATACTACTAAAATGTACTTTGCTTCTACTTTATAGAGGGATACTGAATCTTGCTTTTTTCTCAAGAAAGACACAAGACTGTCACCAAGGAATAAATCTCCATCACTTGTACTCTTTTGGTCATCTATACTTGTGGCCCAATCTACATCTGTATATGCAATCATATTTAAATTTTCACTCTTGGGATACGACAATCCAAAATCCATTGTTACCTTCAGATATCTTTATATCTTCTTCAATTCTCTGACATGAGTTTCCTTAGGCGTTCCTTGAAATCTAACAACCATAATAATTTCTTGCATGATATCTAGTCTAGAAGCAGTAACATTGATCTATATAGAGTCTAATTGTTTGAAGAAGACACATCATCCTTGCTCAATTTACACCCTGTAACCATAGGTGTACTTACTAGTGTATACAGTGAAATTTGGAAGATTAAACTATTGAAAAACCATAAAAGATCCAACCACACAAACCCTAGTTCTACAATCAAGATTCCACCATACACCAATGAAGAACCTAAAACATGCAAATCACAACAAAATAGGAAAGATTATACCATTCACATGCTTAGTAGGGTTTGATCTCCATTGTTTCCTATCTCCATTGATCTTGTTTGATATATTTGCTCTCAGATTTTGTATGTGCACAAGAGCCCAACAAAGAATGGATTGTGGTTGTAAGGTCGCTTGATCACTTGAAGGCTTGATAGACACATTAGTTAGGATTGATACAGATGAGAGTATCCTCTTATATAGAAGACACCTTAAGAAATGGAGGGATAGGATTAAGAGGTGAAATGATAAATGGCAAGTGTCATGGAGGGAAAAGTTAATGAATTAATTACATAAATAAAGATTCATTTAATTAATAGAGGAAGTGGGACCAATTAAATAAATAAAATATTTATTTAATTTAGGGAAAGGATAATTTAAATAAATAAAAACATTTATTTAAATAGGAAAAGGCTAGAAGAGGATAAATAAATTAACTGGCTAAATAAAAATCAATTTAATTAATAGAAGGCTTAGGCTAAAAATAATAAAATAAATAAAAATATTTATTTTATTAGGCTAGAACAATTTTAGTTGTCTACTACCAGTTTGCACTTGTCCATCTTAAACTTACTCAACATTTCTTTTATGTACTTGGTTTGGGAAATGAATATACCTTTTTTTGTTTGAGAGATCTAAACCAAGAAAAAATGACAACTCACCAAGCAATGACATTTCAAACTCTTTTTGCATAGTATCTCAAAATTATTTGCATATGATATCACTGCTACCTCCAAAGATAATGTAATCACTATAAACCACAACAATCAATAACTGATCACCTTATAATTTTATGGATAGATTGTTGTTTGCACTACCTCACCTGAAACCTTGTTGCTGTAGATATCTATTTAATTTGGAATACGATGCTCTAGGGGCTTACTTGATTCCATAAAGAGCTTGATTTAGTTTGTAAACAAAATATGGTTTGTTTTACCACTAGAACCCTTTTGGTTGCTCTAAGTAGACCTCTTCTAAATCTCTATTAAAAAATGCAAATTTGACATCCATTTAATATACCTTGAAATTCATAAATGTTGATAATACCAAAAATATCCTAATTTCCTCTGATCTTGCTACGAGAGCAAATGTTTCCTCAAAATCAATTCCCTCAACTTGAGCATATCCTTTGCATACAAGTTTGGCCTTATTGTGGATCCCTTTTCCATCATCATTTATCTTGTTTCTAAAGACCCATTTGGTTCCTATGAGATTCTTGTCTTTATGTCTTGGAACTAGCTCCTAATTTTCATTCTTCTTAATATAAGATAATTCTTCATCCATAGCCTCTAGCCAACCTTTCTCCCTGCTTGCCTTTGCATAATTATTTGGTTCAATCTTTGACAGTAGGGTAAAGTGAACTTGTTTATTTGCCTTCTCTATTCTTTTCTAGGTTTGAACTATTCTTTCTTTATCTCCTATAATTTGATCTTCAGAGTGATTCTTCTGCACATGCTTAGATAGAGTCTTAGCACTTGTAATTTTTGATTCACTTTTTGTGCCTTCATCTATAATGCACAAAGGCTCATCATTGTTATTTTTAATGAGAACTTCTATTGACTAAATGAATTGTTTCATCAACACTCACATCTATACTTTCTTCTATTCTTCTTAATATTTTATTATAACATGTATATGCTTTGCTTGTCATAGGATAACCAAGAAAAATACCTTCATCAAATATGGAATTGTGAGATTCTATGAGAATCGAGCTAAGATCTGATGTCGGTCGTAGATCACATGCAACTCCTTACACAACAGATGATCGAAGATCAAAATAGCTGAATGAAGATAATTTCAATATGAGAGAGAAATAGAGACAAAGAGGAGAATTTGGAGAAGACTCTCACCAAGCTATCACTTCAATAACTTGACTAGTGAAGGTGAGAGTATAGTGCTTATTATATAGAAAAATATAAGCATATACATCCAAGGGGTGCATTAACTCCTATTCCCCATAAAAAGTGGGAGGTTTTACCTTCTTGGTAAATGCCAAAACATGTGGCACAACCTCCTTACGTGAAGACAAAAAAGGAGTTGAGAAAGTTGGCACATAAGGCCAAAAGAGGGAGTGAAACCCAACTACCCCATAACCCACTTAGGAAATGACAAAATAGTGGTTATGAAAGGTGGCACAACAAGCCAAAAGAGGGTGTGAAACTCAACTACCCATGTGAGGTGGAGAGTTACACATGTAGTTGAAGTATTTCGCCACGTGTCCTCATATAAACCACTCCTATTAACCTAAGCAAGCTTAAATAATATGTGTAGGAAAAATAAATATCCCCTAACATAAGGAAAATAAAAAACCTATACTAACACCCCCCCTTAAGCGTAGCTTAGGTGGGTGAAAATATGGGTCCCGACAAATGCAACCATGTTAGGTACCCATGTACATAGATAGCCCCCCCAAAAGAAGAAGCCCCCCATAAGAGGAATAGCCCCCCCCTAAATAAGGAGAGAAAGAAAGAAGGACTAAGAAGTCCCTCCTGAAGTAGACACCTGTCGTATCCCAAGCAGAGATCGCAAATGAAGAAAAATGCTTTCAGTGAAGGGTTTGGTGAAGATGTTCGTAGTTTGCTCCATTGTAGAACAATACTTAAGATCAATGATGCCTTCCTGAATGAGCTCCCAAATATAGTGCATATGTATCTCAATGTGTTTCGTCCTCTGGTGATGAACTGGATTTCTTGAGATCTGTATAGCACTTTGATTATCACAAAAGATGATAGTAGGATTCCTAACTGGAATACCAAACTCAGTGAGAATATTTTGAAGCCAAATAGCCTCAGTGGTGGCATTAACTGCCCCTTGATACTCAGCCTCTGTTGATGAAAGAGCAATTGCAGACTACTTCTTACTCGACCAACAAATTGGACTAGAACCAAGTGAGAAGCAATGACCTGAAGTGGATTTGTGATCTTGAGAATCACCCGCCCAATCTGAATCGGTATATCCCACCAAGTCAATATCCATGCCTGCTGCATACTGAATTCCATAATTGTGAGTACCCTGAATGTAGTGGAGAATCTGCTTAGCTGCTTTCCAATGGAACTCATGTGGCTCCTGCATGAATCTAGAGACCATGCCCACCGCATATGAAATGTCAGGTCTCGTATGAGTCAGGTAGATGAGGCTCCCAACAATTTGTCGATATAAATTGCTATCAACCAAGGGTGAAGAGCACTTAGCCTCAAGTTTGACCCCAGATAAAAAAGGAGTAGGTGCAGACTTACAATCAGCCATGCGAAATCTAGAGAGCATATTGAGTGCATACTTGGGTTGTTGTAATGTCCCCTAATGGGACCCTCTTATATTTTGTCCTAGAATCACAATAGAAGGACATTCATGTCAAATAAAGCTTGGTCTGGAACCTACACTGTCATTAGGTTGTATTACATTATCAAGGGTATTGTCAACATTATATTATATTAACGACATTATACTATATCATATTACAATTATATTCCATTGATAGTATTATATAATATTATTTTTATTATTAACAACATCTTATTACATTTATCTTATTGCATTTTTAATAGTACCATATTATATTTATCTTATTAACCATATTTAATTATGATAACATTAACAATATTAATAAGTCCGTCTTTATTACTATTGTTAGTTGTGTTATAAATACTTATACTAAATTAATAATGCAGTGCCCTATATACTTATCACTATCCCAATGACCATACTGTGTTGTTTCTAACAGTCCATTTGACTGCTGACTTTATCTTGTTGTATTCCCTTGCTCTACGTGTGAGTCTCTATTATTGACTATTTCCTAAGAGTTCTTTTGGATTCTTTTTTTATCTAATATTATTATTTTTCCTGATCAAGACTCTATATATATATATATTACCAAGTATATAAACATTAATTATCAATGGCTGGTAAAGGAGACAGATCTGACACATGTCAGATCTGGTCTGCCACGGTTTGCAGCCTATATTAATATTGTTATTAAACTCTGCATCAAAACATTATCGGGCTTCCATATTAGGCATGCATATTAAGCACATCCCCATGCATCCCACCAAGAACAAAGATGTTACTGCCTGTAAATTAATAACAGTTCTTTTCTAATCTGATCAAATGGTCCCTTCTTAACATAATTGCTGCTCTATCAATATGGCCCTCCCTTGTAAACCAAAATGACTGATCTTCTTAAGTAACCGCTACCTCTCACATATTAAATATTGCATATTATAATCATTGGTCTCCATCATACTAATTGCGACTCTTCATAATATGCTAATGGCGTTTCTTCATGATTAAGAAGTCTTACTAATAGTTGTCTTTAATAACCCACTGCATTTGTTATCTCCACCTTAGCCGATTTCCTTGATGGATATTTATTTAGTCTATTCTATTAGTCTTCCTCATTGATTAGGAAATCAGTAATATGTCTTTACTTGATCGATTCCAATATGCTTTGTTGACTTCTCAATATATGGATTAACTATTAATTCCCTATGATTGCAAGATATGTTGTTGATCGAGCCAATTAGTTAACCTTCCTCCCAGCACAGCTATAATGATATTTTGCATTGACTATTGTGATTGCTCTTAATAAATCTTTGTCTAACAATTCTTAAATAATCTTTATATTTATCCATTATGTATGTTAATTTTATTATTATTCTTATTATTAAATATATAAATTATATATTTATTTAATGTATATTTATTATTAAATATATAAATTTTGTTTATGTAAACTATGTTTATAATCTAATATATAATTTATTTTTATGCTATAATATTAATTTTGTTTTTATTTGAATATTTCAATATTAGTAATAAATATTAATTAAATAATAATATTTAATAAATAAATTTCAAATAATCATTCGATGGTAATTACTATATTAATTAATATTAATAATTACTTCATTTAGTATATATATATATATAATGATCGAGGGGACATGATAGTTGTCCAAGGAAGATGCCTGAAGAAGATTGAGTAATCTCAATTCTCGAGAAGTAATGTAGAAGACCCAAGTCTGACATCAGAAATCTATCATGTAGAGCAGTTTTCACTACCTTGATGGTGGATGAGTGACTCCCTGTGATCAACAAGTCATCAACATAGAGAACTAGAAATGTGAGAGTATCATCCTGGTGCAGAATGTAGATGTTTAGATCAGAATGGCATCGAGTAAAACCAACTGTCAGAAGGAAGGAGTCCATCTTGGCATACCAAGCTCGAGGAGCTTGTTTGAGGCCATAGAGAGACTTTCGAAGTCGACACACAAGTGAAGGATCTTGAACAAACCCTTGTGGCTGCTCCATGTAGATTTCCTCCTGAAGGTCACCATGAAGAAATGCACTCTTGACATCCATCTGATGAACTTCCCAATGATGGGTTGCAGCAATAACAAGGACAAGCCGGATGGAATTCATCTTAGCAACTGGAGCAAAAGTCTCAGAGTAATCAACCCCTGGAACTTGGGAAAAGCCTTTTGCTACCAAGCGAGCCTTATACTTATCAACCGACCCATCTGCTGCAAATTTTGTTCGATAGATCCACTTGCATCGAACAAGTTTCCTTCCCTTAGGAAGAGGAACTAAATCCCATGTGTGATTCCTTTCCAAGGAATTAAACTCTTCTTGCATTGCAGCATCCCATTGGGGAACACCTGTAGCTTCTCGAAAAGACTGTGGATCAGAAGCTGAAGCAATGAAGAGATGTGGAGCTTGCTGAAATTGTGACCTAGTTCTTCTAGAATCTGATGGATCACCAAGCCAATCTCCTACTGACTCAAAAGTTTGTCGAGCCCAAAGAGGCACTCAAGCTGGAGAGTCTGGGGGAGAATCATCAACCTCTGAAGGATGACTATGAGAAGAATGTGAATCCTGACCATCACTGTGACCATCTGCAGTGGAGGAAGAAGACTCCTCATTAGGATTAGGAGGATTAAGATCCTCAGAAGAACTGTCATCATCATGCAATGTCTCCAATGTGATAGTGGATGGAGAAGTGGTATGAGAAGAAATAGAAGAACTCTCCTCAAAATGAACACTCCTCTCAATGAACAACTCGTGTGTAGAGGGATGGAGAAGTCTATACCCTTTGACATCATCTAGATACCCAACAAATATGCAAGGCTTGCTCTGCGGATCCATAGCCTTGCGTTTCTCTGCTGGAATGTGGGCCCATGCAAGAGAACCAAACACTCTGAAATGCTTAACTGTAGGTTTCCAACCGATCCAAGCTTGAAAAGGAGTTACCCCCTTCACAACTTTATGAGGAACTCGGTTCTGGATGTAACATGCACAATTGATGGCCTCTGCCCAATACTAAGGTGCCAAAGACTTGGAGTGAATCATACAATTTGTCATCTCCTTCAAGGATCTATTCTTCCATTCCATGACACCATTCTGCTGAGGACTGTATGGAATTGTGTGTTGCATGTTGATACCTTCTAAAGCACAAAATTGTTCAAACTAATTATTAACATATTCACCCCCATTATCTGTACGTAGAATCTTGATGAACTTCCCAGATTGTTTCTCTGCAAAAGCTTTGAAATCTAGAAAATTCTCAAATACCTCAGACTTTTGTTTGAGAAAGTAAACCCATGTAAATTTGGAAAAGTCATCAATAAATGTTAAGACATATCTAGCCCTGCTGAAAGATGGTTGTGGAAATGGTCCTGCCAAGTCACTATGTACCAACTCCAATAGCTATGGAGCTCTCCATGCTTTGCCTTTATCATACTTCTCCTCAGGATGCTTACCAAGAATACATCCCTGGCAAACTCCATCAGAAAATCGAATAGAAGGCAACCCTGAAACCATGTCCTGTTGACTGAGTTGTTGTAATTGACAATAGTTCAACTGGCCAAATCATTGATGCCACAAACAACTAATCTCATTTGCATGAGTGAGTAAAACTGTCGAAGGAGAGTCAGGAACAAAGTGAGAAAATTGATATAATCTGGATTGATGATCTGCTTTTCCCACAGCAATAGTAGACCCATTATGCATTTCACTGATTACCACTGCATCTGGTGTGAACTCAACTCGCTTGCTAGAACCAGTGTGAGTGATCTGATAAATAGATAGGAGATTAGTTGATAAAGATGGAACACAAAGGACATCCTTAAATGTTCCTTTGCCCACATCAATAGACCCTCTCCCATGCACTTCAATAGGAGTGTCATCACCCATTAGTATGGAAGGCATAGAACATGGCTCTAAAGAGGTGAAATCATCTTTTGAAGAAGCCATGTGGTGCAAAGCACCCGAGTCAATTATCCAAGAATTGGGTTGTGAAGTAATAGCAACTAGGGCCTTACCCTTTCCTTTCCCTTTACTCTTATCTGTATCCTTAGAAGATCCTTCTGATGAACTCTGTTTGACTGAATCAGGCACTTTGATATTATTCTTTTCAAGAAAATTTGAAAGGTGATGAATTTGTTTCTTTAAACACTTATGTTCATCATGACCAGGCCTCTTACAATAAGAACACTTGACCTTCTCCTTCTTATGTTGTTTACCTCTTGATGAAGAGGTCTGATTATCTGCTTTTGAAGTAGCAGATTTCTGATCTTTGTTCTTCTCTCCTTGGTTCTTTTGTTTCTTATCTTGCTTACTAGATCCTTTTTTTTCTTTTGTGCCTTGATTTACAACTAAGGCATGTGACTTAGAGGGTTTTATTGTACCCATTTGAACCAATTTGTCTTTCTCCCTAGTGAGTTCTGCACCAAATTCATCCAGAGAAGACATTTTGAATGTGGTACCTAGGGCACATTTTGTAGCATAGAATGTAGAAACAAACACTGAATAGTTAGGACCAAGCTTAGAAAGAATACTCAAGATCAATTGCTTATCATCTTTCTTAGTTCCACACCATTCTAACTGCAATCTTACAGACTTAAGTTTAGTGAAGAAGTCTTGTATAGTATCAAAATTGGTTGGATTCAACCCTATGAGTTCATTCTCTAACTGATGACCTCTTAGCTCATCCTGCTTACCAAAGAGGTTTTCCAAAGTGGTCCACACTGCATTTGATGTAGTGGTAGATTCAATGTGAAAAAGAAGGTCTGGAGAGACTGACATACATAGAGTACCAAAATCTTCATCATATTTATTAAACTATTTAATTTTTTCTGCAACATCTTGAGGTTCAATTTCAAGTCCCATAGTAACATGATGATATCCATGTCTTTTCAGATATATTATCATCTTAGATTTCCATTCAAAATAATTATATGGTGTTAAAAGTGGAACTATAGATGGATCCATGATAGTAGAAAAGAAAATTGCAAAGAATCAGGAAAAGTGCAAGAAAGAAGGCACAAGAGACACCCCGCTTTTTCACTAGTCTCAGAAATCACCCCCCCAAATATTACAAGGTTGACACTTTATAATTAGTGCATTTACAAGGCTTTTTATTAGATTACAATTCTTTTAAGAAACCAAAAGAGATTTTAAATACAAATAATTTGAGACAAGATTTGAAATAAATTAGCCTTATAACTTCTTAATTTATTTCAATACCTTTCCAACAACTATTAGTTTTTGAAAAACAAAGTTGTGAGGAGAAAGATATGACCAGTTGAAGAGAAAATAAAGCAGCTAGTACAACCTTTAATATCTGATATAAAAAGGCAAAAAATTTCAATTAGACCTGCAATAATGGAGAGTTCTCATTTCTAGCTTTCCGTCAAGTATTTGTTTGCAAAAATCTGACACCCGAGGCAAAAGTTGTGCAACTTTTAAGAAAGGTTGCTGAATTTCCCTAATAGAAAAATGGCTTAGGCCCTATTCAAGCTCGATTTATGAAAAATTTATTAATTTTCTGCAAATACTATCGAAAACCCAGAAGTTTTTTGATGCTGGGAAGAAAACCCAGAAATTGTTTTTTCTGAAAGAGAACAAAAGTTGGAATACTAAAGACAAAATGAAAAAAGCTCCAGTAAAAAAAAATTACTCTGATTTTTTACTATGTCCTCCAAACTCTGGTTTTGGTGAAGTAAAAGTCACTTTTGACTTTGTCAAGCCTTATGGACACTCTGAAAATTCTTCTTAAGCTTCCAATATTACCACAAAGCTACAATCACCCAGATCTTACAAGAACACATACGTGTAAACCGGATTTAACTAGAAGCTATTTTCCTTTAAACTGTTCTAATTCTCCAGATCACACGAGAATGCAGGAGAAGAGCATACTTAGTTTTTAAGGAAAATATTAGCTATATAAAAGTCTCAAATCCCTCAAATAAATAAATAAAAGGCAATGAGCTATATCAGACAATAAGCTTTGATACCATGTGAGATTCTGTGAGAATCGAGCCAAGATTTGATGTCGATCGTAGATCACATGCAACTCCTCACACAACAGATGATCAAAGATCAAAATAGCTGAATGAAGATAATTTCAATATGAGAGAGAAATAGAGAAAAAGAGGAGAATTTGGAGAAGACTCTCACCAAGCTATTACTTCAATAACTTGACTAGTGAAGGTGAGAGTATAGTGCTTATTATATAGAAAAATATAAGCATATACATCCAAGGGGTGTATTAACTCCTATTCCCCATTAAAAGTGGGAGGTTTTACCTTCTTGGTAAATGCCAAAACATGTGGCATAACCTCCTTACATGAAGACAAAAAAGGAGTTGAGAAAGTTGGCACATAAGGCCAAAAGAGGGTGTGAAACCCAACTACCCCATAACCCACTTAGGAAATGACAAAATAGTGGTTATGAGAGGTGGCACAACAAGCCAAAAGAGGGTGTGAAACTCAACTACCCATGTGAGGTAGAGAGTTACACATGTAGCTGAAGTATTTCGCCACGTGTCCTCATATAAACCACTCCTATTAACCTAAGCAAGCTTAAATAATATATGTGTAGGAAAAATAAATATCCCCTAACATAAGGAAAATAAAAAACCTACACTAACAGGAATCAAACCTACCCAATTGTTCTTCACTCATTTTGATATATCACTTTAGTGAATTCTAAGATGTCTAATTGATGTCGGTCTTCCTTTCCATAATTCATATGGAGTCTTAGTAGTCCTTGGTATGATCATAGATATGTTCAAAACATATACTACTATCTGAATAGCTTCTCTCCAATAAATATCTGACAATTGTGCTTTCTTTCTCCTAAATAGTTCGGTTTGTTTTCCTGCATCTCCATTCTATTGGGGACTTCTAGGAGCAAAATATTGTCTTTGGATCCCATGCATCTCACATAATTCTTTATATTTTTGTCAAAGGTAAATTGTCCACCTCTATCAGTTTCTATAATGATGAAAAATAAGGGTTTCCACCCCAAGAGAGATGAAAACTGCTAATTTTTGCTTGAGTTGACCATTACATTCAAAAGAGGGGGAATCCAATAGATCTAGTAAAAAACTAGTAAGGATTAAGATTGAATACTGATTGGATTCCTTTGGAGGTTTCCTCTTTTGTAAATTGAATTGCTAAATTTAAATAAAGTGTTGGAAATGAAGGTAAAAATATGAAAACAACGCGTTACAGATGCGGGATTGAGTTGTGCACTTGGATATGAGAAATGTTCGCAGACTGGGATCTCATCCCTGAAACAACACCTAAAATGTCAGGACCGCAGTGCATGTCACCAAAGTCCTTCAAACTTTTCATGCACAAAAGGGGGATTGATTCAACTCTATAAACAATGCTTATTTTGAAGATCACAGCTCCGTATTTGCTTCCTACACAGAAAGAAAGGAAAACAGGTTGGGAATAGGGGCTTTCCTAAGTCAAACCCTAGTTTTGGAATTAACCATGAAATTGAGATAAAGATAATTGGAATTGCCATAATGGAAGATTCTCCTTTTGAGGGAGATGCTGAATAATGATTGAAAATCAAGTGATATACCTCCTTGTGAAGATTTGTTTGTCTCCACATGGGATTAGGGTTTTATGAAGTCTTTAACAAAATAGTATGAAAATGTCTTCTTCTTGATGCTTGAATCTTGACTTTATTGCTACTCCAAGGCTTGAAGGAAGATTGATTGCTGCTCAATTTCTCTTGAATGCTTGAATGCTTGATATCATATGATTGCTAGATGATATAATGTGATGTGATCTGATGATGAGAGGGGAAAACTTCCTTTTATACTTTCCCATTAGGAAAACTAATTAATTTTCTGACATGATCTGACACAAAGTAGGAATCTCTCTCAAAATTAAAAATTTGAATTGGGTTTTCGAGGGACCCAAAATGAGGAGCAAGGCACCACACCCTACTCCTACCCTATTTTGAGGTTAGGAAAAGGTTCCAAATGCATGGAAAAAGAAAACAATGGTGCAATACATGAGGGGCATGAGCATAATTAGGTCCCAATCAGGCCAAGGGGTGCAAACGCTAAGGTAGGGACCCAATGCGGTCAAAATTGTAAAGGGGTGAAATTTTAGGATGCTACATTTAGCCCCTACTTTAGCGGGAGTATGAAGTTAATCATACTCTTGGTAAAGTACAAAGGGTTTGCATTGAGAAACTTTCACCAAGTTATCGAGGAGGAAAGATACACCAAGCCCCCAATGGAATTTAGGATCTCACAACTCCAATAACAAGATAAAAGGGACATCATGAAGGAAAGTGAGAACCATGACTACAAACTAGTAAGGTTCTCTTACTATGAGAAAAGAGAAATACCAAAATTACAAAGAAAAAGACAAAGTTCGCTAAGTAATCTAAGTATCCAGATGTGCAAGAGAGAGAATAATTGAGCGAAGTGTATGCCCCCATGTTAAAGAAATTGTGTACGCCTCATTGGGAGAAATTTATTTAAGGTAGGATACACCTCAAAAAGACAAGCACATTTTTGCAATAATATGCCCCCAAGAGTGGACAAATTAAAGGATAATGATCACAAAACACAAAGCACAAGGTGGTTTTGTTTCAAGTGCAATTGCCATTGCACCAAAAGATCAACCTGTTAATGCCCGATACAACCACTAGACTTATAGAATCCATAGGAGGCAATTAAACCATGTCACAAATCCAAGCGTTTCACTGCACAACATAAGGAGACCAAGTGCGTATACCTTGCAACAATCCCCCCCCAATGCAAGTGAGGGGTTTAAACCTGTGACCAAGCTCTGATACCACTTGTTACAAGTGCAGTTGTCATTGCACCAAAAGATCAACCTGTTAATGCTCGATACAACCACTAGACTTATAGAATCCACAGGAGGCAGTTAAACCATGTCACAAGCCCGAGCACTGCACTGCACAACACAAGGAGACCAAGTGCACATACCTTTTAACATGTTTCACTTACCTCTAAGGTCAATATGCTTTTTATGATAAATAATATATCATGTATATATATGCATATAATTATCCTCATCCCCCAAAGAAATAAAAACTACCATGGAAGAAGGGCACATGTATCTTTTGAGTCAACATAGGAGAGACCAAAAGAGACCTCAACACTTTGCATCATCCTCAAGTAGACACAACAAAAGGGACAACAAAAAGAAAAATTGAGAGACAAATAGAAGAAAGTCACAAACAAGAAAGAAAGGAGAGAGAGAGAGAGAGAGAATCTACAACACGAATGGAGCTAATAAAGAAGGTCATCCACCTCCTAATCTTGCTCATCGTTGTTTCGGGAAGGTGGACAATATGCAAGAGGAGCCACATCCAACATAGTAGATGGAGCTATCACAAGTTCCAAACAAGGATCGTGTTCTAATGATGAGTCACTTTGTTTGTCACTAGGAGTTAGGATTGATACTTTTAAAAATTGTTTAGATAAATCATTGTCAACATCAACATATTCATATTCATCATTTGAAATATTAGGATCAACATTTTCATCATGAACAACATTCTCACCTATTTCTTCATCAAGATTAACAAAAATTGGAGCTCTGGTAGGAATAGAACTTGAACCATCATTTGTCTTAATCTTTTTATGTCTTAGAGAATTAGGTTGAACTTCTTCCCTAGGTTTAGGTGAAGGTTCATCAAATGAAATTATATCAAGATTTTATTTTTTTAGGGAATAAGCATTTTGAGAAGCAATTTCGTGAGCCCTTGCATGATGTCTCCGTCGATGTTCTCTCGCACATCAATTTTGTTTAGTTTTAGCCAAAGGTTGTGAAGGTGTAGGAGTAATAGGCATAGGCTTATTTTCTTCTTTTAAGAAATGATACATAGGAGAATATTTCTTAGGTTGAAAAATAGGAGATTCCAGATGCTTTCCTTTGTAAGACGTAGGAGGCAGAAACACACCATATAAAGGAGGAATGAGAGGTGTGGTAAGGAGACTGAGTCCATCATGAGGAGGAATCGATCTATCCTTAGGAAGAATAATATATTTATCATTAGGAGGAGGAATAGATTGATGCTTAGGAGGAAGAACTTTTCTATCCTTGGGAGGAAGAATAGACTTATCCTCAAGAGAAGGAATATATTCTTCCTTAGGAGAAAGAACATATCTATCCTTAGGAAGAAGTGTTGGTTCCCCAGAATGGGGTTTACACCACAACAGAGGCAGAAACCAAGTTGAGCCCTTGAATCGTGCATGGAAAAGCCAACTCCAATAGTTTAGAATACTTAGGGACTTGGACTGACATATGACAAGGATTTTCTATTATACAGTTCAAATAACCGGAAGACAACTGAGAGGGGAGGTGAATCAGTTGTCACAGATTACCAAAACCATTAGCAATTTAAACTTTAATACCAAAACCCAAAATATTAATACTAGAATAAGAGTTAAACCAATTAAGCATAAACAATAATCACAAAATAAATACCATCCACATGACACCAAGATTTGTACGTGGAAAACCCTGTAAAGGGAGAAACCACAGTGTGAAGCCTACCCACAGTCACATAATACTTCTGCAGTATGTGAATTACAATTGAGGGGCCTACACATGCAGGAAGGCCAACAGCCTAGAGTGCACTGCTCATCACAAAAGAAGCCTCACTGACTACATATAAGTCCAGACTACAACCTAGAGAAGTGTTGAACTGCAAAAGATAACATTTCCTATGCCTGAGTACAGTTCCGGTTAAGCTCAATACCAGAGGACTAAATCCTCTTACATAAACCCAATTCGATCTCCAATGATCGCCCAACTCCACTGCGTGAATGATATTACATTATTTTCACATTAAATTCCTTGACCATGACCTATAACATAACCATGATGATCTACAATAAGATCTTACATCTATATACACAAACCCTCGACCATAAACAATTAGGTCGGCCACCAGACAATAAATTAATTACATAATTATAAACCATGTCGGCCTTAAACCAAACAAATAATATCCAACACATAAGACATCCCGGAAATACATCGAGAGGTTCAATCCACATGTTACATTAAAGCCTCCATAACTTAGATCAACCGACACCAGGTATAGGTCCACACGCTACAACAATGATCTCCAACCACCAAGTCTCGAACATGATCAACAACAACATCCTGAAACTCCACCAGAAGATGCACCAACACCACTTATGCAATTCATCAAAGATCTTCATCAAAAGCTTTACCGGTGAAACCCTTTCTAGAACCAAAAACCAAGATTCTAGGCAAACAGGATAGCATCCGATCACCAGACCAAAACCAACATACCGAATATGAGCACGAGTATCATGAACAAGCCAATTATATCACCAAACTATACCGGAGCCTACTAGATCATGCGAGATCCAAATCAACCAGAATCCACTCAACCTAACGGGACTAGAAGGGTGTCGGTAAAGAATCCAAACATCTAGTGTTGGCATCAATGACAAAACATTAATGCAACACATAATCAATTCCACAAAATGGCTAACAAGTCTCCCCCAATGGAAGACAACCAACAATATCCAACATACAACTCTGAAAGTCAATATCTCTCCCTTTACTTTTCTTATTCATATTTCTCCCCCCATGACTTTTTCTTTTTCTTCCTTTGTCTTTTTCACATGAATATCTCTCCCCCTTTGACATCAATGCCAGAAATCTAACAAAAATATCAAAGAAAAAACATAAACCACTAAATAAAAAAGCTGACTACTCCCCCTGAGTAGTAGCATCCCACATCATTGCCAGAATGAATAGTATCTCTGATAATGCATGTCGGACTGATGCCAAACCGCATCAATCAAGTCTCTATCGGAGGGGCAGAAACTCCCAATCTATTTCTCAAGTACTCAAATGATTCCTTAGGCAAAGGTTTAGTGAAAATATTTGCAATCTGCTCTTTAGTGTTAACATAAACCAGTCTAACTTCATTTGCTTCCACTTTTTCCTTCAAAAAGTTATACTTGATATATATGTGCTTTGTTTTAGAATGAAATACTGGATTCTTTGATATATCAATAGCAATAGAGTTATCACTGTGAATAACTACCGGTGCATCATAATATACTTTTATATCCTTCAACATTTTCTTCATCCATAAAACTTGTGTACAGTTAGTAGCGACAACAACATACTTAGCTTCACCAGTAGATAAAGAAGTACATGACCATTTCTTGCTGATCCATGAAACCGACTTCTTTCCAAGAAAGAAAGCTCCACCAGAATTACTTTTCCAGTCATCAACATCTCTAGCCCAATCAACATCTGTATATGCACATAAAGTAAAGTTATCATCCTTAGGGTACCACAAGCCATATTCTGATGTACCTTGCAAGTATCTAAAAATCCTTTTCACCGCAATCTCATGATTTTCTCTAGGATCACTCTGAAATATTGAAACAATATAAACAATATTCATAATGTTAGTCCTAGTCTGAGTCAAATAAAGTAGACCTCCAATCATAGATTTGTATCTTGTAGGATTTACCGGTGCAGAAACATCTTTTCTTGTCAATTTCTCACTTGTAACCATGGGAGTACTTACCGGTTTAGAATCTCCCATACCAAATTTCTTCAACAATTCCTTAGCATATTTATTTTGACAGATGAAAATACCTTTGTCAGTTTGAGTAATCTACAAACCTAAGAAAAATTCAATCTCACCAATCATAGACATCTCAAATTCTTTCTCCATATTCTTAGAAAATTCTATGCATAACGTATCTTCACCTCCAAAAATAAAAAATAATGTCATCAACAAATACTTCAATAATTAGTATATCATTAGTGATCTTATAATATAAATTACTATCAGCACTGCCCTTATTAAAACCAAGCTTCAAAAGATATTTATCCAACCTTGCATACCAAGCTCTAGGTGCTTGTTTCAATCAATATAAAGCTTTCCTTAACCTACAAACCATATTTGTATCATTTGAGAGTGAAAAACCATCCGGTTGCTCAATATAAACTTCCTCATCAAGATCCTCATTAAAAAATGCACATTTAGCATCCATCTGATAAACCTTTTAGTTTTTATAAGAAACATATTCAAGAAATAATCTTATAGCTTCAATCCTAGCTACAAGTGCAAAAGCTTCTCCATAATTAATTCCTTCCTTCTGAGAATGTCCTTTATAAACCAATCTAGCCTTATTCCTTATAACTTGACCATCCTCATTCAATTTATTCCTAAAAACCCATTTAGTTCCAATAACATTTTTATTTTTAGGTCGGGGAACCAAGGTCCATGTGTTATTTTTCTCAATCTGATCTAATTCTTCTTCCATAGCTTTGAACCAATATTCATCTTTACATGCCTCAATTACTGATACCGGTTCAACTTGTGAAATTAAACATACCTCATTATTTTCTAGTCTTCTTCTTGTCATCACTCCATTACTCTTATCCCCAATGATCTGACCTTCTGAATGATTCAATCTCACATACCTAGGAGTCTTCTGACTTTTTGTTCCTCTTCCCTGTTCTTCAATTACTGTAGAATTATCTGATACTGCCGAAGTAACTGGTTCAAAACTTTGTTTTGATAAAGGTTCTACCAGTTCAGATTTAATCATTTCCACTATTGGTTCCTTCTCATAAACTCTGATTTGACTTCTATTCAACTCATCTACTTTGACATTATCATTCTCTACAATTCTTTGCAACTTCTTGTTATAACATATTTATGCTTTTCTTTCATTAGAATAACCAAGAAATATGCCTTCATCACATCTAGGATCAAATTTCCCAATGATATCATCTGTCTTGATATAACATTTACTACCAAAAACTATGAAGTACTTAACTGTAGGTGTATTCCCAAACCATAATTCATAAGGTGTCTTACCGGTTTCTCTTTTGATATGTACCCCGTTGAATGTATAAACCATTGTGCTTACTGCTTCTCTCCAGTAGATATGAGGTAGACTAGCTTCCATCATTTTTGTTCTAGCAGCATCCAAGATAGTTATATTCTTCCTTTCCACAACTGCAATCTGCTGAGGTGTCCGGGGAGCAGAAAATTGTCTTCTTATACCATGATTCTTACAAAAGTTATTAAACTCACTAGATGTGAATTCTCCACCATGATCTGACTTCAAACATGTAATCTTCAATCCTGTCTCAGTTTGCACTTTAGCCTTAAAGATTTTAAACTTTTCAAATGCTTTAGATTTTTCTTTAAGAAAAGTAACCCACATCATTCAAGAATAATCATCAATGATTAGCATGAAATATCTATCACCTTGAAAACTTTGAACTCTACTAGGGCCACACAGATAAGTATGAATAAGATCAAGAACATCATTTGATTTATCTTGTATACTTCTAAAAGAGGTTTTGACCTATTTACCCATTTGACATTCTTTACATATCGGATTATAGGGCTTCATAATATTAGGTATATCCCTAATTGCCTTAGTTTAACTAATCTTTACAATGCAATCAAAATTCACATGACACATCCTTTTATGCCATAGCCAACTCTCATCAATATGTGTAATCAAACATGTCTTCTCATCGGAGTTAAAATGAAATATATTACCCTTTTTTTGTGTACCCATTGCAATCTCCAAACTAGATCTGTTAATGATTTTGCATTTTCCATCCTTGAATTGTAATCCCTTATCTACCAATTGTCCTACACTCAAAAGATTATGCCTTAAACCTTCAACATAATAAAAATTTTCAGTATTGTTCTTACCATCCAATGATATAGTTCCTTTTTCTTTGATCATACATGTTTTGACATCTCCAAATCTAACCAGACCACCATCAAATTCTTGTAAAGATAGAAACTTCCCTTTATCTCCAGTCATATGATGTGAACAACCACTGTCAATTACCCATTCATCCTTGTCTTCAATTTTAGCAGCAAGTGCCTTCTATTTAGGTACATTGTCTTCCAGTGCCGGATCATCTTCTTTGATAGCCAGGAACACTCATTCCTTCCCATTGCTGGAACCACTAGCAGAGTCTTCCACCGGTTCATCATCAGAATCAGTAATGCCTTCCTCATCCACTATGTAGCATGATTTGTCTCTATTTTTCTTATACTTGTACTTGTTTTGATATCCAGGGTTAGGCTTAAATGATCTTCTAACTCTTTCTTCAAATCTTGAATTCCTTTCAGGACATCTAGATGCAAAATGACCAATCTTATTACATGCAAACCATTTAAAAGGTGCTTTTCCTTCATACTTACTTCCTACTGGTCCTTTAGGTACTCTTCTAGCAAATAGTGCTTCAAGTTGCTCAAACTCATCATCTTCTCTCTTCATATCTTCTAATTCCTTTGCATACAAATCTTTCCAGTCTTTCTTACCGGTTATAGATGTAGATGCATGAAAAGCAGGACAGACTTCATAGCTCCAGAAGGTCCAAATTATTCAAGCTCAAAAGCAGATAGTTTCCCAACCAAAGTATCTTTGTTGACAGATGTATTAGCCATTATTCTCAACTCATTAATAGTAGTAGCCTTTATTTTTTAAGCCAGTGGTAGGGCTCTCAGGACTTTAGAAACAATTTCATCTTCGCTCAGACTTCCACCACAACATGAAATTCCCATAACAATCTTATTTACCCTTTCCATGAATGCAACAATCCTTTCATCTTCTTCCATCTCCAGGTTTTCATATCTTACCTGATAACCATCAATTTTTGCAATATTTATTGTAGGGTTGCCTTCATTAAGAGTCTCCAACTCATCCCATATAACCTTTCCAGATGATTTGTCAGTTAATCCCATTAATTGTTGATCATAAAGTGCACACAAGAGGGATTCTCTTGCTCTACAATCATTCTCAAGCTTCTTATCTAGGTTTGCCGGAGGAGGTTTGCTAGATCTCGAATTATAGGGTGTGACACCATTCTATGTGATCTCCCAAATCTCCTTGCCAAGACATCTCGAATGAGTCTCCATCCAAATATTTCATACTATGTAATTTGTTCCATCAAGCCTCAAAATATCCCTCTAAAAGATAGCTCCAGAAGAAATGGATGAACTTGAACTGTTAGTTTCCATAGGATCTTCCTCAAGCGGTTAAGCTTTCTACAGAGAGGACCAAAGTTCTGATACCAATTGCTAGATAGTTCAAATAACCAGAAGATAACTGAGAGGGGGGGTGAATCAGTTGTCACAGATTACTGGAACCATTAGAAATTTAAACTTTAATATTGAAGCCCAAAATATTAATATTGGAATAGAAGTTAAACCAATTAAGCATAAATAATAATCATAGAATAAATACCATCCACATGACACCAAGATTTGTATGTGGAAAACCGGGTAAAGTGAAAAACCATGGTGGGAAGCCTACCCACAGTCAGATAATACTTATGCAGTAAGTATGTTAATTACAATTGAGGGGCCTGCACATGTAGGAAGGCCAACAACCTAGAGCACACTGCTCATCAAAAAAGGAGCCTCACTGACTACATAGAAATCCAAACTACAATCCGAAGAAGTGTTGAACTGCAAAAGATAGCATCTCCTATGCCAGAGTATAGTTCGGGTTAAGCTCAATACCGAAGGACTAAATCCTCTTACATAAATCCATTTCGATCTCCAATGATCGACCAACTCTTATACCTAAATGATATTACATTATTCACACATTACATTCCTTGATGACGACCTCTAACATAACCATGATGATCTACATATATAAAACCCTCGACCATAAACAGTTAGGTTGGCCACCAGATAATAAACCAATTACATAATTACAAACCATGTTGGCCTTAGACCAGACAAATAATATCCAACACATAAGACATCTTGAAAATACATCGAGAGGTCCAATCTTCACGTTATATTAAAGCCAGTCCATAACTTAGATCAATCGGGACCTAGTATAGGTCCACACGCTACAAAAATGATCTCCAATTGCTAAGTCTCAAACATGATCACCAACAACATCCTGAAACTCCACTAGAAGCTGCACCAACACCACTTATGCAATTCATCAAAGATCTTCATCAAAAGTTTTGCCGGTGAAACCCTCACCGGAACTAGAAACCAAGCTTCTAGGCAAGCAGGATAGCATCTGATCACCAGACCAAAACCAATAGACCAAATATGAGCATAAGTATCATGAACAAGACAATTCCATCACCAAACTATACTGGAGCCTACTAGATCGTGCGAGATCCAAATCAACCAGAAACCACTCAACCTACCAGGACCATAAGGGTTCTGGTAAAGCATCCAAGCAACTAGTGTTGGAATCAATGACAAAACATTAATGCAACACATAATCAATTCCACCAAATGGCCAACATTTTCTGCTAATCATTCTACACTTCAGGTTCTATGAAACCTAGGAGGGTGATCCCTTAATGCACTTGCAAATCTCCCCACCAAACTTTGCAAATGATATACAAAGCAGAAGATCTCATTCTTAGGAATGCTCAACAAAGAGGGAGAATGCTACAAAGTGGTTGGCTCTCAGTGATCCTCGACCTTCTTTGGAGCATGAGATGTTTTCGACAAGAAACAACATACATAAAAATGAATAGATGTTTTGATATTCGCAGTTTACAGAGAGTTGTCGATGAGTTATGAGTATACAACTATCATTGGAGACATCTACAAGCCATGACCAATGTCTTATCCATTGGGTGACTAAAATTACAATACATAAGATGAAAATATAACATAACTTTTGTCTAATAGCTAAAGATCCAACATAATACTTCCTTACAATATCTCTCATTTGTATATCCCAACCCAAAATACTTATCCAAATCCATGTATAAGCCCTGTCAGTTTGCAAGTCTGTTTAAGCATTTAGTTAACCCCTTAGGTCAAAGAAAAAGACAAAAAATACATACACCATAACAATGCAATGAATGAGAAAACCCTTGATCCTACTCATTCAAAACATAACAGAGTTACACGCTGGAGAAATGGATTTGAAATATGGTTTCATTCATTTAATAAACTATTTTCTATTACAAATCACCTTACATATAACTCCTCCAAGAACCTACAATAAAATGACACAAGACCAATTTTATTTTCTTTGTAAATTCCTATTATAGTCTACTCTTTTCACCTAGACTCACTATTCATGACCAAGGATTTGGATCCAAACTTGTGGACCAAATTTCTCAACTCCTGTCTCATGGCCCTGATTCCCTTTTATAGAAACAAGGGAGAAAACAAGCTTCCAGCCAAAGGAGACACCTATCACAAGCTTATAAGACTGCTTGTAACGTTGTTACAAAAATATTCCTCACAGTCTCCCAAAATAAATTGTTCATACAAGCACTTCATGATGAGGTAGAGCTAAAATTCCTAACTGCATTTTGGTAGAAACAAAACCTTTTGAGTCATGCCACTATCACCCTTGATGCTCCCAGATGAATCATGAAATGCACCTTGATTCTCTACAGAGCATTTCCCCTCCAAAAGAGGGTTTAGATCCCAACAAAAAGAAAAGTCACCCCTAAACTAGAGGAGGAGCTCCAACCTTAATGCCTAGGATCAGAGAAAGTGGGAAAAGGGACTCCCAGAGGAACATAAAGTGAAGAGAAGGTGTTGTAGCTTCCATGCCATCTCAAAGATGACTGGCTGCTGCCTCCTCCCAAACCCTGTTTTTCTCTTGTTTCTCTGAGAAGCCCTTCCTGGAAGCCTCTGCCAACCAGTGGCAGAGGAGATGCAGATGATGTGTCATGCAAGGCTTGTTAAGATGAAAAGTGGATTTCAAGTCTCCACTGGCTATCCTCCCAAATTTTAAGGCTCCAGTGACTATAAGCATACTCACTCAAGAAAGAATTCCATCTGGTATCACAAAGCTCACTATAACTCCTTGCACAATATTGCTCAAAAATCATTCTCATCATCTCAAAACCTTTCAAGAAGATAATGAATTTTCTGTTCTTCCTACCAACTAAAGACACCACCTAGCTATATTTATAATCAAAATTATCTCTTTTGGCGGTGCTCATGCATGGGAAAAATCATCATTTGAATGCTTTTCTACTCATCCAACCAGCAAATGGATTCAAGATATCATATCGATCAAATCAAAAACACCGTTAGGTTCAAACTGGCAATTCGCTGCCCTCTGACCAAGTTCACCTTATGTGAACGATTTTGTTCCTGATTACTTGATTTCTTGACTGCAAAATTTCTGTTTGAGAATCCCTTTTTTGGATATTGGGTCCTTATCTTTTGAAAGTTTCTTGGCAACAGTTTCTTGATTTTCTGCCTTATTGTGAGAATCTCTGATAGTATGTGTCTGATGATCTTATTGATAGGTCCTTGATTATTTCATTGCCAACTTAGAAATCATCCTTATCCCTTTATGCCTCTGAAAAATCTAAATCTCTCATTGTCATGGCAATAAAACTTTCTAAAACGGCTCCCTAAAATTGTCAGCATTGCTTGCCAATTCACTTCGACCCATAGAACAACCTTTAGAATGAGTCTTCTGAAAACCAATCAATATCCATGTGTCTCGACTTGTCTCGGTTCATCTTACACCATCAAGCTCATTTCCTTCCGCCTTTATTATCCTGTGCGAGTGATGACAAATAGTCTTAATCACCTCTATTTTGAAACATTTTTTGTCTCCACTGTAGATCTTGTCCAGCATGGCACATCGCATGATCATCATCAGTCAATATTATATTGACCCTCCAATATGGGGAATGGGCCCATCGAAATTCTGACAAAGCATAGCCGAATCATCTTTTAACTGCATTCTATCAGCAACCCCAATGTTAGACCTCCTTAGCTCACCTGGGACACGTGGCATCATCTCACGATGTCGCGATCCTTAACTTCCCTGTATCTTCCTTCGCGGGACTACGAGGACTGTCTGATCTGCTCATTCATTACATGCAAGTTATGGTTTCCGCTCAATACTTTCCGCTATCTGTTGAGCATCTTTATGCTTGGGTCATAACATCGTCGTCCATTTGATGCACGTGCAAAATCATGGAAATTTTAGTTGCTTGATAGTTAATTATGGAGATATAGGTCAAAACATTAAGGCCAAACTTTAGGGAATATAAATACCTGCTAAAATAGTTAAAGGGGTCCCGACCGTAGTGAAAAAGATTTAAGATTTGGGAAAATTTAAAAGGCCGGCAAAAGAAATATCGCCTAGGAAAAGGAACATGGTCCCCTTCAATGATGGAAAAGACCCTCATGTTTAAGTGAAAAAGGTAATGAAGAGACATAAAAAACTTTAAATTTAAAACAAAAGGCTCACCCAGGAACACATAAACCTAAAAACCATAAACCTTGAGGGTAAAAACAAAGAGTAACATTAATTCAAAATGACTAAAACTTTGCTAGGGACATCAAATTTTGGCATAGTCATTTTCAGGACTATTAGGAATAATAGACTTATCATTAAGGATAGGCATGTGATTATCAGTTGGAGGAAGACTAAGTGTTGGATTTTTAGGTTTAGTCAAGGATAAAATCATTTCATTTTTTCATTTTTGATAAGATTTGAAAATAATATCACTTCTAGGTTGAAGAGGCTGGAATTGTTCGAACCAAAAATAATCAAGACAAACATCTCCATGCCTTATCATAGGTTGATACATGCTATGATTAACAATTATGATTTTACCATCATGAGGAAATTTCAAACACTTATGAAAAGTAGAAGTGATCGCTTTCATGTAAGAGAGCCAAGGATGTCCCAATTTCACCCGAAATTGATTAGATGTAGGAATGATAGCAAAGACAACATCTAAGCATTTAGACATAACCTCAATAGGAAGTGTAATAGAACCAATAGTAGGATAAGAGAAACCATAAAAGACTTTAATTATCACATCAGATTTATCATATGTTACTTGATGCAATTGTAAAGTATAAAGATATTCTTTAGTTATAACATTAACCATACAAGCTGGATCAATAAGAACTCCTCGTGAGAGCATGTTTTTGATTCTCATAGTGATATATAATGTACCATTAGGTGCTTCAATAGTCTCAATAGAATCAAATGTGATGCATAAGTCCTTAGGAGGTTCATTTTTATCAATAAGGTTCACCACATTATTAGATTCAAGGTCAATATCATTGGGAGATAAGGAAAGATGATCAACCTCAACCACATTAGTGGAATGAGAAGGTAAAGGATTAGTGAAGATTTGAAGATTTTTATTAGGAGGAGCTATGGATTTGTTTACTTTATCAGTCACACTAGCCACACATATGGTATTGTTATCAATCAAATCTTGAATCTTACTTCTTAAGGAATAACACTTTTTAGTGTCATGACCGGGTTGATAATTGTACTGGCGAAAAATATTTGCAATCAATGCAAATGACAAAGGCTTAGTTGTGTCAGTTGGTTTAATAGGGGAAGCTTCAACACATTCATTTGTAACAATTGCAATATAATATTATGCAAAGATTCAATAAGAGGATTGAATTGTTTTTTAAAGTATTTGGACAAAGGAGGCACACCTATTGTGGCTGCTACTTGAGTGTTGTTTTTGTCATTGAATTTGATGAATCCCTTATTTGGGTTGAACTTCACAAAAAGTTGTTGAGAAATTTCAATTTTACCTGTCGGAGCCATTGAAGAGGATTGTTCCAATTGACTCACAGTAAGATGATAATTGTGAAGTATTGTGCACAATTACATAAAGGAAGTAAACTCAAAAAAGGGAAGTTTGTCTCTAATTTATTTTTGCAAATTAGAAATTAAAATTATTTGAATATATTTATCAAGCACAATAAAAGAAATTTGAGCATACAAATGTTTATATCTAACAATACAATCAATCACTTTTTCTTTAATGCCTTGCTTACAATGCCTCAAATTAGTCATAGTAATCTTAAGAACAATGCTATTGTCAAATTGTTGAAACAAAGTAATAGAATAAGGAGGCAAAGAACAATACCATTGCAAAGATTTATCTCTAAGTGTTCTAGTAAAAAAATTAACCAAAAGCCTTTGATCATAAGAAAAGTCACTACACAAAGTTTGAAATGTTTTAACATGAGTCAAGGGATCGCCTTTTCTATTATAAAGCTCTAAATGAGGAACTTCAACATGTTTAGGTAGGATAGCTCAAACAATGTCATTGGATAATGGGTTGGTTACATCAAATGTGGGCACATTATACTTAGATTGATTCATGGAAGCTATGTGTTGTTGTAAAGAAGACACTGTTTGAGCAAGGTTATTAATGGTAGCTTCGGTGGATGGATTGAAATTGAAAATGTTGGATTGAGAAGGAGGAGTAACATTGTTGTATAAAGGGGTTGAGAATAAGGAAGAATATTATTATATGAAGGAAAGGGTTTAGAATATGAAGGCGTAACACTATTGTAGGTAGGTATTGGAGAAGATTGGGTAACAAAATGAAGACTTTTAGGAGGAGGTGGAACACTATTGTAGGTAGGTATTGGAGAAGATCGGGTAACAAATGGAAGGCTTATAGGAGGAGGTGTAAAAGAATTTTGATTATTAAATTTGCCCCCTTTACTAACATGCGTAGGCATAACATTTTGTGTGGAAGTAGCCATGATATGAGATGTAGAAGTGGGAACACTAGCCATAGGTATTGTAGACATCTAAAATTGTCCTAGTTTAATTAAATAAATATTTTATTTATTTTAATTATTTTATACTAAGTCTTCTATTAATTAAATAATTATTTATTTATTTAATTAATTCATTTGGCCTCTTCTAGCCCTTTCCTCATTTCAATAAATATTTTTAATTATTTAAATTATCTTTTCCCCGAATTAAATAAATATTTTATTTATTTAATTGCTCCCACTTCCTCTATTAATTAAATAAATCTTTATTTATTTAATTAACTCATTAGCTTTTTCCCTTCTATGACATGCCATTTATCTTTTAATTTTCCTCTACCTACCCCCTTCATTATTTTATTTTCTTTTATGTACCCTTTAATCCTAGCTGACCATTTATTTCTTTCACCTCTTAATCTTATGCCTCCATTTTTGAAAGTGTCTTCTATATAAGAGGATACTCTTGTTCTTTCATAACCCTAGCCAACTAATGCGATCAATTATGCTTCTTCCAATCAAGAGACTTCACAACCAGTATCCATTCTTTACTGAGCTTTTGTGCACATACAAAATTTGAGAGAAAATATATCAAACAAGATCAATGGATATAGGAAACAATGAAGATCAAACCATACTTGGCATGTGAATGGTATTATTGTTTCAATTTGCTGATTTGCATGTTCATAGGTTTCTTCATTAGTGTATGGTGAATTTTTTATGGTAGGACTAAGGTTTGTTGTGGTTCTGCTATAGTTTGTCATCATCATTTTTCACCTCACACAGGTATAGTCATAAGAACATATTGGTTGTCTTGACTAGGAGGTTGTGTATAACTGATGCAGTCAAGGCAGGGAGATCCAATGAAGGACAACCCAACCTTGCAGCTTAACACATAAATCATGACAACATATCAGTAATTGGTAACAAGATGTCAAAAACAACAAAAGGAACAATCGGTAACATAACTGAACACATAACCGGTAAATAACTTGAATACATCTTATTACAATATGAATAATTACACATGCCACATGCTGTATCGTAGTCTAGGATACAAATGATGCTTACAACATAATTACAAGATCCACAGATCATCCTCATATTAAATCAGCTTCCAGGAACAGTCTACCGGTTATACCCTAATCTGGACCTTAGCCTTCTGACTTCAGTCCAACCGGATCATAATCCTACCAAATCTACATCTTCGCTTGATCTCATAACTCTATCTTCTATCTTCTAACTTCTGTCTTCTCAAATGATTCACAAACTTCTATTTATACCATCCACAAATAATTATAACTCAATAAAGTCGGCCCAAAGACCAACTGATTCATGAAACGCGCAATGGTAACTTGTCGGCTTAAATCACCAAGAACAAACTCAAAATCATAAAACAAAGCATGAACCTATGGGAATACTGACCAAGGCCCAAAAAAAAATCTTCAATGATCTACAAGTCATGGAAATCAACTGCAACCTGACCCAACTTTGCTCAACACACTGCCAGACTAATCGGTAAGAACATATCAACTGGGCTAATACCAGAATCCACATCTCACTGGAAACAAAAACAAATGCCATGAAACTAAAACACGATAAAGATCACAAATACAAGGGAATAAATCTAAATCCACAACTCTAAACACTCAAACATGAAGAAATGCCATGATCTCAAGCAATTCCACTGAAAACTACCCAATCGGTAAGAACTACACCGGTGCTCCCGCATCAGACTCTTGGGGTTAATTGAAAAGTGAGTCCCATCACTTGATCTGGTTCAGAAATATATCAGTAGGTACTTGCAACTGCCTTAGGGGTTCGATGATCTATCTACATATGTCGATTGCCTCTTGACGGTGATCTATCGATCCAAATTGTAGCCTGCCTCAATCAGGGATCTGCTCAAGTCTCCACCCACTAACTACCTCAAACTCAAACTCTATGATTGGCGTTCTACCTACAAACCTTGCTCTGCCTCACGTTTGATGATCTGAACAAGTCCACAAGTTGCCTCAACTTCCTCTCCAACCAACCAGTGCATAACTGGGTCTTCCTACAACAACATGATCACAAACCAACTCTGATACCATTTGATGTAGTCAAGGCGGGGAGATCCAATGAAGGAAAACCCAACCTTGCAACTTAACACATAAATCATGCACAACATGTTGGTAATTAGTAACAATATGCTGGAAATAACATAAAGGACAACCTGTAACATAATAGAACACATAACCGGTAAAAAACTTGAATAAATCTTATTACAATCTAAAGAATTGCACATGCCACATGCTGGATTGCAGTCCAGGATACAAATGATGCTTACAACATAATTACAAGATCCGCAGATCATCCTCATATCAAATCGGCTTCCGAGAATAGTCTATCAGTTCTACCCTAATCTAGACCTTAGCCTCCCGACTTCAGTCCAACCGGATCAAAATCCTACTGAATCTACATCTTCACTCAATCTCATAACTCTATCTTCTATCTTTTGTCTTCTCAAATGATTTGCAAACTTCTATTTATACCATCCACAAATAATTATAACTCAATCAAGTCGGCCCAAAGACCAACTGATTCATGAAACGTGCAATGGTAACCTGTTGTCTTAAATCACTAGGAACAAACTCAAAACATAAAACAAAGCACGAACCTATGGGAATACCGACCAAGGCCCAAAACAACATCTCAAATGAATCCGCAAGTCACGGAAATCAACCGCAACTTGATCCAACTTCGCTCAACACACTGCCAGACTAACCAGTAAGAACATGTCAACCGGGCCAATACTAGAATCCACATCTCACCGAAAACAAAGCCAAATGCCATGAAACTAGAACATGATAAAGATCATGAATATAAGGGAATAAATCCAAATCCATGACACTAAACACTCAAACATGAAGAAATGCCATGATATCAAGCAATTCCACTGAAAACTGCCCAACTGGTAAGAACTACACCGGTGCTCATGCATCAATAACCAAAGACTTGAGAACAACTCTTCATAGACATGATATTAGTGTCAACAATATGAGAAATACCACACAAGATATCAACACTAAGTTTATCACTTTAAACCATTATTTTTAATTCATCAATCAATGTTAGAGCTTCACTTTTCGGGTATTGTTGACTCATCCATTGTTGAAGATTTTTAAATTGATTGTCAATCTTCACCAATTGGTCAATGAAAATGCTAGTTAGTAATTCATCCACATCATGAGAATTATGTAAAGTATGAGGATAAATGACATAATTTATAGGATTGGAAGAACCACCAACATCCTCATGGAATAAGCTATCCAAATTAGGCTCCATCTCCTCAGTAATTAGACCTTGGGAAGCCTTAATTCTTGGTGCAGGGCACCTAGGCATGATTTTTCCATTTAAGTTTTCTTAGTTTGCATGATGTAATAAGGATGATAGTCCTTCATCCATAGGTGTGTTTTTATCCTCTTTGTGTGGTCAAGGAACTCTAAGGTCATTCTATAAACCTTAGTCCACTAGGATCCTTCTAGGTCCAATAGGACATTTTCTCATATTGACGAGTTTTGGCATTAGGAGGTAGATTTCTGATGTTTTGTAGTAATTTTAGACATTTTGGAACCATTTAGAAGTTTGAAATCATTTTGGAGTCCTAGAATGCAAAAATGCAAAAAAATGCAAAAGTTGCACTTGACAACTTTTTGCAACTTTGACAACTTTTTCAAAAAATGGTTAAATGTTAGTTCCAATGGTTCTAACCCCCATGTTTCAGTTGAGTCTATTTGGGAAGCCTATTTTAGGCTCTCACATCGATTCCCCAAGGGTTAGAGTAGTTTTTGATGTAAAAGAGATCAATTTTTCTGGAAAAAACACAGATTTCTGAGTATTCATGCACTTGTACGACCATTGTACGGATTGGGAGGTCTGAACCAGATCCATGATTGCATAGAAAAGGGAGATACCTTTCAAATGAGCCTAGTCTGAGTGAATTTAGAGTTGTATGGTGGAAGTAATCGGAGTTTTTCTGAAAACTGTCTTAAACCCTAGGGTTTTAGGGGTTTTGACACTAAATGGGCTATATCTTGCATTCTGAGAGGTAATAACTCATGCCCCTTTGGTATTTGCAAGGTGTAGACATGTATTTTATTATTTCAAATGCTCAGGGTCTGGAAGGGACGTCCTCAAGGTCCATGATCAGTTTTTAGGTTGAATATCTTCATGTATTCAACCTGCAGATTGGTGAATGGAGATAGCAGTCAAGGACAGCAGCAAGGGATTGGGTAAAAAACCATTGAATTTTGTCTTAGAGAGGTGGATACACCTTCCCAAACCATTTCCCTAGTCTCATGAACCCATCATTAAAACTTGTGCTTGTGTTCCACGCCTAACTTGGCCAATTAGGCCTGTGAGCCTTGTAGGGTTTGGCGGTGTAGGAGTGCGTTGAGGCTCTGCCCTCTTGGGAGTTGTGTGGTCACCTTGAAGAGGTTCTAAAACCTTCAAAATAGTATTAGGTTGTTTGAGAAATTGGTCCTTTGTTACTCGATTTCTAGTTGTGAGACCTAGTAGCCTAGTAGGTCTAATAAGTGGATTTGGTGTTTTGAGGTTTGGGGAATCAAACTAGTGGGTGATTCTTGGTTGTTTAGGGTCCTTAAGGGTGTCCCTACTACTATTTTGGATCAGAGGACAGATTTGTGTCATTTGCCCTATTTGAGTCTTATTAGGGGATTGAGTCTCTGAAGCAACTTTTGTGTCTAAGTTGAGTAACCCATAAGGGATTGGGTGTGGCCTTGTATAGGTCTTAAGGTTGTGTGAGGGTGGTCCTTCACACCCTTATCAAGAGTGGGTAAGGTTGACTAGGTTGGAAGAGTCACCTTTTGAGTCTGGTAGACTGTGAGCCCATTGTGATACTTCCTGCAGTGCTCTCTGCATAAATTCTACAACTTCTTCTCATGGGGATATTATAGGTTGAACTAATAGTAATAAAACTCATGCACCAAGGGAGGGAAATTGGAAATTTGAGATTTAAAATTTTAAAATTGCAAAATAATTGAATAATGTAAAATTTTAGAAAAATGACCATTCAATTAAATAAGCAAATTGATTTTTGATTTGGAAAGATAAAGAACAATTGTGAAAAATGATGCAACCCACAAGGAAATTTAAATTTAAAATTAGGGTTTTTTTTTAATTAACCATTTAATTTTAAAATTAAAATTTGAAATTTGATCTTAGATTGCAATTTTGAATTTGAGGCAACTCTAAAATGATAAATTCAAAATTTATACAACCCACAAGCTCAATTTTTAAAATTAGGGTTTTTTGAAATTAACCACTTAATTTTAAAATTCAAACTTGTAAGTGAAAATTTGAATTTTGAAATTGAAAAACACTCATATATAAAATAATTAATCCAAATTAAGCAATTAACAAGCTCAATTTTGAATTTTAAAAATTAGGTTTTTAGTGAAATTAACTTCTAAATTTTTAAAATTTGTGAGGAAATCAAACTTGTAAATGCAAATTTAAATTTTAAATTGCATAAACACTCAAATCAGAGAACATAAATCAGAATTAAAGGTTTAAGGAGTGTTGGCAATAACAATGAAGGAAAACTGATAAAGGGGGGGGGGGGTGAATTAGTTTTCACCCGATTATCAAACTTAACCTTATATGCAAATCTGATAAACTGCAGTAACAACAAAGATCAACACATTGACAACACAACACACAACACCAAAATTTTGACATGGAAAACCCGATTAAGGGAAAAACCACAGTGGAAACCTACCCACAATTAGATGATACTCTGTAGTAGTATGTGAAAATATTACAGTGGGGAATGCACATGCATTCAAACATATTGTCTAGAGCTCATTACTCAAAATAAGATGACCCAGAAGGCTACAACCTTGAGGGAAGGTTCACTACCTTACAATAATGATTGGACTATAATCCGGATTACATGAACTACAAATATGGCATCTCCTTATGCTTGATGACAGTTCTGGTTAAGCACATTCGTCTATCCTGCAACTCTCCAATCTATACTCAAACACAATGCCAAAAGATGTATTCGTTTGTTCACACCTTTTTCAAATCTTTTATAATGCAGACATGATACCAATACACAATTTACTTGACTTCATCACCTATATATACAATTCATCAACCTTGACAACAAGGTCAGCTAAACCCTCTACTCACAATTACAAAATTACATCACACGATACAAAGATCAACCATTGGAACAATATAATGATATAAATGACATAACATGAACTTAAATCAAATTCTCAAATATGCAACACCATCGAAAATTATGCCAAGATCAATCGCAACACACTACACCACCAAGAATACCGCATAACATGAAGAATATCACCGTATAAGTAAAATCACCAATACCGCACATAATGATCAATGTGGACCTCCAAAACAAATAGAACATGATCACGAAACACCAAAAAGCATATTAGAACCATCTGCAATAGTTGCAACAACACCACTTATCAAATCTTCATTGATCAACATCTGAAACTCAAGAACACTCAAACAATAACAACTCAGACTATAAAGATAGCTTGCAGAGAACCAAATCATGAACCATCTAAAATGTAGATACATATGAAAATCCAAAACAATCTCCCAAAATCATAACTCAAGATCTAATCACACTAGAATATACTAGAGGAAATACCCAACTTTGCAAAGTACTGATCAGAAAAACCAAACTGCAAACCGGGTCCTATGATATAATCAATTAAGCTTCTGGATCACTAAAATAAATACAGAAGCATGTAATGATACAAGAAATACTCCATAAACTAAATCATGATCTCAATAAACCAATTTGCAATGATGCTTGCAAGAAATCACATGAATATGTTGACATCAATGACAACAACATATCCTAGCAACAACAATATCCAATAATCTCCCCCTTTGGCATTGATGGCAACATATGGATGTGAAAATCAATCAATGCAAAGAAAGAAGACATCTCCAACAAAATCCCCCTAAGACCAAGCTCACCAACAACAGATAAGACAAATTTTCACATGCTTTCTCTCCCCCTTTGACATCAATGACAAAGGTTCTCAAAATAGAAAACCAAACTCTCCCCCTTAGATAAAAAAATTAGTTTAGTTGAACCACAAACAGACTACTCCACTAGAGGAGCAGTATAAACTCATCAATTTAGACAAGAAGATAAGACTGTAAAGTCCACCAAATTGATGCAACTCAATGCATCTAGTTTCCATTAAGAGGAGTGGATACCGCCAACTTGTCTCTCAAATAGACAAATGTATTTGCAAGCAAAGGCTTTGTGAAAATATCAATGATTTTGTCCTTTGTAGACACATACTCCAACTTCACTTCCTCTTCACTGACTTTTCTCTCTCAAGAAATGATACTTGATTGATACATGTTTAGTCTTTGAATGTTGCATCAGGTTCTTTGACATATTAATAGCACTGTAATTATCACAATATATGATAGTAGGCTCATCATAGATAATTCTGATATCCTTCAACATTTGTTTCATCCAAACTACCTGATTGCAATTACTAGCAACAACAATGTACTCAGCTTCAATAGTAGATAGGGAAACTGAATCTTGTTTCTTACTTGGCCACGAAATCAATTTCTTACACAAAAAGAATGCACTACCAGAGGTACTCTTCCGATCATCAACATCACTAGCCCAATTAGCATAAGTGTAAGCACATAAAATGAAATCATCATTCCTAGGGTACCATAAACCATAATCCACAATTCCTTTCAGGTATCTAAATATCCTCTTTACATCAGTGACATGACTCTCTTATGGATCGACTTGATATCTAGCAGCCAAGCACACAACATGCATAATGTCAGGTCTAGTCTGAGTCAGGTATAGCAGTCCACCAACCATAGATTTGTACAATGTTTGTTTAGCTTTCAGAGATTCATCATTTTTAGATAATTTGCAGCCAATCACCATAGGAGATCCAACAGGTTTAGAATCTTCTAACCTAGACTTCTTCAACAATTCCTTCACATATTTAGCTTGAGATATAAAAATACCTTTTTCAATTTGTGAAATCTGCAAACCTAAGAAAATTTCATCTCTCCTATCATAAACATTTTAAATTCTTTCTGCATATCACCAGTTGATGCAGAAGCATCCCTGGTTCATAGCAATCTTGCATCAACCAAAAATATTTTCTTTCTATTTTTCTTTCTATTTGTAGTTTCAACATTTCTTTTTGTGTGTCCCAGATTTGGCTCACCGGAACCTATGGAGTTGGATTTTGCTTGAAGACTTGATCATTTTCCTTATTTCCAAACCATGGAGCATTTAGATCATTTTCCGACAAGTTATCAGTACTGGTTTCCGAGATAATTTTTTGTTACCGGTTGCCTGTACCCATTTGCATTGGTGATCTAGAAGATCCCTTCTATAGCTTGCAGAGCCCTGAGTGTTGATTCTATTGTTCCTTGGCATGTGGCCGACCTTTTCCTATGATGTACACTTCATCCTTTGGATTTTTCGGAGGAATTTCTTTGGTGGAGGCCGATCTTGTTGGTTTTGCATGTTAGGTCTTGTTCTTTGAGTTTTGATCCCTTTTTGGGCTGACCGGATCCCCTTGGATCCTATAAATCATTGTAATAGTGCATTAGAATATAGTAAAGAAGTTAAATTGAGCATAGAAGATAGATATTAAGATTTGAGGTCTTTGTTGTGACCTGTTCTATATTTTGAGCATGTTTTGGCAGCCTTGTGGGCCAGTTCCTATAACCCGGTTGTTACCAGTTGGTTGTAATCAGTTTTCATGATATAATTCAATCTGTTCTACATTGTCTCCATCATGTCTCTATATTTCTGGTGTGTTTACTCTTGTTGACCAGTTTGAATTGATCTCTTGGAGGTCCCTCCTAGCGGGTGATTGGTTCAAGTGGTATCAGAGTGAGCTTTTGTTCCAGAGATTGCGTTAACCTAAGAATTTTGTTTTAGGGTGGAAGACTATGGATCCAAATTGCAGCTATAGAGGATTGGCGTAAAGATGGCGCGAAGAGGAACTAGGAATGGTGGAGCGCATGGGAATGCAGACTATGCTATGATGGAAATATTGTGATGAATAACAACTTAGTTGGAAGCTGCGGAGACAACCCAGAGAAGAGGTTGGCACATTGAATATGTAAGCGAAGATGAAGGAGAAGAAGCCTCGACAAAACAAGTAAACCCATCGGTGGTTGATCTAGATGAGGAAAGGTTTTTGAGGGTTTCGAATAGGGCAAATACTAAACCTCATTTTACCCCACCAAAATATGATGGAAAATTAGATTAGGATGAATTGATGGATTGAATCTCGGAGATGGAGAAATATTTTGATTTTGGAAACACTGCAGAAGAAAGGAAGGTGAATTATGCCTATACCCGATTGAAAGGTCATGCATCTCTTTGGTGGGAGAATTTGCAGGTTGACAGACATAAAAGAGGTGAAGAGAAGATCAAGGCATCAGATCAGATGGTTGCTAAGTTGGAATCAAAATTTATGCCAATTGATTATCAAGTGAATCTGTTATGAAAGTTGGAGAATTTGAGACAGAAGGAATCTACTGTGAATGAATACACCGAAGCATTTTACAAGTTGACTATGAGATCTAGACATGTTGATGATGAGGTTGAACAAGTTTCAAGATATATGAATGGATTGCAGGTGTCTATACAAGATTAACTCAATTTGATCAAATTACAGAGTGTTGAAGAGGCCTACTAGTATGCCCTGAAGGTAGAAGAGAAGCTAAACAAAAGACATGAGCAGAGGTAGAGAGGCAGAGGATATACCAGAGGTGGAGGAACCTATACAGATCAGAACAAGGACAAATAAGTGAGCAAAGAAGGTAATTCATACTAGAAAGATGATAGAAATTTCTACCGGAGGAGAGAACCAGATGGCTACCGGAACGAGAATTTTGGAAGAGATGATAAAATACAAGACAAGAGGGTATTCAGAGGAACTTTCTGTAAGTGTGGAGGAGAAGGACAACATGCTTTTGAGTGTAAGAAGACATAGAATGCCGGAAGAGAAGCAATGGTGGAAGAAAACCTCACTGGATCAGATAATAAAATGGAAGATGGATAACTGTTGATGATGAGGAGAGCTTTCTGTCATACCGAGAGAGATGAAGAGCCCTTGCAAATGAAGAATTTGTTCAAGACCAGATGTAAGGTATCTGGTAAGTGCTGTAAAGTTGTTATTGATAGTGGTAGTTCAGATAATATTGTTTTAGAAGAGATGGTAAATAAGTTGAATTTGGAAAGATTGAAGCACCCTAATCCTTATCAGATAGCATGGATTTAGGATGAACATAAGTTGTTAGTAAGTGATCAATGTTTGGTGAAATTGAAAATTGGGAATTATCATGATGAAGTCTTGTGTGATATTATGCCTATGGATATTTGTTATCTTTTGTTGGGTAGACCTTGGTAGTTTGATAGACATGTAATACATGATGGGAGGAAGAATACATACACTATTGTATCCGATGGAATGAAGCAAACCTTTTTGCCCTTGGAGGAACCTTTGAAGAGTGAATTCTGTACGAATGCTAGAATCTATTTTATGGATGGAAGGAGAATGTATGTTTTTCCTTAGTTCCTGAGAAGATTGAGATACTGGAGCATGAAGAAGAACAACCAGAAGAGATAAAGGATTTTCTAACAGAATATGAAGACGTCATTTTAGATAATGTGCCTGATGTATTTCCACTGGTGAGAAGTATCAGTCATTTCATGGACCTAGTTCCCAGAGCTAGTTTTCCTAACAAAGCTGCACACTGAATGATACTAACAGTGAATGAAGAAATGAATAGACAAGTGTAGGAGCTATTGAAGAAAGGTTTGATCAGAGAAAGTCTGAGCCCTTGTGCAGTACCGACAGTATTAGAACCTAAGAAGAATGGAGAGTGGAGAATGTGCACAGATTCTAGAGCAATAAACAAGATCACAGTGAAATACCGGTTTCCTTTGCCTAGGATGAATGACATAATGGACTATTTGAGAAGATCTAAATACTTTACAAAGATATAATTGAAGAGTGGATATCATCAGATCAGGAGCAGAGAAGGAGATGGGTGGAAGACAACATTCAAGATAAATGAAGGACTATATGAATGGTTTGTGATGCCTTTTGGGTTAAATAATGCATCAAGTACTTTCATGAGGCTGATGAATGAGGTATTGAAGAAATTATTGGGTAAGTTTTTTATTGTATATTTGGATGACTTTCTAATTTTCAGTAAGACAAAAGAGGAACATTTGTTGCATTTGAGACAAGTTTTGCAGAGGTTGAGAGAAGAAAAGTTGCTGATAAATCTTAAGAAGTGCACTTTCATGAAAGATGAATTAGTCTATTTGGGATTTGTGATATCTGAGGATTGTTTGAAGATGGACCCAGAGAAAGTAAAAGAAATTGTTGAGTGGCCTACACCAGAAAGCATTGGAGAGGTAAGATCATTTCATGGATTGGCTAGTTTCTGCCAGAAGTTCATTAGAAATTTCAATTCAGTTTGTAACCCTATGACTGAGACCATGAGGGGAGATCAGAAGGAATTCAAGTGGACCACCAGAGAAAACAAAATTTTTGAACTATTGAAATGGAAAATGACTGAGCAACCTGTGTTGGCTTTACCGAATTTCAATAAAGTATTTCAAGTGGAACAACAATAGGAGAAGTCTTGAGTCAGGAAGGGAGAGCAGTAGCTTATTTCACTAAGAAATTGAATGATGCCTGGAGGAGATATTTAGTGTATGATCAAGAGTTTTATGCCATAGTTCAAGCCTTGAATAAGTGGAGACATTACCTGTTGATAAACTTATAAGGCACTGAGAGGGGGAGGGGTGAATCAATGCAAACAAAAACTTAACTAATTTGATAACACTTCTCACCAATCTGAAAATCAATATTCATGCAAGAAATATAACCACATAAGAAAACATCCAATAAAGTATGCAAACCATAACACAATGATTTTCACGTGGAAACACAAATGGGAAAAATCATGGTGGGAATTAATACCCACAAATATCAACTATCTGCAATATAGAGATTTGATTGGTTAAGGTCATACAACACCCTATTAGGAGTGAATGAAAGATCATAATAAACATTCTCCTTCAACATCTGGTAAGCTATGTGGATAACAGCTCCGAGAACGATATTCATTCTTCTCGAATGATGTACCCTATAACCAATGACCATGGATGCAAACTTAACCTCTGGATCATGTATGCCATTCACAATCATTGCATGACCATCCCATTTAGATTTAGTCAATCAAGTAACATCATCCTTTGAGATTGTTGTTAACACATGAACTTCACTCATTGCCCATTATCTGGTGATTGCATGAATAGATTCCTTTGAAATATTATGCGGTCTACCTACCTAACCACATAAATTGATCATGAATCCTGCTCAAAACATATTTGACATGCTCTTCTTCAAAATCATCTATAAAGTTCACAACATGGTAAAAACCTTTATTGGTAACCCTTTTGAATTGATCCTTTATCACTCCTTGTTAATCACATAATGTTCGGTATTGATTAAAGATTGCAAGAGTTCCCAAATCCTCCAGTTTGTAATGAATGTAATATTGGATGTCTTCAGCATGCGAAACACCATAGGGAATGTTGGATCAGAATCCATCTACTTATGAGGATGCCTCTTGAATTCTGATCGAGGCCTTTCGGTAACATAAACAATGTGTGGTGTATCCATTGTGAAAATTCAAACACATAATCAGATTCACAAATAAATACCTTTCAACTTATTTGCAACTAGTGTTTCCAGTCAAAATGCACTTTCCTCGATTCACTTCTTCTCAAATATTCACAATCAACTATCAAGTTAACCAATGTAGCAATCAAATTCTATTTTATGCTTCTATCACTCCACAACACACACCATTTAGGGGGTTTGAAAATGGATTTGACAATGTGCTTCCCCTAAGCTTCATCATAGCTTAGTTTTTTGGTGAGGGATTCTCCACACTAGGTGAAGAATTGGATTCTTTCAATGGTTTCTCATGACTTTTCTTCCTACATATCTTATTAAGCTCACTTCTGGTTTCTTCCACATTGTGTGGGGGAAAAAGTGAAACTAAGCAAACATGCCCTAATCTCACTTTCAATCACACATTTGTGGAATACGAAAGAGCCTAGAGGTATCACACAATTGGCTACTTCTTTTTGTGGAAGAGAGAGCCACGGGCTACCTATTAGGATTTCTATTCCTTTGTTGTAATTGGAAGATAAAATGATGCAAGTTCAATTCCTAACCACAAAGTGCAAGTATGAACAAATAACAAGATTGCAGAATTGAAGCTAAACAATGGAAAGCTGTAAACACAAGGATAAAAGGAGAATGTAGATGTGTACCTGGGGTTAAAATCTGAGTGGAAATGTTCAGGATGGGGGCGCGGGCGCCACTGTCCTGATTCTGCACCTGAAACTGCTGTTTTGCAACTTGAAAAGCTGTCAAAAATGCTGAAACTTGCTGTCTGACAGAGGGACCAGGGCACCCAGTGCCCTTGTCCTGGCAGGACCAGGGCGCCCCACGCCCCTGTCCTGGTCTTTTGCTCTGAAACTTGGTGTGAAGTTCTGTCTCGGTCTGCTTCTTCTGGATCTGCAACTTACGGCGTCGTCTGAATTCCGAAACCTGCACTTATATCTGAAAAGGTGTGGTGGGCGGCTATATAGGGTTTTGCCTTAGTCAAACCCCCGCTTTGGTGATTTCCACCTCCACGAATAGCCAAGTTGTATTGTAAAAGTAATGTGTGTGCAGACCTTGTGTGTGTGCAAGATCCTAAAATGAAAGTAAGCAAGCTAGAGCAACCTAGAAAGTAAACCCTAATTGCTTGTAAATGATAATGTAAATGCTCCAAATCAAGATGCAAAGTGATATAAAGCATGAATACAAATGATATAATGAGGCTTATGCAAAGACATGAAAACAACATGAAATCATACCCAACCCCCAAGGGAGGGGTACAAGCCAATCTTCAGTCGGTGATCCCTTATTGTTCTTCAATGCCTTCAAAGCCCTAAATAGATGAATGAAATTGATAGATGCTTGATGGATGGATGTTGAATGTTGTTGAAGTCTTCAAAGATCTACTCTTTCACTGCATAGAAGGCCCTTGAAACCAAAAAAATCTCTGGATCCTTTCAAATGAAGAAAGAGAGTTCTTATATATGAAACCCTAGGTCTTAATTTCAACTTTTGGCCGACCTAGAGATTGAATCTCCCACCAATTTCTTGGGGTTAAGCTTTATTTTATGATTGGATCGTGCTCCTAAAATTTCGGGAAAAATGTCCGGGACCATGTGCACGCCGGGCGCCATGGTCCCGACAACTTTTCACCAAATTTTCAGGGTCGTCGGATATGATGATTTTAGAGAGAATCTCGAAGTTACAGGTGATTTCGAGATGTTTTGACCCTCGAAATCAAGCCCCCAAGTTCAAAATAGGACCTAATCAGGGTTTTTGATTAAATGATGTATTGGAGGAATAAAATGAAAAGGGCACACTTTAATGAAAGGGCCCAACTTTATGATGTGGACTATGATGAAATAGAACCTTAGACCTAATTAATTTAATTAAGTGCTAAAGGGAAAATGCAATGCAAAATGAAAAATGCGCCAAGGCGGGTGCTAAACTAGGTGTGAAATTGTACCACCCTAGCAAGTGCGTACAATTTACGACGCTACATTTAGCCCCCACTTTAGTGGTCATATGAACACTACGTGCATATGCAAGCTAAAGTACAGAAAAGTAAACAATATTTGAAAAAGGATATATCCATAAGTCTGTCGAACGAAGCCCCCAGTGGTATCTGTAGTACACAGTGAGGAACCGCACCCTACAAAACACATGTTAGATCACAAAATCACCTAATGCTTACTAAGGAAGGTGATGAAAATTTGAGGGTAGCTATATGCCCCCCCCTGTTTCAGCTTGCTAATTTTAGTGAGTTGAAACAGGGTATCATGTTTACCACTTCGAATTGTTAAAGAATATTGATGACAAATGCTCACAAGAAGATTTGATATGAGATGAAAAATTAATGGAGAATCGTTTGGTAAGAAAGAGGACTAAATCTCAATTCCAACACAACAAAGAGTGTGAGGATTTGAGAGTTCTCTAGCACAAGATGAAGGATGTAAATGGAAACAAAATGCAAAGAGAAGAAAAGAAAGGAAAAAAAGCACGAATACACACATTGGTGATCCATGAGAAGAATAGTGAGAGAGAAAACATGGACTTCTCGCCCCTAGATCTTGTCTAGGTGATCCATGGGAAAAGGACATGGAAAACTAGCCCCTAGAGTCTGTCTAGGTGATCCATGTAAGGGAGGAGAGTGAGAAAGTCTAGCCTTATGCCGCTAGTTCCACTCAACCTCGTGCATGTGTGTGTAAGGGAGGTTAGAAGCACCTCATACGAGTCTATGCCCGAGTATGCTACAACCTATATATGTATAGTACAAAAGCGTGACATCTCGCTCTAAGAGTCTGTGCTCTGGTTCCGAGAATAATCACCTTGCATAAAAGAAAAATGGAGACATCTCACTCTAAGAGTCTGTGCTCTGGTTTCGAGAATGACCCATTGCTCAAAAAGTGTAATGTTTATGTCATAAGCAAAGTAGAACAAGGATACCTACCTTCATCACAAAAGAAGATACCCCAAAAATGCAACAATGTCATAGATCCAAGCAAGAGAGTTTTGGACTCTTTAAGCAAGGATAAGATAGTTGAAAAGGGATATCTTGTAGTATGTGTAAAGGAGATCCTTAGAGGAGAAGAGATCTTTGTACAAAAGACACCTATCCCCGAGAGGAATTGTCTTAGACAAATATAACATCTTCTAAAATAAGGCAAAGAAGAGAATAAGAATGCAATACTTCCTTCTTTTGCGAGGTGAAAGTGATTCTTAATGAAGGATGACATTTTTTTAACCCAATTGGGAGGGTGAATTCATTATGGATGTATTTTACCAAGTGCAAAAGAGGTTGTAGTCAAGGGCTTACACCTCTTGTAAGAGAGAATCCTTGAACAAACAACAACAAATGCATACAAGGAATAACATCAAGTAATAAAGTTCACACCATCCGCGAAATAGGAAAAAGTGGATCCTTAGGTAAAAATAAGAAAAGATCATTACCTGAGAAGGACTTACACAATCTTCTAGGGAGAGATTTAGACATAAGCAGAATGTACTACATACTCACATGAGTTCATGCAAGCAAGACATTAGTGTATGTAAAATGCTCCTCACAAGAAGTGGATAGGATAAGAAAGAGAATACACATCTTCTCCCATATCTAGGAAAAGAGAATTCTAAAGAAAAGATGATCAATATTTCCACATTATTACCCCAAAGGGAAATTTTAACCATAAAAAGAAGAGATGTATGAAATCACTCTTGTCCCCATAGGAACAAGAGATAACATAGAAATTTAGGCTATTATGTTGCTTCAAAAATATGATTGCACTTGAAATTGTACCATCATGAATGACAGTGAGCCCCCAATAAATGAGCTACCAATGTCACATAATGATGAGCAACATAATAGCCATTAATGTTATTTAAAGACATGATAGATTGGATGAGGTATTTGAATATGACATGCTAAATGCTCAACTATAAGTGAGATCAAAAACATGTATAAGATGATAAAAATTGAAGAAGAAAAGTCACAAGAAATCTTAGAAGAGGGATGAGTGTAATTTATTAGAGCCTTATCCCTGGAGGAAAGGATTTTATGATGAATAGGAGATAAAGATTCATAAGTGAATTTAGAAATTTGAGGGGAGTCATGAAGAGATTTGTTCATCGCCAAGATTTCCTTATGAGGGGAATGAGATTTGGTAGAAGTAGAAGATGATTGAGTTGAAGTGAGATCATCATCACTACTAAATATAGCATTCACATTGAGAGATGGTCTTTTAGATGCTTTGGTGGGCTTAGAAGGATTATATCCAAGTCCAAATGAATATTCATGCATGTTATGTTCTAAAGGAACTTTAATTCCTTGTTCATTTGCGCCACAACCATTTCCACTATAGCCACTCTTAGCCAAAATATGAAAACCACGACCATAACGATTAGCCATTTCAGAAAGAAAAGGTGCTTTTTCATAAGACAAAGAATCAAATTCTTCAGAATAAGAGGTGTGAGGAGAAGAAGTTTGAGAAGCAGCCACAAAATTATTGCTCATGGGTTCAGGTAAGACTGATAGATCTCTAGTTTCTTCCTTCTTTTTAACTTTAAGCTCTCTAGGAGGTACCCTGTACTCACCTACAAAGGTGGGATTGAAATCAAGAGATCCCCAATTGTCTTCTGCGAGAACCTTCTCAAGATCAAAAGCCTTTTCATGTGTAGATTCAAGTTGAGAAGAATCTTCTTCAGGAACTTCAGACTCATCCAAAGAATTTTGATTATTAGAGGGTGATGATTCATCCATAGGTATCTTGTTTAACGGGTCATCACTAGAAGAGGAAGGCTTAGAAGAACTCCCTTTGGAAGTAGATGTTTGCAAACAAGCTTGAAAATTAGTATCACCTATCAAGGTATATGTCTTATTATTATAAATAAATTTAACTTGTCTATGCAATGTAGAGGGGACAACTTGCATACTGTGAATCCAAGGTCTCCCTAATAACAAGTTGTATGTTAGATTTCCTGACATAACATGGATAGGAGTAGGCAAAGTAACAGGTCCCACTGTGATGGGTAAGGTGATAATACCTAATGAAGACTTAGCCACATTATCAAAGCCTCGAATGGGATGAGAGTCAAGCTCAATAAGGGATGTATCCACATTCATCTTATGCAATAGATTAATGCTACACACATTAAGGCCAAAACCATTATCTACCAGTGTTCGTCTTATAGCGGTGTCATTTATGATAACCACAATCATCAAGGGATCATATTGATGTTGAATTTCGCTAGTAGGCAACTCATCTTGAGTAAACACAATTTGAGCTTTAGGATTCATCACAGAGTTAACCAAAGACACTATATTACTAGATGTATTAGGTGGAGGGACATTCAAATCTTTCAAGGCATCTTGTAACATTCCATGATGAGCGGAAGAAGTTTGGATCAAATCCCAAAGGGATATCTTAGTAGGGGTAGCTTTAAGTTGTTCTATGAGATCATATTCCTTACCAAGAACTTGTGAAATACGTGGAGCTTGCAGAAGAATAGGTTGGGAAGGAGGAAGTGAAGTTGGGATAACTGAAGGAGGATTAGGCTGCCTATTGTTTCTTGTGTTATAGGTATGAGCAACCGCATTTTAACTCTCTCTAGTCAGTTGCTTAGCATACTCATAAGGGCTCTTAGTAGAATAACCTCCTTGCACAATAATAATAGGTTTGTTAGGAGTGCAAAAAGAATCATTAATATAACCACCTTGAACCACTAAGATAGGTTTATTTAAAGGTTGAGAATTTTGAGAAGGACAAGCACCTTGGACAGTGAAGAGAGGTTTGTTAGGTGTTTCATTCACATGTATCAAATTGATTGAGGATGGTTTAGAGGAATGAACAAAAGTGTTGGAAGAATTGTTGATAGTCTTCTCTTGCACTAAAATCTCATCACAGATTAAATCAATTTTAGGAGAGAGACAAGGGGTAGGCATTGATGTTCTAGTAGGTAGAGTAATATTAGGAAGGGTTATATCATCCTCTATCATCAAAGGATCTACATGGGGAATAAAATATCTAGGAGAAGGATCAACATTACTCTCTAAAGTCTCACTCTTGAGATGGAGATCTTTGAAAGAGATGTTAACCATCTTGCTTTGAACTAGGGTTTCCTTATGAGTAGAACCAAGTTGAGGAGAGGGAGATGCTTTATTTTTAGAGGGAGAATAATTGAGATTCAAGGAAGGTGAGAAACTATCAAGGGAGTTTTCAATCTTGATTTCATCCCCTTTGGCCAGGGTTCTCTCATGGGGAAGAGAATAATCTACACCTTCTTCTAATGGTTCATCCCAAATAGTGAAGTTGTTGAAAGGAATGTTTGAAGTATTGTCAATTTCGAGAGAGGAGATAACAATGTTTATTAATTCCTCATCCTTAGGAGGGAGAGCATCAATAGATGTGTTAGACTCATCCTCTTTCCTCAAAATATGTTCAATATGATCTTTAGGGGAGAGAGAATTAAGGAAATTGCTTATTATTTCATCTTCTTTCTCTAAGGGATGCTTATGGGTAAGACAAACTTTAGGAGAAGGGTAAGCATTTATCATTAATTCATCATCTCTAGTGAGAATTTTGTTGGAAAAGGAAATGCCATCACTAGGGAATGTAGGGATCATGTCATCTTCTTGCACAAAAGGATCCTCATGAGGGGAGTGTTTTTTAGGAGGAACATGAACATATTTCTCCAAAGATTCATGCTTAGGAAGGAGATCTTTGAAAGAAGTGTTCATAACCTCTTATTGCACTAACATGCCCCCATCGGAAGGACCAACTTTAGGAGAAAATAAGTCAATGTCCATCAATACCTTTTCACTTAGAGAGGCATCATGTAAGGAAGGTGAAGTAACATTAAGAAAGGTGTTTATGATATCATTCTCTTCCTCTAGGATAGCTAAATAGGAAGGGCACATTTTAGGAGAATTGTCAAGATCACTCTTAAAGTCTTCATCCTTAGAGCATGGGAGAGTCTCAAAGGGATCAGAAGCAACTCTTTTAGGCACTAAAATGTTGTTATATATGGGGGTGGTTCTTTAGGAGAAGGAAAAATTGAAACAAGGGAAGCTAACCCATTATCACATCTATGAAATGAATGCATCATGACAACAATTTTCCTCTTTCAAATGATAACACATGCAAAAGAGAAGGAAATGTTTAATTTTAACCAATGAAAGCACTTAGAATGTAGATTTAGAAAATGAAATTTATGATTCAAATGAGTTCCTAAATCAGATTTGAAATTATTGATCCCAATTAAGCTATCCACAAGTTCAACTTTGAATTGAAAAATTAGGGTTTTAGCAAAAATTCCTCTAAATTTTTGAATCTTGGAAGAAATTAAAACTTGTAAATGCAAATTTGAATTTGAAATAGAATAAACACTCAAATTTGAAAACATAAATCAGAATTAGAGAAGATTGGAATTCACGTCGGGTTCACCAAAATGTGTGGGGGAAAAAGTGAAACTAAGCAAACATGCCCTAATCTCACTTTCAATCACACATTTGTGGAATACGAAAGAGCCTAGAGGTATCACACAATTGGCTACTTCTTTTTGTGGAAGAGAGAGCCATGGGCTACCTATTAGGATTTCTATTCCTTTGTTGTAATTGGAAGATAAAATGATGCAAGTTCAATTCCTAACCCCAAAGTGCAAGTATGAACTAATAACAAGATTGCAGAATTGAAGCTAAACAATGGAAAGCTTTAAAAACAAGGATAAAAGGAGAATGCAAATGTGTACCTGGGGTTAAAATCTGAGTGGAAATGTTCAGGACGGGGGCGCGGGCGCCACTGTCCTGATTTTGCACTTGAAACTGCTCCTGAAACTGCTGTTTTGCAACTTGAAAAGCTGTCAAAAATGCTAAAACTTGCTGTCTGACAGAGGGACCAGGGTGCCCAGCGCCCCTGTCCTGGCAGGACCAGGGCACCCCACGCCCCTGTCTTGGTCTTTTGCTCTGAAACTTGGTGTGAAGTTCTGTCTCAGTCTGCTTCTTCCGGATCTGCGACTTGCGGTGTCGTCCGAATTCCGAAACCTGCACTTATATCTGAAAAGGTGTGGTGGGTGGCTATATAGGGTTTTGCCTTAGTCAAACCCCCGCTTTGGTGATTTCCACCTCCACGAATAGCCAAGTTATATTATAAAAGTAATGTGTGTGCAGACCTTGTGTGTGTGCAAGATCCTAAAATGAAAGTAAGCAAGCTAGAGCAACCTAGAAAGTAAACCCTAATTGCTTGTAAATGATAATGTAAATGCTCCAAATCAAGATGCAAAGTGATATACAGCATGAATACAAATGATATAATGAGGCTTATGCAAAGACATGAAAACAACATGAAATCATACCCAACCCCCAAGGGAGGGGTACAAGCCAATCTTCAGTTGGTGATCCCTTATTGTTCTTCAATGCCTTCAAAGCCCTAAATAGATGAATGAAATTGATAGATGCTTGATGGATGGATGTTGAATGTTGTTGAAGTCTTCAAAGATCTGCTCTTTCACTGCATAGAAGGCCCTTGAAACCAAAAAAATCTCTGGATCCTTTCAAATGAAGAAAGAGAGTTCTTATATATGAAACCCTAGGTCTTAATTTCAACTTTTGGCCGACCTAGAGATTGAATCTCCCACCAATTTCTTGGGGTTAAGCTTTATTTTATGATTGGATCATGCTCCTAAAATTTTGAGAAAAATGTCCGGGACCATGTGCACGCCGGGGGCCATGGTCCCGACAACTTTTCACCAAATTTTCAGGGCCGTCGGATATGATGATTTTAGAGAGAATCTTGAAGTTACAGGTGACTTCAAGATGTTTTGACCCTCGAAATCAAGCCCCCAAGTTCAAAATAGGACCTAATCAAGGTTTTTGATTAAATGATGTATTGGAGGAATAAAATGAAAAGGGCACACTTTAATGAAAGGGCCCAACTTTATGATGTGGACTATGATGAAATAGAACCTTAGACCTAATTAATTTAATTAATTAAGTGCTAAAGGGAAAATGCAATGCAAAATGCAAAATGCGCCAAGGCGGGTGCTAAACTAGGTGTGAAATTGTACCACCCTAGCAAGTGCATACAATTTACGACGCTACACACATATACCTTCTTATTTCCTTTCCAGTCAACAGACTGATTAACCAGTTGGTTCATTCTAGCTTTGCAAAAACTTTGCAAGGTGTCCTGGTTTGTGACAATGGAAACATGCCATTCTAGATGTTCTCCAAGGTCTAACATTGCCTCTAACAGTTATTCTTTGGTAATTCATAGCAACATGACCATAGTTGTGACAGATTGAACATGTCACATTCCATCTGTTCTCCATTCCATATGGACTAGACCGATTTACATAAGGTCTCTGCCAAGTAGGGTTTCTCTAGTTATTGTAAGATCTTTGCCATTCACCATTAGACCTCTGACCCATGTAAGATCTCTGATTGTTCACTCTTGACCTACACTCAAAAAATCTATGCACATACTTGTTTCAATTGAAGCAATGTCCATTAAAAGTACTAGGCTTATATCCTTCATATGCATTAGGTCTATATCCATCAAAAGTACTAGATCTACTTCTACACACATTAGCAATATGACCTACCTTATGACAATTAAAACATATTGGTTTGTAGGTTCTCTTACCGGTGATCTTCTTGGTCTTAGGTATAGATTTGCCTTCATGCATGGTGTCCTTGGTACTGGATGGCTCTCCTTGTTTAAAGGTTTTGTATCCCAAACCATGTGTATCTATTCTCTGCCTTTGTGTCTGAATCTTCTCATCAAGAATAATAGTGCTCTTGTTGAATTTAGCTAATAACTCATTAGCATCAACCAACTCCTTGGTAAGCTCCTCAATCTTCTTTGTAAGACTTTTTCTAAGAGACATAGCCATGTCTAAATCAGCTTGTATTTCCTCTTTTTCTTCTCTTTCCTTTTGAAGATGTACATGCAAGTTACTAATCTCTTGGTTCAGCTTGACGATCTCATGCTCCTAATATCTTATTTTGTCTTTAGCTATCCTCCTGGCTTCTAACTCTGGACTCATCCTGATGGTAAGGGCTTCCATCTCTCTCCTCAGATTTGACTTATCATCATTCACCTTTTCCACCTCATTAACCAAGGCATCGATGTTTGCTTCCTCAGATGAACTATTTTCACTAAGTTTCATCAATTGCTCAACCAACTCTTTTCTCTTAGCCAATGAAGCCTGTGTGAAATCTCTCTGTAACTCATTGAACCTTCCCCCATGTTAGCCTTAAGGGAATTAGGCTTTGATACCAATTGATAAACTTATAAGGCACTGAGAGGGGGGGGGGGGGTGAATTAGTGCAAACAAAAACTTAACTAATTTGATAACACTTTTCACTAATATGAAAAATCAATATGCATGCAAGAAATATAACCACATAAGAAAACATCTAATAAATCATGGAAACCATAACACAATGCTTTTCACGTGGAAACCCAAATGGGAAAAATAATGGTGGGAATTAATACCCACAAATATCAACTATCTACAGTATAGAGATCTGACCGGTTAAGATCATACAACACCCTATTAGGAGTGACACCTGGTTAAGAGTGCTTTAGCCTGGTTAAGAGCTATTACAATAAGGCTTGTTAGGACCCAGCCATGTGATGTAGTCAAGGTAGGGAGATCCAATGAAGGATATCCCATCCTTGCAACCTAACACATATATCATGCACAATTATATACCGGTAACCAGTAACACAATGCCAAAAATAGCAGAAAGAACAACTGGTAACATCACATAATACATAACCAGTAAACAATATGAATAAATTTTATAACAGTTTGAAGAATTACACATGCCACATACTGGATCACAATCCAAGATACAAACAATTCTTACAACACAATTATATGATCCGTAGATCATCTACACATCATATCGGCCTCCAAAAATAGTCTATCGGTTCAACCCTAATTCAGTCTTTAGCACTTCTGGCTTTAGTTCACCGGACCAGAATCTCGCCGGTTCTACATCTTCGCTCAATCTCGAAATTCAGTCTTTTCTCTTCTCTCTTCTATCTTTTGTCCTATCAAATGATTCACAAACTTCTATTTATACCATCCACAAATAATAATAACTTGATCAAGTCAGCCTAAAGACCAACTGGTTCATGAAATGTGTAAACAATAACAAGTCAACTCAAATCATTAAGAACAACTTCTAATGCACAAAAAATCACGTGGTCTTCCTGGAACATCAAAAAAGACCCAAGAAACATAAATCAACAATCCGCAAGTCACACGAATCAACCACAACCCGATCCAACTTTTCTCAACACTCTGCTAGACTAACCGATAAGAACATATCAACGGAGCCAATACCAGAAATGATATCTCACCGGATTCAAATCCAAATGCCATGAAACTCAAAAGCAACAAAGAACACAAACATAAGGGAATCAATACAAATCCACAATGCTAAAAACTCAAACAAGAAGAAATACCACGATCTCCAAGCAATTCCACTCCTAATTGCTCTACTGGTAAGAACTACACCGATGCTCCTGCATAAAAAATCCAACGTGCTTCACTTGCCGGTAGAAACCCTTAGTGAAAGTTTAACCGGATCCAAATAGGACCACCATAATAGCATGCCATCCAATGAAAATTCATCAAACACTTAGGATATGATCAAGAAGCACCTTCAACATGAAAGAAATCAATTCCATAAGATGGACCTAAAATCCATTGACCAAGTCACCAAAACAACATATCGGTTGTTTATGGTAAAAATGGAAACAACAATATTGAAAGACTAAATGAATTCAACAACAAAACCCTAGCCTAACAACAACAAAGATCCACCATAACATTTGAGTATTACCTAAGACAATGCAAATCAACAAAAATCACAAAGATATATACCATCACATGTCCACTAGGGTTTGGATCTCCATTCTTCCTATCTCCATTGATCTTGCTTGATATATTTTCTCTTAGATTTTATATGTGCACAAGAGCTCAACAAAGAACAAAAATATGGTTGCAAGTAGGTTTGATCGCATATGAAAGTTTGAATGCTAGAATGCTTGAGAGTGCTAGTTAGGAGAATAGGGTTGATAATGAAGGAAGCATCTCCTTATATACAAGACACTATAAGAAATGGAGGGATAAGATTCAGACGTGTAAAAGATAGATGGTCGTCTAGGATTAGAGGGTAGGTAAAAGAAATAATAAAATAATGAGGGTAGGTAGTGTAGGAATTAAGAGATGAACGCCATGTGTCATGGGTGGAAAAGGCTAATGAATTAATTAAATAAATAAAGATTCATTTAATTAATAAAGGAAGTGAGATCAATTAAATAAACAAAAGTATTTATTTAAATGAGAAATAAGGCTAGAAGAGGATAAATGAATTAAATAAATAAATAAAGATTTATTCAATTAATAGAAGAATTAGGCTTAAAATAATTAAATAAATAAAATTAGATAGGACAATTTTAGGTGTCTACATTGGTAAAGCTTGATAACACAATGATGAATAGTGAGTACCAAACTGGTACTGAGAGGGGGGGTGAATTAGTACAGGTACAAAAACTTTTCCTGAACCGGTTTGACTACAAACAGTGAACTTGACTGGCAATCACTAACACTGGTCATAAACCAATTACTACTAGTTAAGCACAGTGAGACTATGAAAGATATAAACTGGCAACACTTAGCTCTCCATACAACCTACTTCCTCATTCCCACTTTATCCTTATGCATAAACAGATATTCTATCATCAGAAATATAATAACATGATAGATCAACATGATTCACCGCTTGACAGAAAACAACAAAGCATTACATGAAAAAGACATCACCTATGACACACATATTTTTCACCTGGAAACCCAACTGGGAAAAACCACGGTGGGGATGAATACCCACAAGCTATTTTTGAACTCTTTAGAAGTCTGCTCTATTAGGAGCCTAGTCCGGTTAAAGACTGTTACAACAGGTTCTGTTAGGAAATGATCCTGTTAGGGATCACCCGGTTAAGGGATGGCTAGAATACCCGGTTAAGGGTTAAACCCTATTAAAGGTTACCTTGTTAGAGGATTTTATGAACTCAATGACTTTGAGTCACCCTGTTAAAGGATTTACAGCAAGCTGGTTAAAGCTACCCTTTTAAGGGATTTTCCAACTGTTGAAGTGATTAGAGATCAACAGGTATTACAATGATCTGGTAGTAGTACTCAATGCCAATGTAGACCCGCTTTAGTTCCTTTCTTCTGCATACACACTCTGCAGGTATCAACCCTCTTATCTGGTCTAGCAAGAATCACATATCTTTACATTTAGATACACACACAGTATTTGCCAACAACTTCAACATGAAACACAATATCGACCTTATAGGAAACAGATAGGTCAGTAACATAAACCCTAAACCCTAAACATTTAGGCCGAGCAATTCAGTCGGTTCAATCCTAACCATTGAACACTTTGCATTTGAATACGATGGTCTTGAATAGATCTCAAGACATTCTCCATCATTCGTTCTTCACCACTTCTTGGAGGTGATAACTCATCACACGTTCTCACCGTTTGCACAGACTTCACACATTCCCAAGGTAGATAGGATCAATCTCCTTTTTGCAAGATCCTTCACGTGCACGAGGCTGACGTGGCAACATGATCTGATCTCCATTACAATGCTAACTCATCACACAATGCCCTTGGTTGAATCACAAAGCTCGAAACACTTCAACCGGAAACCCTAAAGCTGAGACTACCAACCGGTAGTCATACCATATTAAACTGCTTCACCTTTTGCACATATACCGGTTCTCAACATTATACCAAGTCACATTGCCAGTTGCTTAACTTCAATAAACCTATTCACTCTTCATCAGATTACTGGTTCACTCTTTAGCATATTACCAGTTCTCTCTTCAACATATTACCGGTTCATTCTTTCAGCATATTGACATCAATGACAACACAATATCATCATGTCAACATATTCTGCACATATGCCAACAATCTCCCCCTTTGGCATTGATGGCAATATACAAAGATATCTCTCTTTCTGCATCACATCTTCTCCTTAATACTGCAGATATCTTCTCCACTTCACATCTTCTCCCCCTTTGACAACAATGCCAAAGTGGAGGCACGAGCTTCCCTGTTCCACTATGCTGCTCCCCCTGAGGAGTAGCATCCTTCAACACATCAATCCTGAAAAGATATAGCAAAGTAAGATCTGATTGATGTGGAGCACAAACCTTTAGATTACCTCTTGAAGGGGCAACACCCCTAATTCACCTCTCAGATAGGTAAAGGTAGCCTTCGGTAGAGGCTTAGTGAATATGTCTACTAACTGCTCCTTACTGGAAACATGTTCTAATACCACCTCTTTGTTTTGAACCTTTTCCCTCAAGAAATGATACTTGAGTTCAAAGTCTTGGTTCTAGCATGTAAAACTGGATTCTTAGAAATGTTAATTACACTTGTATTGGCACAAAATATACTTACCGGTTCAAATACAGGATCTTTGAAGCCATTCAATACATGCTTCATTCAAATAGTCTGGGTGCAGTTCATAAGAGCTGCAAGATACTCCGCTTCTATTGTAGACTGAGAGATACAACTCTACTTTTTACTCATCCATGAGACCAGTCTACCACCAAGAAAGAATGCACCATCGGTTGTGCTCTTCCGGTCATCCACATTACAAGCCCAATCAGCATCTGTGAACACTTTTAGATTGAAATCATCATTGTATGGATACCATAATCCATAGTAAATAGTTCCCTTTAGATATCTAAGAATCCGCTTGACTACTACCAAGTGGGATTCTCTTGGGCTTTGCTGAAACTGAGCGGTAATACCCACTACATGTGCAATGTCCGATCTGCTATGCACTACATAATGCAACTTACCAATCATTGATCGGTATTCCTTCTCATTTACCAATGCTCAGTCATCCTCTTTTGATAGTTTACAACCGGTCACCATTGGTGTACCAACTGGTTTGCTGTCTTCCATGCCAAAAATCTTCAATACATCTTTGACATACTTGGACTGAGTAATAAAGATTCCATCTTTCATTTTCTGAATGTGCATTCCAATGAAGAACTTAATCTCCCCTATGAGTGACATCTCAAACTCCTTTTTCATCTCATCTACAAAGTCATGACTCGTCATCTCCACCAAAGATTATGTCATCAACAAATACTTCACAGATTAGAATCTGATCTCCTTCTGATTTCAAGTAGATATTTCTATCTTCACTCGTTGTTTCAAATCCAATCTTCATAAGATGGGAGTGTAAGCGTTCATACCATGCTCTAGGTGCCTGCTTCAGTCCATACAAGGCTTTATGTAGCCTACACACCATGTCACTATCTTTTAATAGGGCAAACCCATCTGGTTGCTCTATATACACCTCCTTTTCAAGTATTCCATATAGAAATTCAGATTTTACATCCATTTGGTATACCTTGAATCCTTTAAAAGCTGCATATGCAAGAAGCATACCAACTCCTTCCAATCTTGCTACTAGAGAAAACGTTTCTCCATAGTCTTCTCCTTCTTCTTGGGCATATCCTTTACATACTAGTCTGACTTTGTTCCTTACCACTGTTCCTGTTGGCATTATGTGAACTAGTATGTGGACATAATGACATTGTATGTTGTCATTGATGTCAATATGTTGAAGAGGTATGAACTGACATATGTGAGAACCAGTATAACACTGTGAACCGACATTTGTGCCAAAGTGAAGCGGTGTGCCTGTTCAAGATGAACCGGCATATGGTTATGGGAGCCAGCACATGGAAGTGTTGTATGACTACCGGTTGGTAGTCTCAACTTTAGGGTTTTCGGTTGAAGTGCTTAAAGCCTGTATGGCTCAACCGGTGACATTGTGTGATGAGTTAGCATTGTAATGAAGAACAAATCATGTTGCCACATCAGCCTTGTGCACGTGAAGGATCTTGCATAAAGGAGATTGTTCCTATCTACCTCGGGAATGTGCAAAGTTTGTAAACAGTGATAATGTGTGATGGGTTATCATCTGCCATGAAATCGGTGGAAAACAAATGATGGAGAATGTCTTGAGATTGGATCAAGACTGTTGCATTCAATACAGTATGATCAACGATCAGGATTGAACCGTTTGAATTCCTTAACCTAACAGGTCTAGGGTTTAGGGTTTATGCTACTGACCTATCTGTTGTCCTATAAGGTCGATGCTGTGACTCTTTCAAAGGTTGTTGGCAAAAGTTGTGTGGGAGTATCCAAGAGAAGGGATACACGATTCTTGCTAGACCAGAGGAGAGAAGTGATACTTGCAGAGTGTAAGTGCAGAAGGTGAAGAGGAGCTTAAGCAGATCTGCATTGGCATTGAGTGTTGTTACCAGATCATTGAAATACCTGTTGATCTCTAACCACCTCAACAGTTGGAAAATCCTCTAACAGGGTAGCCTTAACCAGCTTATTGTAAATCCCTTAATAGGGTGACTCAAAGTTATTGAGATCTAGAAAGCTAGAGAGCTTTGGAAATCCTTTAGCTATTGAGTTCTTGAAATCCTCTAACACGGTAACCTGTAACAAGGTTTAACCCTTAACTGGGTGATCCCTAACAGGATCAGTTCCTAGCAGAACCTATTGTATTTGTCTTTAACAGGACAAGGCTCCTAACAGAGAGGACTTCCAAAGAGTTCAACAACAAGCTCAGTCTTTGGCAATGATGCACCATGCATGGTCAAAGGCAGAGAGTCCATCTCTCTAAATGTAAAGAGCACTACTGACAATGTGTATTGGGTTGATGGTCTTAGACACAACCTTCTCAGTGTTGCCTAGCTGAATGACAGTGGCCTCACTCTAGAATTCAAGAATGGAGTTTGCAAAATCAAAGGAAAAGATGGTGAATTGGTGGACACCGGCATGCAGACCAAAGGTAACCTATTTCATCTGAATGCAAATATAAGTACATATCTTATGGCTAAGTTTGATGATAGCTAGATATGGCATAGGAGACTCTTCCATGTAAACTTTGATAACATTGTGAAAGCTAGTAAGATCAAGGCAGTTAGAGGGTTGTTGGTGCTAAGCAAACTGGATAATACCTTGTGTAGAGAGTGTCAATTGGGGAAAACATCTTCCTCAACCTTTAAAGGTAAATCTTTCACTGCTGACAACTTGCTTGATCTTGTGCCTACTGATTTGTGTGGTCCTATGAAAACTAGAAGTGTCCAGGGTGATAGGTGCTTCAAGACTCTCACTGATGACTACTCAAGAATGATGTGGGTCACATTCTTGAAAGACAAGTCTGAAGCCTTTGTGAAGTTCAAAGATTTTAGAGCATTAGTGGAGAAGGAAAGTGGTAAAAGGATCAAGTGTCTCAGAACTAATCAAGGAGGGGAATTCACTTCCAGTGAATTCAACAAGTATTGTGAAGAATTTGGCATCAAGAGGCAACTGTCTGCCCCCCGGACTCCACAGCAGAATGGCCTAGTAGAGAGGAATAACTAGATTGTGGTTGAAGCAGCTAGAACCATGTTGATTCAAGGAAAGGTAGCTCACACCTTTTAGAGAGAAGCGGTGAGCATTGCCGTCTACACAATGAACCGGGTACTCATCAAGAAGGGTAAGGATAAAACTCCTTATGAGTATTGGACTAGTAAGACACCTGTGGTTAGCTACTTTAGAGTGTTTGGTAGCAAATGTTACATCAAGAGGAGTGAACACCAGAGAAAATTTGATGCAAAATGTGATGAGTGAATATTCCTAGGATATTCCACCAAGAGTAAAGCTCTCAAGTGTTTCAACAATAGGACTCAGAGAATTATGGAAAGTATCAATGTGAGAATTGATGAAACCTCTGAGAAACTGGAGGAAATAGATAGTGAGCAAGTTGTAAATGAGCCGGTTGCAACCTTTTGGGAACCGGTTGTCAGTCAACCAAGTACTAGTAATAGTGTTCCTGAACTAGTGAATGATGATACTGATGAAGACGAGAATGAAGAGGAAAAGCAAGAAGAACTAGTCAAGACTATTCCTCGGTATGTCAAGCTGAATCATGATCCTAAGCAGATCATAGGAGATAAGGATGCAAGAATCCATACAAGAAGAAAAATTAGAGAAAACTCATGTATGATCTCTGAATTTGAGCCTAAATCATTCAAAGAGGCTCATAAAGATGAAGACTGGATCAAGGCAATGGACAAGGAACTTGACCAGATAGAGAAAAATGGTACATGGTCCTTGGTACCCAGACCAGAGCATAAAAATGTCATTGGCACCAAATGGGTGTTCAGAAACAAGCTAAATGAGGATGGCACAATGATTAGGAACAAAGCCAGATTGGTGTGCAAGGGATATGCTCAAGAAGAAGGAGAAGACTATGGAGAAACCTTTGCTCCTGTAGCTAGATTGGAAGGAGTTCATATGCTTCTTGCATATGCAGCTTTTAAAGGCTTCAAAGTATATCAAATGGATGTAAAATCGATATTCCTAAATGGTGTACTTGAAGAGGAGGTGTATATTGAGCAACCAAATGGGTTTGCCCTATCTGAAGACAGTGACATGGTATGTAGGCTACATAAAGCCTTATATGGTCTAAAGCAAGCACCTAGGGCATGGTATGAGCGTCTTCATTCCCATCTTGTGAAGATTGGATTTGAGAGAACAAGTGAAGATAGTAATATCTACTTGAAGTCTGAAGGAGATCAGATCCTAATTTGTGAGGTATTTGTTCATGACATTATCTTTGGTGGAGATGACAAGATGAGTCATGAGTTTGCTGATGAGATGAAGGAAGAGTTTGAGATGTCACTCATAGGGGAGATTAAGTTCTTCATTGGACTACAAATCCAACAGATGAAGGATGGAATCTTTATCACTCAGTCCAAGTATGTCAAAGAGGTGTTGAAGACCTTTGGCATGGAAGATAGCAAACCGGTTGGTACACCGATGGTGACCGGTTGTAAACTATCCAAAGAAGATGACTCAGTATTGGTTGATGAGAAGGAATACTAATCAATGATTGGTAAATTGCATTATGTAGTGCATAGTAGACCGGATATTGCACATGCAATTGGCATTACTGCAAGGTTCCAGAAAAGTCCAAGAGAATCCCACTTGGTTGCAGTCAAGTGAATTCTTAGGTATCTGAAGGGAACTGTTGACTATGGATTGTGGTATCCATATAGCAAGGACTTCAACTTGAAAGTGTTCACATATGCTGATTGGGCTGGTAATGTAGATGACCGAAAGAGCACAACTAGTGGTGCATTCTTCCTTGGTGGTAGACTAGTCTCATGGATGAGTAAAAAGCAGAGTTGTATCTCTCAGTCTACAGCGGAAGTGGAGTATGTTGCAACTTTCATGAGTTGCACTCAGACAATTTGGATGAAGCATGTATTGAAAGGCTTCAAAATCCCTGTATCTGAACTGGTAAGTATATTCTGTGATAACACAAGTGCTATAAATATTTCAAAGAATCTAGTTTTACATTCTAGAACCAAGCACTTTGAGCTCAAGTATCATTTCTTGAGGGAAAAGGTTCAGAACAAAGAGATTGCACTGGAGCATGTGTCCAGTAAGGAGCAGTTAGCAGACATATTCACCAAGCCTCTCCCAAAGACTACATTTACACACTTAAGAGGTGAATTGGGGGTACTGCCCCTTTAGGAGGTGAACTAAAGGTATATGCTCCACATCAGTCATGTATTGCATAGTCAAATCTTTCTTCAGGATTGATGTGTTGAAGGATGCTACTCCTCAGGGGGAGCAGCATATTGAAACAAGGAAGCTTGTGCCTCCACTTTAGAATTGTTTTCAAAGGGGGAGAAGATGTCAAGCAGAGAAGATATTTGCAGAAATTGGGGGAGAAAATCTGAAGCGGAGAGATATCTTTGTATATTGCCATCAATGCCAAAGGGGGAGATTGTTGGCATTATGTGAATCGGTATGTGGACATAATGACATTGTATGTTGTCATTGATGTCAATATGTTGAAGAGGTATGAACCGGCATATGTGAGAACTGGTATAACACTGTGAACCGACATTTGTGCCAAAGTGAAGCGGTGTGCCTGTTCAAGATGAACCAACATATGGTTATGGGAGCCGACACATGGAAGTGTTGTATGACTACTGGTTGGTAGTCTAAACTTTAGGGTTTCTGGTTGAAGTGCTTCAAGCCTGTATGGCTCAACCGGTGACATTGTGTGATGAGTTAGCATTGTAATGAAGAACAGATCATGTTGCCACGTCAACCTTGTGCGCATGAATGATCTTGCATAAAGGAGATTGTTCCTATCTACCTCGGGAATGTGCAAAGTTTGTAAATAGTGATAACATGTGATGCGTTATCAACCACCATGAAATCGATGGAAAACAAATGATGGAGAATGTCTTGAGATTGGATCAAGACTGTTGCATTCAATATAGTATGATCAACGGTCAGGATTGAACCGTTTGAATTCCTTAACCTAACAGGTCTAAGGTTTAGGGTTTATGCTACCGACCTGTCTATTCTCCTATAAGGTCGATGTTGTGACTCTTTCAGAGGTTGTTTGCAAAAGTTGTGTGGGAGTATCCAAGAGAAGGGATACACGATTCTTGCTAGACCAGAGGAGAGAAGTGATACCTGCAGAGTGTAAGTGCAGAAGGTGAAGAGGAGCTTAAGCGGATCTGCATGGGCATTGAGTGATGTTACCAGATCATTGAAATACCTATTGATCTCTAACCACCTCAACAGTTGGAAAATCCCCTATCAGGGTAGCCTTAACCGACTTGTTGTAAATCCCTTAATAGGGTGACTCAAAGTTATTGAGATCTGGAAAGCTAGAGAGCTCTAGAAATCCGTAAGCTGTTGAGTTCTTGAAATCCTCTAACAAGGTAACCTGTAACAAGGTTTAACCCTTAACTAGGTATTGTAGCCATCCCTTAACCAGGTGATCCCTAACAGGATCAGTTCCTAATAGAACCTACTGTCTTTAAGAGGACAAGGCTCCTAACAGAGCAGACTTCCAAAGAGTTCAACAACAAGCTTGTGGGTATTCATCCCCACCGCGGTTTTTCCCAGTTGGGTTTCCACATGAAAAAATATGTGTGTCATGTGTGATGCTTTTATCTTGTGATGCTTTGTTATTACCTGTTAAGCATATGATGGTTCTGTGTTTTATGCCTATCAATAAAACATGTTGAACTAGCTGTTGTGAAGATATGATGATAGATTACCTATTCATACATAAGGGTGAAATGGTAGTGTAGTTCTGAGTTGAGTGGAAAGCTAAGTGAGTAACTGGTTTATGATTGTTTTAGTTGTTCTGGGTTTTACCGGTTGCACTCTGTTTCAAACCGGTGTCACTGTTTGCCAGTCATTTGGAGTAATTGCTGTTGAACTGGTTTAGGACTATATTTTGTCTGTACTAATTCACCCCCCCCTCTCAGTACCAGTTTTGTACTATTTGCTCATCATTGAGTTATCAGTGCCATCCTCATTCAATTTATTTCTGAAGACCCATTTGGTTCCAATGACATTTTTATGCTCCGATCTAGGTACCAAAGACCATGTACCATTCTTTTCTATCTGATCAAGTTCCTCTTCCATTGCCTTGATCCAGTCTTCATATTTATGTGCCTCTTTGAATGATTTAGGCTCAAATTCAGAGATCATACATGAGTTTTCTCTGACCTTTCTTCTTGTAAGAATTCCTGCATCTTTGTCTCCTATGATCTGCTTTGGATCATGATTGAGTTTTACATACCTAGGTATATTCTTAACAAATTCCTCTTGCTTTTCTTCTTCATCCTCATCTTCATCAGCATCAACATCCACCATTGTACGAGCACAATTACTGGTACTGGGCTGATTTGCAACCAGTTCCCAGAAGGTTACTATCAGTTCATCTCCTACATGCTCTTTGCTAGTTTCCTTAGGTTTCTCAGAGTTTTCATCAACCCTAACATTGATTCTTTCAACAATTCTCTGAGTCCTATTGTTGAAACATTTGAGAGGTTTACTCTTTGTGGAATACCCTAGGAATATTCCCTCATCACATTTAGCATCAAACTTGCTTTGATGTTCACTCCTCTTGATATAACATTTAATACCAAACACTCTAAAGTAGCTTACCACTGGTGTCTTACCAGTCTAGTACTCATAAGGAGTCTTATCCTTTCCTTTGTTGATGAGTACCCAGTTCATTGTATAGACTGCAGTGCTCACTGCTTCTCTCCAAAAGGTGTGAGCAATCTTTCCTTGGATTAACATGGTTTTAGCCGCTTCAACCACAGTCCGATTGTTCCTCTCTGCTAAGCCATTCTGCTGTGGAGTCCAGGGGCAGAAAGTTGCCTCTTGACGCCATTCTCTTTACAATATTTGTTGAATTCATCAGAAGTAAATTCTCCTCCTTGAACAGTTCTAAGGCATTTTATTCTTCTACCACTTTCCTTCTCTACTAGTTCTCTGAAAGCTTTGAACTTTCCAAAGGCTTCAGACTTGTCCTTTAGGAATGTGACCCACATCATTCTTGAGCAATCATTTGTAAGAATCATAAAATACCTATCTCCCTGCACACTCCTAGTTTTCATAGGACCACACAAATCAGTATGCACAAGATCAAGTAAATTGTCTGCAGTGAAAGATTTACCTTTGAAGGTTGAGGAAGACATTTTCCCGAGTTGACACTCTCTGCACAAAGGATTTTCCAGTTTTCTCAGCACCGACAATCCTCTAACTGCCTTGATCTTACTGGCCTTCACAATATTGTCAAAGTTTACATGGTAGAGTCTCCTATGCCATATCAACCTGTCTTCAAACTTAGCCATAAGACATGTACTGACATTAGCATTTAGCTGAAATAGGTTACCTTTGGTCTGCATACCGGTAGCCATTAGTTCACCACTCTTTCCTTTGATTTTGCACACTCCATTTTTGAATTCCAGAATGAGTCCATTATTATTCAGTTGAGCAACACTCAAAAAGTTGTGCCTTAGACCTTCTACCCAATAGATATTGTCAGCACCACTTCTTCCATTCAGAGAGATGGATCCTCTACCTTTTACCATACATGGTGCATCATTACCAAAATGAACCACACCACCATCATACTCTTCCAGAGAAAGAAACTTACTCCAGTCACTAGTCATATGGTGAGAACAACCACTGTCAATAATCCACTCATTGGAATTATCAAAGCGGGAGACAAGAGCCTTTTTGTCTGACACATCTTCCTTGACTGCTACAAACATAATATCCTCATTTTCTTTATCTTTTGATTCCTCATCAGTGACACCTTCATCAGCTGCTATTAAACAGTTTCTTCGGTTTCCTCCTTTGAACTTCTTGAACTTTTCTGGTTTGTCCTTGCTATCACCATTAGGACAATTTATAGCAATGTGTCCTATCCGGTTACAAGAGAAGCATTTGAAAGGAAGCTTACCTCTGTATTTAGCGGTTCCCTTAGGAAGTCTCTTGGAAAGAAGAACTTCAAATTCCATCAGGATCTCCTCATCATCCATTTCTCTGCTCTGTCTTGGTTTGCCACTGGTACTAGCTTCTTTGCCTTTTCTAGATGGTACAGTAGATGCTCTAAAGGCCGATTCAGTCTTCTGAACACTACCATCAAAACTATTTAGCTCATAGGTTGTCAACTTTGCGATGATGGAGTCTAGGGACACCTTAGTCTTTTCTATTGACCTCAACTCCTGAATAACAGCAACCCTTATTGCATAGATCAGTAATAAGGATCTCAAAACTTTGCTAACAACAGTGGAATCTTCCATTTTACCACTTGCACTCTTGATATCTCCAACAACAGTTTTGATTCTTATTCCATATTATTGAATGGTCTCTCCTTCAACCATCTACATGTCTTCAAACTTTCCTCTAAGGCTTTCTTCCTTAGCTTGTTTCACATGCTCATCACCGCCATAGATGTTCTCAAAAGTATCCCAAACTTCTTTGGGATTCTCTTTGTCCTGAACATCAATAAACCCAATGTTAGATAAACTACTGATTAGGGCTTCCATGACTTGCCCATTCTCATGAATCTCTCTCTTTTGGTCATCAGTGAGAGTACCGGTAGGGATAACATAAACATTCTCAACATAGCTCCAATGTTGAGCACCCACGCTTCTGATGTAGATCTTCATTCTGTCCTTCCATATTTTAATGTTATCTCTATTGAACTTTGGACCTTCCCTCTTCATCATTACAATAGGATCTTTCCCTCAAGTGGTTAAGCTTACAACACAGAGGACTTGGAGGATGCTCTGATACCAATTGATAACACAATGATGAACAATGAGTACCAAATCGGTACTGAGAGGGGGGGGGGGTGGTGAATCAGTATAGGTACAAAACTTTTCCTGAACTGGTTTGGCTGCAAATAGTGAACTTGACTGACAATCACTAACACCGGTCATAAACCAAATTAATACCAGTTAAGCACAATGAGACTATGAAAGATATAAACCGGCAACACTTAGCTTTCCATACAACCTACTTCCTCATTCCCATGTTATCCTTATGCATAAACAAATATTTTATCATCAGAAATATGATAACATGCTAGATCAACATGCTTCACCGCTTGACAGAAAACAACAAAGCATTACATGAAAAAGACATCACATATGACACACATATTTTTCACATGGAAACCCCACTGGGAAAAACTACGGTGGGGATGAATACCCACAAGCTATTTTTGAACTCTTTAGAAGTCCGCTCTGTTAGGAGCCTAGTCTGGTTAAAGACTGTTACAATAGGTTTTGTTAGGAACCAATCCTGTTAGGGATCACCCAATTAAGGGATGGCTAGAATACCCAGTTAAGGGTTAAACCCTATTAAAGGTTACCTTGTTAGAGGATTTTATGAACTCAATGGCTTTGAGTCACCCTGTTAAAGGATTTACAACAAGCTGGTTAAAGCTACCCTATTAAGGGATTTTCCAACTGTTGAAGTGATTAGAGATCAATAGGTATTACAATGATCAGGTAATAGCACTCAATGCTAATGCAGACCCGCTTTAGTTCCTTTCTTCTACATACACAATCTACAGGTATCAACCCTCTTATCTGGTCTAGCAAGAATCACATATCTTTGCATTTACATACACACACAACATTTGCCAACAACTTCAACATGAAACACAACATCGACCTTATAAGAAATAGACAGGTCAGTAACATAAACCCTAAACCCTAAACATTTAGGTTGAGCAATTCAGTCGGTTCAATCTTGACCATTGAACACTTTGCATTTGAATACAATAGTCTTCAACAGATCTCAAGACATTCTCCATCGTTCATTCTTCATTGCTTCTTGGAGGCGATAACCCATCACACGTTCTCCACTGTTTGTAGAGACTTCACAGATTCCCGAGGTAGATAGGATCAATCTCCTTCATGCAAGATCCTTCACGTGCATGAGGCTGACGTGGCAACATGATCTGATCTCCATTATAATGCTAACTCATCACACAATACCATCAATTGAATCACATAGGCTCGAAACACTTCAACCGAAAACCTTGAAGCTAAGACTACCAACCGGTAGTCATACCGTATTAAACTGCTTCACCTTTTGCAGATATACCAATTCTTAACATTATACCAGTTCACATTGCCAGTTGCTTAATTTCAGTAAACCTGTTCACTCTTCATCATATTACCGGTTCACTCTTCAACATATTACCGGTTCTCTCTTCAACATATTACCGGTTCATTCTTTCAGCATATTGACATCAATGACAACACAATATCATTATGTCAACATATTCTGTGCATATGCCAACAAAGCTAAGATGTAAGGCTAGAAGCCGGTAAAGCCAAGAACAAGCTAATAAAGGAAAATACAAAAAGTGATAACCAAATTATGAAACCACCAGAATATAGCAATCATATAACCATAAGAATAAGCATAAAAACCGATTCAAGTTGTCTGATCATAGCGGATCAGAATTACAACCAAGACCATGAAGATCACCAAGACTAACTGGGATAGATCCAACCAGGATAGTCTGCAACTGGTATATAGTGTTGATATCAATGACAACACTTAACCAAATCTAGCATATTGCCAACAATCTCCCCCTTTGGCATTGATGGCAACACTGAATGTGAAAAACATCCAAGTGCCAAGGAATGTCAACAATCTCCAAAACACCATGAAAAGATCTAGCAGTTTTCACATGAATACCTTCTCCCTCTTTAAAATCAATGACAAAGGATAGATACTAAACCAAGATTATTGAACCAAACAAATGACTACTCCCCCTGAGTAGTAGCACCATCTTTATCAACCCGGATCAGAAAAGTATGTCTGATAAGCTCACTAGATTGATGCATCTCTGCATCTCTAAGTCTCTTTTGGAGGGTTGGTAACCCCCAACTGATCTCTAAGATATTCAAAAGTGTCTTTAGGAAATGGTTTCATTAGAATATATGTAATATGTTCCTTAGTAGGCACATAAACCAATCTGACTTCCTTTACTTCAACCTTTTCCTTCAAGAAATTATACCTTATAGAAATGTGTTTTGATTTGGAATGAAATACCTAATTCTTTGGGATATCAATAGCAACAGTATTATCACAATGAATAATAATAGGCTCATCATAACTTACCCTTATATCCTTTAAAATCTGTTTCATCCATAAAATCTGAGTACAGTTAGTAGCGGCTGCAACATATTTTGCTTCAGCAGTAGACAATGAAGTGCATGATTTTTTCTTACTAAGCCATGAAACCAACTTCTTCCCAAGAAAGAATGCACCCCAGTAGTGCTCTTCCGATCATCCACATCTCCCGCCTAATCAGAATCTATATATGCACATAATTTGAAGCCATCATTCTTTGGATACCATAACCCAAATTCTGTTGTACTTGCCAAATATCTGAATATCCTCTTGACAACAATATCATGACTTTCTCTAGGATCTGCCTAAACTATTGAAGCAATACAAATAACATTTGTTATATCAGGTCTTGTTTGAGTTAGGTACAACAAACCACCAATCATTGATTTGTATATGCTCGGATTCACTTTAGGTGATTCATTATCCTTTGACAATTTGCAACCAATTATAATAGGAGTACTGACATGTTTATAATTCTTGTTGGTGTAAATAAATATTCATCATGGATATTATTACACCTTACTTAAGTTTACTTAGGAAATGCATTTCATAGTAGTTTGGTAATGAGACACTTGGGTGTTTGTGCCACATTGAGATAGTGTGTGTAGGAGAATTTCTACCTTTTATGGTGTGATCTTGTTACTACTATATCATATCCACTTATTGTGGAGTGATAATTCCACCTTCGGTGGGTGATCCACCTCATGTGGAATATTATATTGTTTCTTCTACCTACCACACCTATTTCCTACCTACCCTTGTTTATTATTGAGCCACATGTCATGTTTGTGTGCTTACATATCCATATAGCCTTGCCTATATAAGAAGGCTCATATTCATTGTATGAAACGCTTGATGATCTAGTTGATTAGTATTTTTATCTTGATAGAATACAATTTATTTCTATCATCTATTTTGTCTCTCTATTGTATTTTTCATTGAGCCCTTGATCTTGGAAAAATATCACATGGTATTAGAGCCTATAGGGATTCATTGATTAGTCTTTTGGAGACATTTTGGAGGCTTCAATTTTTGGATTTGGGGATCTTCATTTTTTGGGGGCATTACAAAGTGATTTGGACATCACGGTTGAGTCCAGGAGGTCATTTCCATAAATTTTGACTATAAAGTCGACTATATTTGGTGAGTTTTTTTTTTTGCCTATTTGGCTATAGTCGTACGGATTTCAAAATTTAGTAGGGTAGGTTTTTAGTAGGGTGTTGCCGAAATGCAACCCCTATCAGGCACCATGTCATCATCTTTCTCCTACTGACAACCTCTACTTGGCCCCCTGTGATCACTACTTCTGGCCCCCATTGCCCGTACTCTCCACCGACGATCGTGCCATCTCTTCTAGCCCCTTGGCAGCCACGTCCTATACCTGCCTCGCCATGACGTCACTGCCTTGCGGCCCCTGCCTATGTGCTTCGACCGCCGTGCTTGTCACCTGTCGGTGCTACTTCCCGGTGATCTCCCTGGATGACTACCATCCTAGCCCCATTGCCGACAAACATCCTGCTAACCCTCTGACAGCCTGCCACATCAACCTTCGCCACACAATCATCCATACGACCTGTCAGTCACCAGCCCAGTCAGATCGCCACATCAGTAAGTCCATACTGTACAGACATGAAATGGGTAGGGAGGTGAATTTTTTTTGATGTCCAGATGACTGTCAAATTTAAGTCCATCATTTGCTGATGTCAGTAGTATTTTGAAATTTTTTTAACCCCCTCTCATTGAGCTTTTCAGTTTTGCAGTTCAACTTTGGAAGGCCATATCTTGCTTGTTTTTGCTCCCTTTTTGGTTCAAGTCTAATCCATGATTTTGCAACTTCAGAGGTTTTGGTTGGGGTCATATGACCTCCTTTTCAGGTGCTATTTTTTTGAAAGTGCATAATTTTTTCTGTACTTTCATAATATGCCATTTGTTTGTAGTGATTTTGAGTAGAAATTATACTTTCAGTATTTGGTCATTTTTAGCCTTTTTAGTACTTGTATTTCGCTTGGATCTCTGTTTAGATCACTAGCAGTATTTGTTGAAGTCTCTTATATATCATTTTGAGAAGTTGTAAATTGAAATCAGAAGTCCACTTTGCCTTGTTTTGCAAGTAGCCCATTGTATGCGCACTAAGTATAAAGTGCCAAATCACCATTTTTTTTTGGAGGGGGGGGGGTTTCTTGATTGAGTGAATTTGGGGGGTGTCTTGTGTGATTGTGCCTCTCTCTATCTTGTGTTATTTCATTTTGATGCTAAGGGTTCTCCTAAATTTCCACTTTTAACTCCTCATAATTATGCATCATGGAAGATTAAGGCATGGAGTAAACTATTGGAAAAATGACTCATTCATTATGCGAATGGATCTATTACAACACCACCTGATCCTAAGGTTGATCATAATGATCAAATTGAATGGCTTACTAAGAATGCTATGGCACTTGGAATTCTTAGAAAGTATGTATTAGATGACTTCATTTTTCACATTGAGAAGTGTACAACAATTAGAGAGGCTTGGGATATTTTTTAGAAATTGTATGGTCAAGTTGATGAGATTAAGGGCTACAAGCTTGATAGTGAACTCACAACTTTGGATCCCAAGGATTTTGATACAATCCAAGATTATGTCACAAAAGCAATTGAGCTAAGAGCAAAGCTAAAGGATTGTGGAATTGACAAAAAGGATGCTCAATTGGTTTACAACTTGTTGGACAAGCTTCCTTCAGAGTATGCAGCCTTTGTATGTAGCTTTCACACCCACAGGTTAGCTCAAGGTTCCTCATACACTTCTCCCTCATTTGATTCATTCATGCAGATGTTGATACTTGAACAATCTAAGTTGACTAAGATGGGGATTCCCAAATCTTCAAAGTCACAAGCTTTGGTGGCTAATAAAGGGAATCAAAGAAATCAAGGAAAAGGAAAGAATCAAAAGAAACCTAATTCAAAACCACAACAAGATGGAGCACAATCTTCCTCTCCACAACAAGGTGATTCACCATTATCACCTAAGAGGAAATCCTATAAGGACAATCATTTTTGTGGATATTGCAAGAAGTCAGAACATGATGAACACCATTGTTACAAGAAGGATATTGATGAGTTGAAAAATCTTCTTGGGAAGAAAAAAATCAACCTACCTTCTAGAATGTCTACATCAACTACTTCTTCTAAGGATAAAGGAAATGATCACTCTTTTGGGGCAGATAAAGGAAAGGGACAAGCTCTTTGTGCTACTATAAGTCATGATTAAGGGAGATGGATTCTAGATTCAGGGGCTTCTCATCATATGGGATCTTTGCAATCTATGTTTTCTACATTTGATCCTTACCGCATGCTGCAGATTTTGATGGGCAATCATACATACATGGATGTGATTAGGAAAGGATCTATTGCCATTGGGGATAACTCCTTCAATGATGTGTTGTGTGTATCCCACTTGACAAACAATATTATTTCCATCTATCAAATCACACATGGGGCAAATAGGAAAACTGTGGAGTTCACACTTGATTCAGTTATCATTAGAGACTTGGAGAGTGGAGCCATCATTGTGACTAGGGTGGTTGATCATGCATCTTGCTTGTACTCTTTTTCACATTTTAGTCCTATTTATGAGGTTGATTCTTCCTATGTTGATGATTCAGATTTTGAGGAGAATATTGGGAACTTGAACTTGGGGATTCTCACTTGTGACCCCGTTCTTGAGCCTTTCACTTCATCTCCTTCTCTTGATATCACACCACCTATTGTACCTGATGATGTAGCCAGTGTGATAGTTTTTCCTTCTTGTGATTCAGTGCAATAGGATATTTCATATCTTCCAGCTTCAGTTGATTGGGATGCCTACTTGACAGACATTGCAGGTTTGTTTGTGGAGTCCTACATTGCAGATTTGGGAGACATCATTGATGACATTCATCTTCTCTTTGATGAAGATGATCCTTCTTCGATTGTTGCGAGGGATCAATCTGAACTTTTTGTGCATTCTCTACTTGATCTTTCTTTCGAGGTTGATATGATTGTGGATACTTTCGTACAATAGTTGGAGGATGGTGCAGGAGCACCTAGTTGAGCAAAACTCCCATTTTTGAGTATTTAATTCTTTAATGTTTGTAAAGTATTGTGTTAGGTTAATTATGTTGTTTTAGGTTGTTTTGGGTCAGGTTTAGTGGTTTTGATCTCATTTTGGGCTCTAGAGATCAAGTTGTGCCTTTTAGGCCTTGAGTTGACAATTTTTGGCAAAAATGTGCAAAATTACCAAAAATAGTTTTCTAGTGCTTTCCAAAGCATTGGAACATGTTTTTTAGGTGTTTTTAGGCATGTCTAAGTGGTTTAGACAAGTTGATAAGGTTAGGTTGTGAAAAATGCATCTTGGAGCAAGAAAAGTTATCATTTGGCTTGAAAAGTTGTCAAAAGTTGTCATTTTTGGGTTTTTCTTGCAAATTGAAGTTATGAAAGCCTCATGTCCATACTAAGTCTTGATAACCAATTGGAAAAACTATAAAAATCCTCCCTTTTCCTTGGAAAGGGTTGGTGATTGTTAAAACAAAAGGTTCTTCAATAAAATCAGAAAATAATGGCTTTATGATTGGTTTTTGTATCTTTTGAAGCAATGGTCCATACTGTACCTTTGGGAAAGTGTTCATGGTACTTTTTAAATGCTTTGTATTTGATTATGGCATTGGTTTCTTCAAAAAGTTTGATTTTACAAAATTATTTCTAAAACTAGGTGCTTGCTGCCTTGTCAAGGGTTTGAAGCTCCAAAATGACTCCACTTGACTAATCCATGCTTGGGATCCCACAATATGGATTCATTCAAGTTGGCACTCATTTATATACTTTACATATGCTTTTTTTCAAGCCAAAATGGTGGTTTGAAGAAGGATTTGAGTGAATACTAGGCAAGTATTGATTACTCGGCTAGTAGTGTGTTTAAAACTCAAGATTTGCACCCAATGTCTAATTTGGGGTGTGCAAATACATGGGGCAGAGGTATGGACATATGGCCAATGGTGTGTAAGATCAAATTTCCTCATTGGTTGAGCTTGATCCAATCAAACTTTATCATTTTGTAAGTAAACAGTGAGTTCACTATTTTTATGAGTTGTCTTTGACTAAATGCTCATGGAATGCCTTAAGAGCATAATCCAAGCCTTGAATCATGAAGTAATTGTAATAGGAGGTTTTATAAATGTTTGAAGACCTCATTGAGGCTCTTTACAAGTTAATATTTCTTGTGTAACAGGTCCAAAGAGTGCAGCAACAGTCTGACTGGTAAAGGGCAACAAATTGACAGTCTTAATGACATTTCTCTCCATTTTCAGTTGCTTGCCAAGTGTTTGCTAAAATGCTTGTATGGAAAGGGAAAGGGAAGCTCTAAATTTATATGGTAAAGGTCTCCAAGCAGTATGGGAGGATGAAACAAGTTTTATGGAGTGAATCCATGGTGGAAGCACCCAAACCCTCTTAAAAACCCTTGTTTTGAGGCTACAAAATAGGACAGTCATAAATTGACCTTCCCAAGACCTGTCTTGGCACTAATTCATGATTTTGGCCAAAATGGTACTAAAAAATATTTGCCATTTTCAAAGATTCCAAGTTGGGAGTGAGTAATGAGCAAAATAGTGTTTCAGGAGGGCTAAAAAGGGCTCTTTCCTTGTAGCCCTGTTTTGGGAAAAACTGAATCCGATTGGAGTAAGGTTTGGTGACCTTGTAAAACCTTTTGAAATCAGTCCAAATCAATATTGGAAACCTTGTTAAGCCCTCATAACATGATTTTAGACATTTGGGGGTTTGGACTTAGAATAGTGGATTTGAGTAACTTGAAGAAGCAAACAAGACAATGTTGCATAACACACAAATGGCAGTTTTTGAAAGAATGCTCAAACCCAATTGTAAGGAGGAGTTGGGGGCTTGTGAAACCTTAGGAGAACAATCCTAAATAGTTTGATAAGTGGCAAATGGAGCCTTGGATAGTGCATAGCCTAAATTGGTGGTTTGATCCATTGGTGGTGTATTTGAACAAGCAAATGACTATGAGTCTAAAACCAAGTTTGACTAACAAACCTTGAACAAAACTTTGATGCCCCCACATGTTCATGTTGGATTTGCTAATATGCATTTGGAAACAGCAAGTTGGATGCCAAGAGCAGGGGTTGAGTAAGTATAGTTGGAAGGGTTAAATATTTTGAGTAGTTTTGTGCATGGGCAAGAGACATCACCTAGAAGGGAGTTTGTTGGGATAGCCAACCATTGAGAATTTGACATGACAACAATAGGACAGATTGGATATTCAAACACAACAAACTCTACAATTCCTTAGCCAATAAATTGTTCATTTTGAGCAACTAGCCTTGTGAGTGCTTACCTACCAAGGTCCCTATCAGAGGAGGTCTCTGTATGTTTAGAGGAGACATGTGAGTCTTTGGATATTGTTCTACATTCTTCTCCACTAGATATTGGAGTGCCTTTTTCAGTAGTATGGAGTAGTTTACCACCTTTGGAGGGGGTAAATTTCAGCATCGACATGGGGACACTTGAGAAATTTTAAGAGATTCCTTTCATCATGAGTATTTTTTCTACATCTTCCCTTCATGATTGGGGAGACTTCATGGACAGACCTTTGGTTTTATTTCTTCCCAAGGGGAGGAATGTGGTTTGACGTTCATGGAGCAGTTTCTTCATTCATCATCAAGCTTCTATCATTGGTGTAGATTCCACATTGAGGGGGGGCTTCCTAGTCTCTCTTCTTCTTCTCTCATATGGGGGGACTTTTTCCTCACATGGGGTTTTGTTCCTCACATCCTTCTATGAGAGTTCTTTATATGTTGTTTTCATCTCTCTTTTTGGGGGAGGGTTTTTCCCATTGGTTTTCTCTCTCTTTCCCCGTTTTGTGAGAGATTTCATTGCATTGGTTTGCATGCATTTTCATTTGTACATGGGTACCTAACATGGCCTAGTAGTCGGGACCCATCTTGCATTGCTTAGTTTCATTGTAGACTTAAGTGCATTCCCCTAAGTTGCACTTAAGGGGGGGTGTTGGTGTAGATAAATATTAATCATGGATATTATTACACCTTACTTAAGTTTACTTAGGAAATGTATTTCATAGCAGTTTAGTTATGAGACACTTGGGTGTTTGTGCCACATTGAGATAGTGTGTGTAGGAGAATTTCCACCTTTTATGGTGTGATCTTGTTACTACTCTATCATATCCACTTATTATGGAGTGATAATTCCACCTTCAGTGGATGATCCACTTCATGTGGAATATTATATTGTTTCTCCTACCTACCACACCTATTAACTACCTACCCTTGTTTCTTATTAAGCCACATGTCATATTTCTGTGCTCACATATCCATATAGCATTTCCTATATAAGAAGGCTCATATTCATTGTATGGAATGCTTGATGATCCAGTTGATCAATATTTTCATTTTGATATAATACAGTTTATTTCTATTATCTATTTTGTCTCTCTATTGTATTTTTCATTGAGCCCTTGATCTTGGCAAAATCTCACAATTCTCAAGTCCAAATTTCTTAAGTAACTCCTTCACATACTTAGTTTGACAAATGAAAATACCTTTATCAGTCTGAATAATCTACAAACCTAAGAAAAAATTCATCTCACCAATCATAGACATTTCAAATTCATTCTTCACATCATTAGCAAATTTCATTCATAGAACTTCTTCTCCTTAAAAATCATATCATCCACAAAGACTTCAATAATCAATATGTCATCATGTTCAATTTTGTAATATAATTTACTATCAACATTACCTTTACTAAAACCAAGCTTTGAAAGATACTTATCCAATCTAGATTACCACTCTAGGGGCTTGTTTTAGTCCATATAAAGCTTTGTTCAATCTGCAAACCATGACCTTGTCTTCTGATAAAGAAAACCACAAGGTTATTCAATGTAAACTTCATCTTTGAGATTTCCATTCAGAAATGAACATTTAACATCCATCTGATATACTTTATAGTTCTTGTGTGCAACATAAGCAAGAAAAAGTCTTACTGCCTCAATTCTAGCAACTGAGGCATAAGTTTCTCCGTAATCAACTCATTCTTCTTGTGAATAACCTTTGCAAACCAATATAGTATTGTTCCTTACAAATTGACCTTCCTCATTCAATTTGTTCCTAATAACCCATTTAGTTCCAATAATGTTCTTGTCTTTAGGTCTAGGTACAAGTTCCCATGTCTCATTCTTTTAAATCTAATCTAATTCCTCTTCCATTGCTTTTATCCAATTTTCATTCTTACTTTCTTCAATAAATTATTCTTGTTCAATTTGAGAAATTAAACATACCTCTTCAACAACTAACCTTCTCCTAGTCATTACACCTTTCCTATTATCTTCAATAATTTAATCTTCAAAATGATTTAGTTTTATATACCTGGGAGTCTTTGAATTTTCTTGATTTGCTGACTCATTCTACTGTTCCTCTATCACTATTGAATTTTATGATGGTATCGGTGTCACTGGTTCACTATTTTAAATTGATTCTTGCAATACTGGTTCAGGTTTGATAAATTCATCTTCCATTGCATAATCAAACAATATGATTTGATTACTGCCATGCTCATCCACCTTGACATTTATGCTTTCTAATATCCTATTCAATCTTTTGTTATAACATCTATATGCTTTGCTCTTAGTAGAATAACCCAAAAATATTCTTTCATCACTTCTAGGATCAAACTTTCCTAGTGCATCATCTCTTCTAATGTAACATTTGCTTCCAAAAATTCTAAAATATCTAATAGTAGGAGTATGACCAAACCATAGTTCATAAGGAGTCTTACTGGTATCACTTTTTATGTGTACTTTTTTGAAAGTGTAAACAGTGGTATTGATAGGAGATCCAATAGATATTAGGTAATTTGGCTTCAGTCATCATAGTCCTTGCTGCATCCAAAATTTGTTTTGTTCTTTCTTTCCGCCAATTTGTTTTGCTGTGGAGTCCTAGGAGTAGAAAGTTATCTCCTAATGCCATTCCTTTCACAAAAGTTGTTGAACTCACCGGATGTAAACTCACCACCATGATCTAATCTTAAGCACTTTATCTTTAGTCCTGTCGAAATCTCAACCATAGCCTTAAAGATTTTGAATTTCTCAAAAGCTTCAAATTTCTTTTTAAAAAATGCCACCCACATCATTCTAGAATAGTCATCAATAAGTAACATAGAATATCTATCACCTTGAAAGCTTTTAGTCCTTGTTAGTCCACACAAATCAATATGAATAAGATCAAGAATTTTATTAGATTTATCATGTACACTTCTGAAAGGGGTTCTAACTTGTTTACCCATTTGACATTCTCTACATACCGAATTATGAGGTTTGACAATCATGGGCAAATCTCTGACAACCGATATTGAACGATCTTTACTATGCAATCAAAATTTATATGAAACATCCTCTTATGTCATAACCAACTTTCATCAATATGAGAAATCAAGCAAGCCTTCACACCGGAGTTCAAATGAAAGATATTTCCATTGTTCTGAGTTCCGGAGGCAATCTGCAATCTAAATTTATTGATGATATTACATTTTCTATCCTTGAATTTCTAATGAAATCCTCTATCCACCATTTGACCTACACTTAAAAGATTATGCTTTAAGCCTTCAACATAATAAACATTATCAGTATAAGTCTTACCATCCAATGATATTGTTCCTTTTCCTTTCATCCTACATGCCTTTTTGTTTCCAAATCCAACCAACCCCTTCTCTAAACTTTGTCACATTCCTAAGCAAAAGGGAAGTCACTTCTCAAACCCTCAAAGTCTTTGATAACCATTAAAGGCTTTCAACCTTCAACCACTAAATGGCTCAAAGTCTTTGATAACCATTGAAGGCTTTCAACCTTCAACCACTTAATCCCCAAAGTCTCCAATAACCATTAATGGTTACCTCAAACCCTCCCACATGTTTAAAACATTTGTTTTGACTCAACCTCTACCCAACCCAAAAGTCTCATCAGGCCATTAATGCTTTGACCATGATTATCTCTTAAACATTTGCACAAAGGTTTATCCTTGGATTAAATCTTAATCCAGTGGGTAATCTTAATTTGGACTTGACCCTTAGCCTCTAGATAACCATGAGGTCTTCTCAGGCCTTTAATGCCTCCAACCTCTTCTCTCAACCCAATCCTATGTTGACACTTGTCACCATTTTATTGGTGCCAATTGTGCACATGGATCCCCAACTTTCAAACTTGGTCCTTGATTAAACCATTCAATCTTAACCCTTCATTTCCCCATTTCTTCTGTAAATAGAACCCTTCTCCTCAAGCAAAAGAGGAAGCATTAGAGTATTGTTGTTATACTGGCATTAGCATAGAGCTTTCTCATAGCATCACTATCTACACTTGCATAGGATTTGCTTATCATATTCAACCATCTTGAATCTCCATATGGCATCCATGGCTAGTGCTAAAAGCTGAGAGCTACACTCATTTGGGACTTGGAGAGGAGAGGAACAAGGGAGGAGCAACTATGAGCATCTTGATTAGCATTTGGAGGACTATAGTTTATCTATTCTATGTTTGTATGCTTTCTATTTCATGCTTAATATCTCTCTTGATATGCCTGTTTAGGATAATCTTTTGTTGCTAACACTAACGTTTGTTTCTTGTGCTCTTGTGTGTGTTGCCATCAAATAGATTTTCTAATCCTTTTTGCAGAGCATCATTTGGTGAACCCGACGTGAATCCAAACACCACAAAGATCAACTTTTTTTTTTAACCAATAACATGTTTGAATGTTGAAAATGTCGCACAGGTTGCACTTTTGACATTGTTTTGGCGCGTTTGACATTGTTTTGGTGCTATTCACCTTGTTTCAGCGCTTTTCCCTTCTCTGTCTTTCCCTTTCTTTTAGTGCATTTGTGTTAAATAGCGCCTCTGTTCAAACGCAGACTAGCGCTATTATAACAAAACGTTGTACAAATCACGTTGTAACCAAAAAAAAATAAAAAAAAATAAGGCTTGTAGAAGCCCACCAAATAGGCGGATTTTACTAACTATTTTTCTCTTTTGTGCAGATTTAAATTAGATTAAAAAGTAGATTTATATTTCTTACTAACTTGTTTTTGAAGTTGGTTTTAAAAAAATGAATTCACTTTTTATTTTGGTTTAAAATTAACTTCACATTTCAAATTTGGGCTTTTAAAAAAAGAATCACACATTTGTTTGGGGCTCTTAAAAAGAATTTCATTGTTCCAAGGTAAAAAGAACTACAAACTTATACAAAACAACTTTATTTCTTGCAAGTTAGGAAACAAACTTCGTTTTGGTGCTTAAAATCAACAAAACAAAATTTATTTTCATGCATCAACTTAAAAGAAATTTACAATCAACACCTTGTTTTGGGGGCAATCTAAAAAGAACAAGCCATTTTTCCTTCAAGCTCAAAAACAATTTTACTTCAAGCAAGACGTGTTTTCAATTCAGTTGACTAGGATTTCAAAGTTCGTAGTTTACAAAATATTTTGCCTTTGAAGTTAAAAAAAACACCATGACTGTTGGAGCAACATCTCCAAATAGTTAGATCACATTGCAATGACAGATTAAAAAGAACAAGTGTTTTTCGTGCTTGGCACACTTGTGCAAAGAGTTGGTCGAGTGGTCCTACTTCTAACACACACTATCCTCTCCCTTGGCTTTCGTGGTCCTAGGTGCAAGAGAAAAGTGTTAGTAACACTCAAAATTTTATCTTTTTAAGAGAGGCCTGCCAAGGGATCGATACTCTTGGGAACGACTTCGAGCGGTAAATCCTTCGAGCCGCTATAGAAATCAGGTGAGAACGAAAGCTGTAGCCTTGGGTATAGCTGTTCCTACAGTGTAACTAGCCGAAAGGACAAATGGGCCCCACCACCAGTTACAAGGCTCTTAAGTGAGTCACTGCAGAATGAACTTATGTCCAAAAACATCGAACATGACTAAACACCTTTTAGCAGTAGCCCACCCATTCTATTGATTGAGGATATTTGCGATATAATTTAGTGCAAGAGCATAGATGGTTTTGCTCCCAAGATACTCACCATACATATTTCCTTGAGTAGAAACATAGCTTTTTGAAAATTCACTTGTGGCTTGATAAAAGTGGTGACTCCCCCATCATAGGGATCATCTATTTGTTATGCTCATGCAAGACTTAGTATATCACATCCTTACCTGCCAAGGTAGGATTCATAAGGTATGTAGTACCAAAGTCGAAGAAATATCAAGATGTGGGCTAAATTTATCACAACTGGCCATTTGACCTTAGGGATAAAAAGTGTTTGAAGTGTGTTCGTTTTAAAGACCTAGTGCAAATTGAGCCGTCTTCAGGCTTTGGAAATACACCTTAAAATACATCTAAAGGAAGGGTCATATACAAGTCCAAAGATTGGGTTGATCTAGACCCATACTCATTTGTGCCTTTTAGGCAACATTCTTATGTTTGTGTGCTTGCTTTGTTTTCTTGTCAAAGAAAAATCAGAAAATCACTTCCCAAAAACAAAGTATTCATCCAACCAAACATCTGTCAAAACAACCAAAAACAGCAAAAACAAGGTACAAACAACAAAAAGTCAAATTTTATGACCATTCTTCACATCTTGCGAAAGAAGAAGCGTCATCAGAATATCAACTTGAAAAGAAGACCATTGAGCTCAAAGGCTTTGATAAAAAGGAGGAAATTCTTCTATATAAATAGACAAATCTTTGTCTCCCATAGAGTTTTCTTGCGTCACATGTGTCTCTATCTTCAAGGCAAAACAAACGAATTTGATTCCGAATCATTGAACCGCAGAGCTTTTATGCAATATAGAGCTCTGAGTTATCACAAAAACCAAGGAGGAAAGATTAATCCCAACTTCTTCCCAAACGTCTGTATCACATACAACACAGCTCGAGAAATACCACCAACACCCGAAAGGGAAGAGGTAGAGTTTGTCCCATTTATAACACAAAGTTTTTATTGAAATTGAAAACATTTTCATCCATCATCTCACTCATACATCATCACTTCATCATCAATCCGTCCCAACTCTCAAAACATTAAGAGGTTCTTGTCCCAAGTTCTCTTTTAGATATTGCTTGGAATCAAACACATCACATCACTTTTTAGATTGTTTCTACATCTAGGATAAGCTCATCCTAAGAGACACATCTACGCAGGTTAAAACTAGTTCATGAGTGAATCCTCTCATTACTAGGTAGTTAAATCTGTAACACATCTCAGATTTCTCTACACCTTATCACATCAAAACTTATCAAACAAACAAGCAATTCAAAGAAGGAATTTCGGTTACATCCACCTTAAAAGTGCTAGAGATCCACGTGCAACACAATTCACCAACCATCAACCTTTCATTTCATCAAAAACTCATCATTATTTTCACACAACTTCAACAACAGCTTGCAAGCAAAATGGCTGAAACCCAATCACAGTCAAGGCAACGAGAAATAGAAAGGGAAGAAGAAGAAGAGGAAAATCTCAATGAATTTCAAGAAGCACTTGGAGGAAATGCAGATGACGAAAACCCAAGTACTCCCACTCCTGCAACAATAGAAAGGGCTCAGCATAACCCTCTCTTTAATAGAATTTTTGATGAAATACTTAGGAGCAATGTGGATGCTCACTTCTTAAGACTCGTTCAAGAAGGAGCAAAACTCCCCTCTGACTTTGATCTTGCCCAATTAAGACAAGCATCAGAAAGACAAAGTCACCATGAAGAGGAAAGAGGTAGAGATCCCATCAGATATAACATTCCTCGAGGTAACCCACCACCTCCTCCTCCAAATGAAATGGAGATGTTGCGGCAACAAGTCGAGAATCTCGCCCAACAACTTCATAGTGGTGTCAAGACTAACCAATTTCACTCAATGACATCTGTCCCTATCCTTTTGATAGGGATCTTTACATGCCACCATTTCCACGAGGATTCGAAACACCCAAATTTGAAAAATATAGAGGAAAGGGAGATCCTCGTGATCATGTCAGAGAATTTCATTCCGCTTGTCTTGAAGTGGCATATGAAGACACCTACCTAATGCGCCTTTTTCCCCAAAGGTTGGGAGGAACAACCACATCATGGTTTTCCCGACTACCAGGTGGCATTAGAACATTTGAGGAACTCATCCAGAAGTTCCTAGCTCATTACTCTCATAACATTGAACGCGATGTCACCATGGCTGATCTATTCAACACCAAACAAAAACCAGGTGAGCAATTCTCAGTATTCCTGCAACGATGGCGTCAAATGTCTAGCAGGCGATAAATAGGATTTTAAATAATTAATTTATTTAAAATAGTTGTGCAACTTGCATTTGTAGGAAAATGCAAGTGGGTGGAGGATAAAGGTGATTTAAATAAATGATTTATTTAAAATAATTGTGCAACTTGCTTTTGTAGGAAAATACAAGTGGGTAGAGGATAAAGGTGATTTAAATAAATGTTAATTTATTTAAATGTGAGAGGTGGGATTTTGGGGGATTTAAATAAATATTAATTTATTTAAATGTGAGAGAAGATTTAATTAAACAAATATGATTTATTTATTTAATTAATGGTCTGAATTTGGTTAAGTGAATTAAATCAAATAAATTGAATAATGAGTTGAGGGTTGAGGGTTTATCCAATCACTACAACGTTCTCTTTATTTCATGTAATGTAATCTTTGTAATTATGAGTTGAGGGTTGAGGGTTTATCCGACCTTGTTATCAAGATTTATGATTTGTATATATAGGTGATATGCTTATGTAATTTTGGAATCAATATTTTTTCCGTGTTATTAGAGAGAGGTAAATGTGCAAACAAGGATACATCATTCAATGAAGTGTTGTGGAGAGTTTTGTGTTGCAGGGCAAACAACTGTGCTCAATTGGAACTATAACCAAGCATTAGGAGATGCTATTTCCACAATTCATTTCCTCCAAATTGTAGTCCAATGATTATGTAACTCAGTGAGACTTCCCTTTTGTGTTGAGGAGTGTCCTCTAGGCTGTTGGCATGATTGCAAGTGCAATCCCCATTGTAATATTTGCACATACTGTTGCCGAAGTATTATTTGATTGTGGGTAGGGTTTCCCACTGTGGGTTTTCCCTTCACCAGGTTTTCCACGTTAAAATATTGGTGTTGTATGTTGTGTACTCTCATTCTTTATCTTTCATTGTGCTATTTTCATTTTGCTCCAGTAGAATGTTTATAATCTACAATAATTGTTTAACTTGTGGAAAAATGATTCATTGCCCCCCTCTCACTTTTCCTCTGGTCATTCTAACAATTGGTATCAGAGAAAGGTCCTCTCTGTAGAAGCCTAACCTCTTGAGCAGATCTGATGGCATCAATTTCTTCATCTAATTTCTACCGAAAGGAGAGTCCTAGATTTGATGGTACAAATTACAAATTATGGAAGGAGAGAATGAAGATTCATTTGAGATATCTTGGAGCTGAGATATGGGAGATAATAGAAAAAGGTTATACACCTCATGATCCTAGTTCTAGAACTCCAACACCTACTGATGAACAAAAGAATGCTGATAATGATGTTAGAACAAAATAAGCATTGTTAAGTGCCCTATCAGATGAAAAATTATTGAATTTCATAGAGATGGAAAATGCAAAGCAGATCTGGTTGAAGCTTGAAACTCTATATGAAGGTGACCAAGTAGTAAAGATTGCAAAACTTGAAGGTTACCGGGTGAGATATGAAAATTTGAAGATGGAAGCAGATGAAAAGATAAGTTCTTTCATGGATAGAGTGAATGTGATTGTCATGGGAATCAAATGCTACGGTGGAACAGTTAATGAGGATGAGATCGTTTAAAAAATTAAGAGTTTTACCTCCGACTTACAAAATGAAAGCTACTGCAATAAATGAACTCCAGAAAATGTCAAATACTCATGCTACTAGAGATATATTACTTGGAAAATCGTCTGCTTTTGAACTTGAAGATCTTGGAGATCAGAATGCTGCTAAAATAGAAACTGCATTTAAAGCATTCGCCTCTAGTAAGCAGAAGATAGATGGGAAAGAGTTATATGCTAAAGAGATGGAAGACATTGAAAGAAAGAACAAAAAACATGAAGAATTGGAAGCCCTAATTGCCAGAGGAATCCCTAAAGGATCGGTTGAAAGTAAGTATGAAGGAAAAGTTCCATTTAAATTTTTTTAATGCAATAAGATTGGTCATTTTTCTTCTAGATGTCCTGAAAGAGTTGCAAGGAATCATGAAAGATTTTTGAGGAATTATAAACCTAATCCAAAATATCAAATCAAACCTAAATATAGAAAGAATAAGGACAAATAATGTTACTATGCTAGTGATGGTGATTTTGGTATTACTAACGATTCTAATGATGACGAACCTGTAAGTGGATCCGGTAATGGAAGGTCAGGTAGTGGAAAAGATTGGGTATTTATTGCTATCAAGGATGAATCTTCAGAACCTGTCAATGATACAACTCATATTGAGGAGAAAGCCCTAGCTGCTAAAATGTAAGAGAAAGATGAATGGGTTATAGACAGTGGTTGCTCACACCACATGATCGGTGATAAGAGGAAATTCCCAACTCTGCAAGAATTTGATGGTTGAATAGTCAGATTTGGAGACAACAAGGCATGCAAGATCAAAGGAAAAGGAACAATATCCTTGGATGGTAAGAATAATACTAGCAATGTTTATTATGTTGAAGGTTTGGAGCATAATCTCTTGAGTGTAGGAAAAATGGTGGATATAGGATTTCATTTACAATTCAAAGATGGAAAATGCAAGATTATCAATAGATCTGGATTGGAAATTATATCTAGAGCTCAGACCAAAGGAAATATATTTCATTTCAACTCCAGTGAGAAGAATTGCTTGATTTGTCAGATTGATGAAAGTTGGCTATGGCATAAAAGGACGTGTCATGTAAATTTTGATTGTATAGTAAAGATTAGTTCAACCAAGGTTGTCAGAGATTTGCCCAAGATCATCAAGCCTCATAATCCGATATGTAGAGAATATCAAATGGGTAAGAAAGTTAAAACTTCTTTGAAAAGCATACATGACAAATCTAATGAAATTCTTGATATTATTTATACTGATCTATGTGGTCCAATAAGGACTAAAACATTTCAAGGAGACATATACTTTATGTTGCTTATTGATGATTACTCTAGAATGATGTGGTTGCATTTTTGAAATAAAAATCAGAAGCTCTTGAAAAATTCAAAATAGTCAAAGCTATGGTTGAGACAGAAATAGGTTTGAAGATAAAATGCTTAAGATTAGATCAAGGTGGTGAATTTACATCCGATGAATTCAACAATTATTGTGAGAAATATGGAATCAGAAGACAATTATCTACACCTAGAACCCCACAACAAAATGGAGTAGTGGAAAGAAAGAACATAACTATCTTAGATGCTACAAGGACAATGATGATGGAATCCAAATTTCCTAATATCTATTGGAGAGAAGCTGTCAATATTGTAGTCTACACTTTCAATAGAATACACATAAAAGGTGATGCCGGTAAGACTCCTTATAAATTATGGTTCGGTCATACTCCTACTGTCAAGTATTTAAGAATTTTTGGAAGTAAATGCTATATCAGAAGAGCTGATGGAATAGGGAAATTTAATCCTAGATGTGATGAAGGAATACTCTTGGGTTATTCTACTAAGAGAAAAGCATATAGATTCTTTAACAAAAGATTGCAAAGGATAGTGGTAATCATAAATGTTAGAGTGGATGAGCAAAGAAACAATTAGATCAGATCATATGACTATGGACTAGAAGATGAGATTGTTAGATTAGAACCAGTAATGCAAGAATCAGATCAAAGCATTGATCCAGTTGCTTTGATAACATCAGAAAATTCCACAGAACCTACTGAAGAGTATAAAGAGTTAGAAAGTCAAGATAATCCAAAGACTCCCAGGTTTCTAAAGCTAAATCATTATGAAGAACTGATCATTGGAGATAAGAGAAAAGGTGTGATGAAAAGAAGAAGGTTAGTTGCTGAAGAGGTATGCTTAATCTCTCAAATTAAATTGGAATAAATTATTGAAGCATGTAAAGATGAGAATTGGATGAAAGCAATGGAAGAGGAATTAAATCAGATAAAAAATAATAACACATGGGAATAGGTTCTTAGGCCTAAAGACAAAAATGTTATTGGAACTAAATGGGTATTTAGAAACAAGCTAAATGAAGAAGGATAGGTTGTAAGAAACAAAGATAGATTGGTTTGCAAATGATACTCACAACAAGAAGGAATTTATTGTGATGAAACTTATGCTCCGATTGCAAGGATTGAAGCGGTAAGACTATTTCTTGCCTATGCTACAGATAAGAGCTACAAGGTATATCAAATGGATGTCAAATGTGCATTCCTAAATGGAGATCTTGAAGAAGAAGTCTACATTGAGCATCCTGATGGATTTTCACTATCAAAGGACAAGGACATGGTTTGCAAATTGAGGAAAGCCTTATATGGATTGAAACAAGCCCCTAGAGCTTGGAATGTTAGATTGGATAAACATCTTTTGAAGCTTGGATTTAGCAAAGGTAATGCTGATAGCAACTTATATTATAAGATTGAGCATGGTGACATATTGATCATTGAAGTGTTTTTTGATGATATCATTTTTGGAGGAGAAGAAAATCTATGCATGACATTTGCTGATGACATGAATAATAAATTTGAAATGTCTATGATTGGTGAGATAAAAATTTTCTTAGGTCTATAGATTACTCAGATCGATAAATGTATTTTCATTTGTTAAACTAAATATGTGAAAGAATTGATAAAGAAATTTGGACTTGAAAAATCAAAACCAGTTGTAAAACCTATGATAACCAGTTGCAAACAGTCAAAGAAAGATGATTCTCCTAGAGTGAACTCAACTAGATACAAATCAGTGATTGGTGGACTACTGTACTTAACTCGGACAAGATCAAATATAATGAATGTTGTCTGCATTGCTTGTAGATTTTAGTCTAATCCAAGAGAAAATCATGAAATTGTTGTTAAAAGAATATTCAAATATTTGAAAGGAACAACAGATTATGGGTTTTAGTATCCAAAGGATGATGATTTCAGATTATGTGCCTATATAGAATCAAATTGGGTGGGAGATGTTGATGATTGGAAGAGCACTATAGGTGGTGCATTCTTTCTTGGGAAGAAATGTCTTAGCAAAAAATAATCATGCACTTCATTATCTACTATCGAAGCTGAATATGTAGTTGCTGCAACAAATTGTACTTAGGTCTTTGGATGAAGCAAATGTTGAAGGATATAAGGGTAATTTATGATGAGCCTATTGTTATCCACTGTGATAATACAACTACTATTGATATGTCAAAGAATCCGATATTTCATTCCAAATCAAAACACATATCTATAAGATATAATTTCTTGAAAGAAAAGGTTAAAGCAAAGGAAGTCAGATTGGTATATGTGCCCACTTAGGAACAAATTGTAGATATTCTAACAAAACCATTGCCTAAAGATACTTTTTTAATATCTCAGAAATCAATTGGGTTCACCACCCCTCCAGAAGAGACTTAGAGATGCAAAGATGCATCAACTTGATGAGCTTATCAGAAATATCTTCTGATCTGGGTTGATGAGATGATGCTACTACTCGGGGGGAGTAGTTAGTTGATTAGTTCAATACCTTGGCATCAACCCTTTGTCATTGATGTCAAAGGGGAGAGATGTCCATGTGAAGAATAGAAAACATATTCCACTATGGGGGAGAGAGTTTCTTGGAGATTGTTGTCATCCCTTAGTACTTGAATATTTTTCACATTCAGTGTTGCCATCAATGCCAAAGGGGGAGATTGTTGGCAATATGCAGGAATTGATTATGTGGTGTCATTGCTGTCAACACTACTCTGGTTGGTTGCTGACTTGCTCTAGTTGGATATGGTTTTGACAGAGGTTATTAGAGGTTTCTATTCCGGTATATTCAGATTGTTGGACTCAGTTTTGGAAGGATATTCATGATGATTATATGTATGTCATATTTAGCTGGTTCACGATTTGGTGCTCTGGAAGCTATTGATTATGTTCTAGATCATTGGTTGATGTTCTTGGTCAGGGTTGGTGATATTTGATGAAATGGTTAAGTGGTTTTGATGCGGCTTCTAGAAATGATTCTTAACATGCTAAAGTGTTCTTCATCATGTCCCAATTGTTTGGTAGCTTCGCATTGGCTAGAGTGAAGATTTGGTGATCCTATTTGGGTCCGGTAGAATATTCTATGTTATTGACACTGAGGGTTTTTATCGGTTTGTGTAATGGGTTGCAGTTGATCTTGGCAGGATTTATGGTGGATGTAATTGTTTGGGAATTTGAATTAGGTCCATGCTATGTAATGTAAATCATAATCTTGGTCCGGTGGTCGATCTTTGTATCGTGTAATGTATTCTTTGTAATTATGAGTTGAGGGTTGAGGGTTTATCCAACCTTGTTATCAAGGTTGATGATTTGTATATATAGGTGATATGCTTATGTAATTTTGGAATTGGTATTTTGCCTACATTATCAAAGAGAGCTAAATGTGAGAACAAGGATATATCATTCAATGAAGTGTTTTGGAGAGTTTGGTGTTTGTAGGGCAGACAACTGTGCTTAACTGGAACTGTAACCAAGTATTAGGATATGCTATTTCCACAGTTCATTTCCTCCAGATTGTAGTTCAATGATTATGTAAGTCAGTGAGACTTCCCTTTTGTGTTGAGGAGTGTCCTCTAGGCTGTTGGCCTGATTACAACTGCAATCCCCATTGTAATATTTTCACATACTAGCAGAAGTATTATCTGATTGTGGGTAAGGTTTCCCACCATGGTTTTTCCCTTCATCGGGTTTTCCATGTCAAAATATTTGTGTTGTGTGTTGTGTACTCTCATGCTTTATGTTTCACCATGTTGTTTTCATTTTTCTCTGGTAGAAGGTTTATAATCTGCAATAATTGTTTAACTTTTGGAAAACTGATTCACCCCCCCTCTCAATTTTCCTCTAGTTCATTCTAACAATTGGTATCAGATCATTCTAACAGATTCTAGTTAGTGAACACAATGGCTAGGTATGAATCCTCATCTTCTAAAGCCCCTATGTTTGATGGCACCAACTATGCCTTTTGGAGCACAAGAATGGAAACTGACTTGTCCTCTTTAGGATTTGATGTCTAGATGTCAGTAAAAAAATGGTTACATTGTTCCTCAAGTTGTTCCTACCGAGCTTGATGGTAAAAGAGAATATGAGAATGATGCAAAAGCTAAGAATGCAATCTTAAGTGATTTGTCAGAAACAGAGTTTGTCAAAGTCATGTATTACACACCAACAAAAGAAACTTGGGACAAGCTGCAGAGTGTATATGAAGAAAATACCAAAGTGAAAGAAGCCAAACTACAAAATCTAAGAACTCAGTTTGAAAATCTAAAAATGAAAGAAGAGAAGATAGTTGATTATATGCAAAGGGTGGATGAGACTGTGAGTGCTATAACAGAACTCGAAGAAGTCAAAGATGAAGTTACTATCAAAAAGGTTTTGTTATCATTAACCTCAAAGTATGATATAAAGGTCTTAGCTATTGAGGAATCTAAAGACTTAAAGAATTTCTCTATGGATGAATTGTTTGGCTTTCTGTCTGCCTATGAGATGAGAACAGTAAGTGTTGAACCTTCAAAGAGAGAAGTTGCCTTCAATACCATACAGAAAGGAAAAGAACAAGCTTCAAATGAAGATGAAAATGACTCAGATATTGCTAAAGCTAACTTTGTTAGAAAGCTGAAGAAAGGATCAGGAAAGTATAGAGGAAAGCTACCTTTTAAAATCTTTGACTGTGCTAAAATAGGACATTTTTCCGCTAAGTGTCCTTGTTACCAAATTTTTGCACATGCTAAATTTGGTGGCCTAATGAGGCCTTTCTCTCATTCATATTGAAAAGTGTCAAGCCAATCAGTAAATATTAGGTCAAATCATCAGCAAGAAATCAGATATGCACTATTTTTTTTTAACTTGTTTGCTTCATGTGCAGGTACAGGAAAAGTAAAATACAACATGTGGGTTAAAATGTGGCTCCCACGAGGGTTGAGCCTAGCATGCTAATGGAGATGGGTGTTAAAAAGATAAATAGATCACAGAGATATTCATGCTCCATTGTACTTTCAAGAATGGCATGGCTTATCAAACCTTCAGGCAAATTCATTTGGCAAGTGTATCGCCAAATCCCCTGCGTGGTTGATGGAAGGTAAAAGAAACTTCAAAACAAATGCAATCGACTTGTGTAAGGAATTTTTTTACCTAGGCGCCAAGTTGGGTTTACAAAAGAAATGAAATTTCAAGGGAAAGCATTTATCCCACATTGGCAGTGCAGAGGGAGTTTATCACATTTAAATATAAGAACACATATAACTATAGTGTCAAAGCTTGAGGGATTTTGGAAAGAAGTGGCTTGTGACCCAGTGTTCCCTGCGTGTGCATGCATCTCAAGGCACCCAAATTTCACAGCAGAAGGGCAATTAACAAGAGAGAAAGTCAAAAAGATCAATAGTGATCAAGAAAGATCCGACGGTGGTCGCTATACCGCGATAGAAAGATGCCCGCCGAATACTCTCTGCGAATTGGCGACAAAGCACATGCCAAAAAGAGGTGGTTAAAGGGCATGTAGATCATGAAGGATCATATGGTGGAGTGAAATTCTAGGGCTATCCATGACCGTCATTGTACCGCAGTTGTGAAGTGCCCAGAATGAATACCCTAGCGACTCGCGAGGTGGCAGACAGGTGGCACCCAGATGGTGGCCAACTACATGTGTAGACAAACTAGAGAGTGACTTATCAAACAAAACTTGACATTAATGGATCTCTAAAAAGATACACTGAAAGCATCGGTGCCATTGACATAAGATACATCGAAGAAATCAGAACCGGTCCCACCGATAAAATAAAAGGGTATCGATGAAACTAAGGTATCGATGAGACATGTGAGCAGTTTGCAAAGGGAGGAAGTTTGGCTGAAAGAATAATATCAAACGAACCAAGTAGGGCCCAAGTCCATTGGTAGGTCAAAGTGGAGAGACAAGCGGATCTCATGAGTGAACTAGTGGTTGACACATGGTGACAACATGGCATAAGAGAGAGCCACTGAGAGAGGCTAAAGGTCGAGCTGATCAAGGAAGATAAACGGTGATCAAGAAAGATCTAACAACTATTGCTATGTCGCGATGGGAAGATGATCGCCAAATACTCACTACATCTTGGCGACAAAGCACGTGCAGAAAAGGTGAGCGGCTCAGGTGTTAAGGGTTGAGCAAGTTTGAGCTGATCCAATGATCATCGCTATACCGCAAGATGAAGATGCTTGATAGTTAGTCATCATAGATCAATGACTGATGACATGGCAGTTAAGGTGGTGCCTAGTTGGATCCAAAGGTGATCAAGAAGTGACACATGGTGGGCCTTACAATCCCAACACTACCAGCACATCCAGAGATATCGTCCCAACTCAAAAAAACATGGCATCAGATTATGATTGGTGTTATCCTTGCAACCAACCTCATAATCAGACCACTTGTTCGAATGGTATGCTACATCAAGCACTCATGGTTAAAAATAATGTTGTTTTCTTAGAAGATAGTACTCATGGAACTCATGATCAACAAGTTTCTCATTCTGAACAAGGTCCAGATGTCACCTTGATCAATTGGCAAGGTAAAGAATTCTATGGAGTGAATCAACCACAAGCTCAAAATCAGTCCTACACTTCTATTGTAGCCAATACATGGTTTAAAAAGAGAGCCATTAGTATAGGACAACAAGTTGATAAACGAATCAATCAGCCTTCTATAAGCCTACAATCAGCACTTGGACCTCAATCCACTCCGAATACACAAATCCTACCAAAAGGGCAACCGGTGGTCAACAAGGATCAACGAAGAGGTCAATTACAAACAACACAAGTTCAAGGGGATGGTGCTATTAAAAGAGGGCAAAAAAAGGTTACTACATGTTCATTTAATATTTTGGATCAATTGAAAAAGACGTATATTAGTGTCTCAATGTGGGATTCCTTAGCTCTTCCAGGGCAAAATGATTTGCTTAAAAATGCCTTGTCTAACATCTCTTTGTCACAAGAGCTTCCTAATGAACAAACCAAAGTAGTATTATCCAATGCCCCAAAAGAAAAGAAGGATGAACAACAAACTAGGTTAGCACCCCCTCCTTTTTATCTGACTTTAATCATAAGTCAGCACATAGTGCATAATTGTATGACTGATTCAGGTGCAAGTAGTTTTGTCATGCCAAAGAAGATAGTTGATAAGTTGGGTTTGACATATGAGCCTCTTTCAAAAGGGGTAGTCCAGCTAGATGGGACAACAGTAAACCCAATAGGTTTGATTAGAAATTTGGATCTCATATTGCATGCATGCCCAAACTTCTCAATCCCACAAGATGTTTACATCATAGATCTTCCACCTTACTTTTCTTTATGCTTGTTCAGAGATTTCACAACCAAGTTGGGTGGCTATTTGTCTTCTGATTGGTCACACATGTTTTCTAGAACAAGATAAGGTACCAAAGTGACCATAAAATCATAATTGTTAGCTAATGATCATATAGAACCATACATCACAAGTGTTGTTAATGTAAATTTGTCTATAAAAGAACCTAATGAACAACCTAATATCCCAAATCCAAAAACCCCAAAAGAAGGGATACCTGATGTAGTATTAGATGAATGGGCAGTAGAGAATGATGAGGAAGATCCATTCAAGCATATGGAAGAATTAGAGCTAGGTGTCTATATGATTCATGAAGAAGGTGTCATTGTCCCTAATCTTGAAAAGGGTGACAATCAGTTGTCCAATCAGTAGGGCGACAACAGAACAATGAATTGTGGCAACTCTATTTTGATCGCTCAAGGAGCAAGGTTGGTTCTGAAGGTGGTGTTATGTTAATCTCTCTTGAAGGTAAGAAATACTTTTCAGCCTTTAGATTTTCTTTTAGCTATACTAATAATACAGCTGAATATGAGTCACTTGCACATGGATTGGAGTGGGATAGAAAAAGAAATGTAAAGTGTTTGCAAGTATTTGGGGATAGTGAGCTAGTGGTAAATCAAGTAAGAGGTGTCATTGTGACTAAAAATGATGTCCTTAAAATGTATAAGCATAGGATATGGAACTTAATTGAAGAATTTGATGCTTTCAATATGTTGTTCATGCCTAGAAATCAGAATAAGGAAGCAAATAAGTTGGCTGCCTTGGATGCTCAATTTGACATACCAGATGAGGTAAGAAATATTGAAAAACAAAAATATGTCAAAGTGGTTGTTAGGCCTTCAATTCTAGATAACAGTGTTAATTGGCAAGTCTTTGATTCTGATGAATAAATTATTAATTTTCTTATTGAAGAGGCTTAATTTGCAGATGGTAATCAACATAAATTTTTAAAGCAATATGAAAATCAAATTCTTCAATTAAAAAGTAATAAGCTACCAAAGGGATTGGTAACCTTTGAGTCAATCTTTAACATTGACGATTAGATTAGAAAGGAAAAAGGTAGCATGTTGGTTAAAGAGGAGCACTGCCAACCTCTTGAGATCTTTAGAGATAAGTTATTAAAACTTCGAAAAGTATGTACATCTAAAGAGAAACAGACATTTGTTTTGCTTTGTCAAGAATTCAATGATGTGTTTGCATGGAAGTATGAAGATTTGAAGGGATTTAACCTTGCATTAGCCCAACACACCATAGAGTTGGAAGTTGATGCCAAGCCTGTGAGATAAAATGAAAGGCCCCTTAATCCAAAACTCGAGCATCTCATGAAGACATAACTAAACAATCTGATCTAAGGTAATAGCATCTTTCCTATAAATCATACATCTTGGGTTTCAAATTTGGTTCCCGTAAGAAAGAAGAATGGTGAGCTTAGACTTTGTGTAGACTCTAGAGATCTTAATAGAGCTTCTCTAAAAGATCATTACCCGCTGCCCTCAATGGAGTGGATCTTATAAGTAGTTTCAGGTTCAGATAGATTTTCACTACTTGATGGTTATTCCGGTTATAATCAAATTCTGGTAATAGAGGATGACCAATTTAAAACCGCCTTTATTACAAAATGGGGAACAATGGCATATAGGAAAATACCTTTTGGTTTGTCTAATGAGGAGAAACCTTTCATAGGGCAATGGATATGGCCTTCCAAGTTCTTATAAATAAATTTGTTTTGGTTTATCTTGATGATGTAACCATTTTTTCAAAGCATGTGCAAGAGCACTTTTCTCACTTAAGGCAGATTTTTGAAAGGTGTAGAGAATATGGAGTATCTTTAAATCCTTAAAAGTGTATCTTTGCTGTACACGAGGGTAAGTTGTTGGGATATATTGTCTCCAAACATGGAATAACCATAGATCCGGAGAGGGTAAGTGCCATTTTAGCTTTTCCTTTACCTGCACTTAAGGAAAAGGAGATTCATCCCCAATATAGCATTTCTTATGAAGCCATTGACTAGCATGCTTAAGAAAAATGTTACTTTCAGCTGGTCCAAAGAGGCTAAGAATAATTTTGAAGAAATTAAGAATGCCATAGCATCAACGCCTACTTTGATTAATCCACACTTTGCAAAGGATTTTATATTATATGCTTTTGGTACTTTTGATACTATTTCAGCTATGTTGATTCAACAAAATGATGAGGGATTGGAGCAACCAATATCATTCTTTAGCCAAGGCCTAGAAGGGTATGAGCAAAATTATTCTTTTGTTGAGAAACCTGCATTAGCAGTCATTAGAAGTCTAAAGAAATTTAGACACATGCTTTCAAATAACAAAATTCACCTAATGGTTTCTCATCCTAGTATAAAAGAATTTTTGTTGAATAGAGATGTTAATGACAAAAGAGCTGGTTGGATCACGAAAGTAATGGAGTATGATGTCAATATCAAGGTAACAAAGGTGATTAGAGGTAAGGGATTATGCGAACAACTTGCTAGTCACAACAAAAACACTGAACAAGAGAATGAAGAAGCTATCCCTGTTCATGAAGATAATGAACCGATTGATGTAGCAACACCTCCTACAAGTTGGGTGCATGAAATGATGCATTTTCTTCAGACTGGTGAGTGTCCTAAAGGCCTGAACAATGCTAAACAAAAATACTATAGACTTCAAGCTATACCTTATATCATTTTGGATGGACTTTTGTTTAGAAAATATTTTAATGGTGTATTTTTGAGATGTGTAGATTCAGATCAAATTGACAAAATATTAGAGGAATTTCATAATGGACCAGCTGGTGGTCACTTTTCACCATAGACTACAACATTAAAGATCATGAGGGCAGGATATTTTTGGCCTGATTTGCATAAAGATGCATATGCTTGGGTAAGGAAATATAAGAATTGTACAGTATTTGCAGGCAAACAGAAGATGGCATCTTTATGCTTGGAACCTATTCAAATTGAACAACCATTCATGAAGTGGGGGCTTGATTTTATTAGAGTCATTAATCCACCTTCAAGTTCTAGGCATAAATGGATCTTGATAGCCACTAATTACTTTACCAAGTGGACTGAAGTTGTACCCTTGAAGGAGGCAAATGAAAGTGTAGTCCTAAACTTTTATCAAGACTTAGTAGCAAGGTTTGGTATTCCTGATTCTATTATTTCAGACAATGCATTAGCTTTTATAGGATTTAAGCTTACTGATTGGGCTGTCCAGAACAACATATTTTTGATTACTTCATCCAATTATTACCCTAAGGGTAATGGACAAGCTGAGTCTACTAATAAGAACTTGATTAGGATAATCAAGAGGACAATAGAAGATAATCAGAGAACTTGGCACACTCAGTTAAAACATGCATTATGGGCTGATAGAATCACCCCTAAGAGAGATACATGTATGTCTCCTTATGTCCTCATTTATGGTAAAGAGGCAAGACTTCCAATTTTAGTTGAAATGCCTACACTAACTCTGATTAGAGAGATAGAAATGTTGCAAGAAGAACCCATGCAGGTTAGGTTGGCAGAACTAATGGAGTTGGAGGAGGTAAGAAAGCAAGCGTTGTTGACTATTGAAAATCATCAAGCTCAGATTAAGAGGACTTTCGATAGGAAGGCAGCTCTGAGAGTTTTCAATGAGGGAGATTTGGTTTTGAAATGGGGTGAATTAAAAAGTAAGCCTGGAAAACATACTAAATTTGATGCCATATGGGATGGCCCATACACCATTACTGAGAAAAAGCAACATAATGCTTTTTCAGATTTCAAAGTTGACTAGTGAAACCCTTCCAATCCCAGTTAATGGGATTCATCTCAAAGCTTGCCTTTGATATTTTATTCAGGTTAATAAGTGCTAATGCACTTTTTGTTTTCTGTTTTGTTGTTTTGAGTTTCAATAAGTGCTCATGCATAGTTTTGTGGTTTCTATTTTAGGCAGCACCACTTGTTTTTTCCTAGTTTTCCTATTTTGTTTTGCTATCATGCTGCAGAGCAGCTGAATTTCATGAAGTTCCATTTGGAAAGAGGGCTAAGATGACTCTATCAACCCAATGGATAAGCCATGACTGGTCTATAGTGTTTAGCAAACAAACACTCCGCAGAGGTTGCAAAAAATGTTACCAAATTTTTACACATGCTAAGAAAGATCTGATGCCTATCGCTATGTCGCAATGGGAAGATGTTTGCCGAATACTCACCGTGACTTGGTGACAAAGCATGTGCGGAAAAGGTGAGCGACTCAGGTGTTAAGGGTTGAGTAAGTTTGAGTCGATCCAACGGTTGTTGCTATACCACGAGATGAAGATGCTCTATAGTTAGTCATCCTGGATCAGTGACTAATGATGTGGTGGTTAAGGTGGTGCTCAGTTGGATCCAAAGGTGAATAGGAAGTGATATGTGGCAGGCCCACCAGAAGAGAGAGTAGCCCAGGCGAATTAACGGGTGGGCATGTCAAGGAAGATCTAGCGGCTATTGATAAGTTGATACTTTGACATGTTTTTTATCAAAACTCTTAGGTTATTGGCATCTTTTGGGTTGCATTTTGATAGTAAAGGATTGTGAATCGACTATATGTAATCCATGTGTTAAACCTAAACTTATGAAATCATGTTTGAACTTTGTCAGTTAATTCCTACAGCCAAGTGATTTGTCCCTGTTGATATGCGGATTATTTAGGATAATGTCATATGTGAGTTAATAAATGTATTAATTGAGTAAGATACGTATGCATGCCCTTGTATGTTGTTCTTGTTTAGTGAAGATAATAAATGATGTTGTGGTAGATGATTTCCTTGTGCGCCCAAAGACTGATGAATCACGTACAGATAACTGGAGATCAAACTGAAGGGGATCCGAGCAGGTGCAATGTATGGCATAATTGGAGCAGTCATACTTCACTATGGGAGTTTAACTCTAGTGCGTATTGAATTCACAAAATATCGCTATGGCGTGCAAAGACTGCGGTTCGGTCTAGATCCATTGACTGTTCCTATAGCCAAGCTCTAGTTATCTCCTTCATCTGACATTCATCCGCCTCCTCTTCTGGGCGTGATTTGAGTTGTCCATTGTAGTTTATCTTTTCTTTATAATAAGCTCTTCCCTTTTTCTTTGAGGTTAGACAAGATAGAAAGGAATTGAGAAAATAGTTTTTAAAAGCATTCTAGAGTTTTCTTTTAGAACATGTAATCGATTTTCAGAATGAAATAAAGCAAAGAAATGTTGTTCTGATCTGCAAAAAGTATTTTGCTGGAAGTTTGATATCACTCATCCAAGGGGGCCCACTTGGTGAGTAATCCTATGTTTATGTTCATTGAAGTTAGTTTTTACCTAGTTGCAGTAGAAGTTCATGACTGGATTGTTCCTGCAGCCACTGGAAATAGATCCACTGACTGTTCCTGCAGCCAAGATAGAACGGTGTGATTTCTGTTATTTACATTAGATCATTTCAGCATTGTTTTATAAAGCTTTCATATAGCCTTTTATGATTTCCAGTCCTACCTTTCCTTTTTTCTTAATGTTAGTTACTGCAGCAATGTAGAATAACCATTTAAGGAGCTTAGTGCATATATATTGCAGAGCCCATTCAAGTTTTACGTTCTTGGATTGATAACTAAATGAATGCCAACCATGAAAATAGTAAACTCTACCATATGAATGTCCAAACTTTGGATTGAGATTTCAATTAGAGTAATTATTATCATTATAGTTGGGGTAGACATTTTTGGCGCCGTTGTCGGGGATGGTGTCAAACTGAGAACCTTTTATGGTTATTATAATTTCTAGTTAATTGTTTGAAATTTCATTAATCTACATGCATAGCAGAAGAAGAGATGCCAGAGGTAGATTTCTTCCCACTCATCCTAATCATGCAGAAGATAATTTCCCAGATATAAACCCTTTTACTGAATTTTATCAAGTCTCGCAGAATTTGAATCACCCTGAATCTGAATTTTCAGAAGGTAGTCTTCAATTCCTTTTTGGCCCACAAGAAGAAGAATTTCCTATAGTAACAACCCCCACAAGTCCAATGCAAGGGAACCCTCCTCCTGTTGGGAATAATCCACCACCATCACCAGGTCCAACGTTTGAGTTTCCCATCTTTGACCAGCATGATAATGCCAACCTCAAGAACATTCCAACATCTTCACTTCCTAAATTCTATGGGTTGGTGACAGAGGATCCAGATACATTTCTGTTTGAGTTTGATGTTCTCTGTAGGAGTTTTGACTATACTACAAATGCCCATAGACTCAAAATTTTTCCTGCCACTTTGAAGGAGTCATCTTTGAGATGGTTTATGAGCTTGGGTAGTAGCACAATCAATACATGGGATGAGATGAAAAGGTTGTTTCTTGAAAAATACAAAGATTATTGTAGAGGCACTAATCATCATGGGGATGATATCTTTAGAATAACACAAACTGAAGATGAGAGTCTTGAGGATTATCTGGAAAGGTTTTTGTTTAGTGTCAAGAAGTCCAAGCATAGTACTCTAAATGAAGATTCCCTCAAATTGATATTTTTGAGGGCTATTAGTGATGAATGCACCAATTCCTTAGATCTCATGGGAGGAGGTGACATTACACAATCTACTTGGGCTGAAATAGGGGAAATTTGCAAAAAGTATTCCAGATCTACATTTAAGAAGAATAGAAGATTTAAGCCAGGGGCACCATTATCAACATCTGGAACTAGAGTTTCTAGATTGAAACTTAGTCATCTGTTAAAAGACTTCAAGGAGGACATAATAAACAATATGGCTACCCAGTTGGATACATTGGTAGCTAAGAAGAAGCATGAGGAAGCTGACACATTCCTTGCAGAATTTTGTCCACATTGTAAACAACAGAAGAAAGAGTGTAGATGGAAGATGGTTGCAAATGTGGAAGTACCTAACTTCAAACTAGTTCAAGGTGAGGATGAGCAAGTCTTCTATGTTGCTTAAAAAAGACCAAATTTTCAAAGACAAGGTATGCCACCCGATCCACTTTCTTTTTCTAGTTATAGTGGTAATTCTTATGCACCAAACAACCAATGGCAACCACAGTATTTTCAAAATTTTGGTAACTATCCACATTGGTATGGGTCACAAGGCCAAAGGAAGCAATTTGTTAATCAAGTTCCATAGTGGCAGTAACCACAGGGGAACTGGTATCCATCTCAGGGTCAAGAGAACTAGTTTCAAGGGAATTGGAAACCTACCTCTCAATGGAGGGGAAACCAATCATGGCCAGCTCAATCTTCTAGATATTAGCCTCCTATTCAGCAACCACAACCTTCTTCTTTAATGCCTCCTCCTACAGCCACAACTACACCGCCTAAGCCAACATAATTGCCTACTCAACCGGTGCCTAATCTGAATATCAAATCTTAGCAACAACAACAAGCTTATTCAGCTGATGCTAATCAATACCCAGCCCATTCTTTATCACTAGATGATATTCACCTCCGATCTGGGACAACTCAACCTAATCCCTCTCATCTAGTTATTACTAAGGTACAGGAAGAGCAGACAATCTCTGACTTGAAAGATACAATACCTCATAATCAAATATTACCGCCATTTCCCCATAGATTGCAAGACAAAGAAGTTTCCACTGAATAACAACAAAGCTTTGATATTCTAGATCAACTGAAGCACATTTGTGTTAAAATTCCATGGTTGCAAGCAATAAAGGATGTCCCTATATATGTTAAGGCATTGAGAGAAGCATGCCTAAAGAAACCTGGCAGAAAGAAAAAGGACCCACAAATAGTTCATGTTATGGGTCAATTGGCTAATATCATGTTAGGTAAAATTGCAATTCCAAAGTATGCTGATCCAGGTAGTCCTGTTGTGAGTATAGTCATTAATGGCAGTCAAATAAGGAATGTTTTGATTGATTTAGGAGTAGCCATTAATGTAATGACAAGGGAAGTAATGAAACATCTAGAGATCAATAGTTTAAGGACTACACCCATAGTTCTACAACTTGCTGATGGCTCTACAGTGAGACTTGATGGTATCATAGAGGATGTCATAGTTATTCTAGATTCCTGGGAATATCCTGTAGACTTTATGATTCTATCTCCAAAAGAAACATTGGGTGGATGTCTGGTCATTTTGGGTAGACCATGGCTAGTCACATCTGATGCATATATAGGGTGTAGATTAGGAGACATGACTATTTTAGATGGAAGTTCTACAAAAACATTAGCCTTGTATTCTCCAGCACAACCACAACTTGAGCAACAACAAGTTGTTTGGCCTATCTTGGGAGAGGAATCTGATGAAATTGACTCTATTAATCACCTTATGATGATTAATTGAGGACCACTCCAGTAGTTATATGATGAGGAATCAATTCTTTATAAAATACTGATAAATGAATTCATAGAAGATCAAAAATTGCAAGAATTGGTTCCAAATATTGCAGGTCTGGACTTTCCTGCAGCCACTGATATTTTGCATACTCTGTTGCCGCAGGAATTATCTTTTTCTCATTTTTCTGATATAAACCAGATTGATCTTACTATTAAGATAGAGGTGGAATTGAATAAATATTTGAATATCAATAGAGATCTATCATATACTCAAAATGAGGGCCTTGTAGACTTGCTGAAACTCCATAAAAATGCTTTTGCATGAGATTACAAGGATATGAGTGGGATTGATCCAGTAGTTTGTACTCATCATATTTACATTATTTACATAAAGGATGATTGTTGCACACTTAGACAACCTCAAAGAAGAGTCAATCCTGCCTTAAAGAAGATAGTTAAAGAATAATTACAGAAATTGTTAAAAGAAGGGTTATCTATCCTATCTCTGACAGTCAATGGGTATCCCCTCTGGTGATAGTGCCTAAAAAAGGAGGCAAATGGAGAGTATGTGTTGATTATAGAGCTCTGAATTTGGCAACAATAAAAGACCATTTCCCATTGCCATTTGTGGATCAGGTATTAGATTCTCTTGCTGGTAAGATATATTTTTCATTCCTTGATGGATTTAGTGGTTACAATTAGATACAGATAGCCCCAGAGGATCAAGAGAAGACAACATTTACTTGCCCATGGGGCACGTATGCATATTTTGTTCTTCCTTTTGGGTTGTGCAATGCTCCAACCACTTTTCAAAGAGCAGTGATTAGTATTTTTTCTGATATTTCTCAAGATATTATGGAAATTTACATGGGTGACTTCACAACTTATGGTTTTGAATTTGATCAAGCATTGGGTAATTTGAAGAAAGTGTTGCAGTGATGTGAAGATTACAATTTGTCTTTGAACAGTGAGAAGTGTTTTATTATGATGGAAGAAGGAATAGTCCTTGGCCATCATATATCTGTATAAGGCATAAAGGTGGATCCAACAAAGATTGAAGTCATTCAGCATATTAATGACCCTGTAAAGCAAAAAGATGTGAGAAGTTTTCTTGGTCATGCTGGATACTACAGAAGGTTTATCAAAGATTTCAGTAAAATTGCAAGTCCCTTATATTCACTGCTTACCAAAGATGCAGAATTTAAATGGACCCCGACATGCAATGAAGTTTTCTCAAAGCTTAAGCATGCTTTGACTCAGGCACTAGTTCTTAAGGGGCCAAATTTGTCTATACCATTCCAAATCCATACAGATGCATCTGATTATGCAATAGGAGCAGTGCTAGGACAAAAAGTTGACAAGTTGGAAAATGCAATATATTATATCAGCAAGAATTTGCAGGGACCTGAATTGAATTATACAGTTACTGAAAAGGAAATGCTAGCTATCATATATGCCCTTAACAAGTTTAGACACAATATTACAGGGTATCCCATATTTGTGCATATAGATCATATTGCAATTAGATATCTCATGAATAAGCCATCAATCACTAGTAGATTAGCTTGCTGGTTATTGTTGATGCATGAATTTGATATCATAGTTGTTGATGAGCCAAGAAAGTCTAATGTGGTTGCAGATTATCTTTCACGTCTTCAATTGTAGGAAGATTCTACAATGATATATGACACTTTTCTAGATGAGCATTTGTTTCTCATACAGGCTCATAGTCCATGGTATGCTGATATTGCCAACTATTTAGCTACAACTAAGATGCCAATTTCTTTTTCTCCTAAGGAAAGAAGGTTGCTGGTTGAGAAAAGTTTAACTTTTCATGGATTGCTGATTGTCTATTTTATATTGGACCTGACCAAGTCATGTGAAGATGTGTTAGAGAAGATGAAACATATGACATCCTTCATGCATGTCATGATGAGCCATGTGGAGGTCATTTTGCTTCCAAAAGAACAACACTGAAAATACTTAATATAGGATATTATTTGCCCACATTACATAAGGATGCAACTTAGTACACAAGGAAATGTGATAGATGTTAGCGAATGGGCAAACCTACAAAATCAGATGAGATGCCACTATATGCTCAAATATCTATTACACCAATTGACAAGTGGGGATTAGATTTTGTTGGCCCAATTGATCCCCCTTCTAATGGTAAATCTTATATCTTGGTATGTATAGACTATGTAAAAAAATGGGTAGAAGCTAGAGTCATGACACATGCAAGAGATAATAAGGTGGTTGAGTTTCTCTATGAAGAGATATTTACAAGATATGGAGTACCAAGGGAGATTATCTTAGATCAGGGACCTCAATTTACATCAACCTTGATAAAAGCTTTGGTCAATGAATACAATATAAGACACAAGAAATCTACTCCATATCATCCACAGTCTAATGGACAAGTAGAAGTTACAAATAGAGAGTTGGGGGCTATTCTTACAAAAACAGTGTCTGTTCATAGGAAAGATTGGTCTCATTGGCTTTTTGAAGCAATTTGGGCATATAGAACAACTTGGAAAACACTAATTGGTTTCACACCTTTTGAGATGGTTTATGGGAAAACAACAATGATGCCTATTGAATTTGAACATAAAACCTTGAGAACAACTTTACAACTAGATATGACATTGTCTGAAGCATAGAGAGAATGCATTCAATAGTTAAATGCTCTTGATGAATGGAGGAAGATAGTTGTTCAATAGACAGTATTGATTCAAAATCAAAGAGAAAGATGGCATGATAAATATATCAGAGAGAAGAAATTCAAAGTTGGTGACTAGGCACTCCTGTATGATTCCAGATATAAAGATGCTATGGGAAAACTTCAAACAAGGTGGTTAGGTCCTTATGAGATAGAAGAAGTTTTTTTCAGAATGGAGCAGTCTGTTTGTCTACAATAGATCCTATTCAATTTAAACTCTTAGTGAATGGACACCACCTATGACTATATCACAAGCCAGCTACTAGAGAGGAGTTCCTGCAGCAATTTGTTCCACAAAGTGACATAAAGGTTCCTGCAGCCACTGAAAAAGTTCATGCAGCAACTGATGCGGATTCTGCAGCAACTCATGAGCTTCCCGTTGCAATTAAGCAGGCTAATAAAGGTACGTGTATATTTTATTTTATTTTAATTATGCATTTATTAGTTCATTATGATTATATCCTATTTAAATCCGCTCCACTACCCAAAATCTTGTCAACTTGTTTGGACACGTGCTAGGTTAAGTTGGGGGGATACTTTATGGTTCATTTTCCAATATGATTAATTATCAGTCTTTTTTGGTACTCCAAATTGATATGCTTCCCATCATTGCCGATTATGTTATTATTTCACGCAAGTGAATGATAAAGTCTGCCGCCAGAACTAAGATGTGTAAAGAGATTTCATTTTTAGCAATACTGTCAAATATTCTAGTTCAGCTATAGAGAGAAAAATATCAGAGTAAAAGATGGGTGGTGATCTAATTCACCATGAGCCAACGGTCCATGAAGGGTTGCTATAGGATGGTCTTTGTGAGAAGTATTTCCAAAACCACGGCTGGTTGGATTGCTTCTTGAAAATTAGGGATTAGAACGAAGAAATTGCTGCGGAATTCATGCATTCCTTTCATGAAGGGGAAGCTATAGTTAAAGGTTTTAGGGTAATTTCTACAGAACAACGAATAGAAGAAGTAACAGGGTTGCTGCAGGAAGGGGAACTTTTTCCAAAATCAAAAGACGCAAGGAGTGCCAGGGCGGAGTTCACAATTCCTACAAATAGACCTTTAATGGTGGATAGACAAGGAACTATAAGGGTTTCTTTACCGGAACATTTGCCTCAGGTAGCTTTGTATATCATGAAGTATATTACATGTGAAGGATGGTATTCAAACCTACATTCACCTCATTTTAGGTAACTTAGATTCCTCCTGCAGCTAAGAGGCGTAGGACAAAAACAAAAACTCCTGCAGCCGTTCCAAAAGTGTATATAAGGAGAACAAGAAGGAGGACATAGAAGACTCAACCTGTGAATAATATAGCAGAGGTTATTGTAGTAGAAACTTCAAAAGAAGAAAATTCTATGGAGGAAGAAATTCAAGAACACCCTGTGGAGGAAGAAATTCAAGAAGAGGTTGTTACGGATAAACTAGCAAATCTCGCTTCTGTGACATTGCAATGTGAAGAAATTGTTGAGGATGTTCTACAACAACCTAAAGAAAATATGGGAGATATGCCAACCCAGAATGAGGAGTTTATTGAAGAAATCCCACGGTCTAAGGTAGGACCTATTAGACCTCCTTTATCCCTAAGTAGTTTATCTATTGCTTTAACATTTTATAAGCAATGGGAAATAGAGAAGGATAGGTTGCAGGGGATAATTAATAAGCAGCAAAAAGAGATTGAAAAGAGAGATAATAGAATTGAGGAATTAGAAGCTAAGGTAGAAGTGATTTATGGTATGGTTCTTGAGTTGATGCAGTGTAGGGCACCCCCAAGATTTTATGCAGTACATTTGAAAGAGCGGTATCTAAACCTCAGACTAAACCACATTGTTAGGGACCTTAATCCATCCTTGGAAACACCTGAGGAATTCTATTATGCTTATCAAACCTCTCCACCTGCTGTGAAGAATTTGTTATGTGAGTTATACTTACATAACTATGCTGTACCCGAAGATAGGGAATGAAATCCTTTATTGTATATTGAGGACATCCATATCAAAGCTTTAATGTCATGGATCCAAAATGAGATTATCATAGGGCCACAAGCCAGGGAGTATGAAAAACTAGAGCTTGACTATCCATTACAATCAAGAAGGGAATCAGAAGCACCAAGGGTTCTCTATTATGATTGGCAAAAGTTACTAATAAGAGATGATTTTAGTAAGATAGTACTTCCAATGAGAGAGGAAGTCTATCAAGCGTATGAGCATTTGGTTCAAACTGACAGGACAACCACAATGAAAGGGTTAGCTCAATGCTGGAATAATCTACAAGAACATTTAAAATAGAGAGAACCTTACTCACTTCAGAATTTTCATGCAGCCATACAAAGAGCCCTAGATTCATACTGTTAGGCAGGGAGAAAGCCAACAACTGACTTCCATTGATTTTTCAACCTCCGATCCTTATGTGGCCACTTTTGGCATGCCAACCAGTAGAGCAGAATTATGATGCAGTTGCAGAGGAAACAACTAGATGGTCCAGGTTGGAAAAAATGAGGATTTTATTTGAATTTGGCTTCCAAGGGAACAGGACAGGACACTGTTGGTGATTTCAGAGTTTCAGGGAAAATCATAAATTTTCCTTTTGCTGCAGGAGCAACAAACCCTTAAAGTTGGGGGGCATGATAAGTTGATACTTTGACATATTTTTTATCAAAACTCTTAGGTTATTGGCATCTTTTGGGTTGCATTTTGATAGTAAAGGATTGTGAATTGACTATATGTAATCCATGTGTTAAACCTAAACTTATGAAATCATGTTTGAACTTTGTCGGTTAATTCCTGTAGCCAAGTGATTTGTCCTTGTTGATATACAGATTATTTAGGATAATGTCATATGTGAGTTAATGAATGTATTAATTGAGTAAGATATGTATGTATGCCCTTGTATGTTGTTCTTGTTTAGTGGAGATAATAAATGATGCTGTCATGGATGATTTCCTTGCGCGCCCAAAGACTGATGAATCACGTATAGATAACTAGAGATCAAACTGAAGGGGATCCGAGCATGTGCAATGTATGGCATAATCGGAGTAGTCATACTTCACTATGGGAGTTTAACTCTAGTGCGTATTGAATTCACAAAATATTGCTATGGCGTGCAAAGACTGCGGTTCGGTTTAGATGCACTGACTATTCCTGCAGCCAAGCTCTAGTTATCTCCTTCATCTGACATTCATCTGCCTCTTCTTCTGGGTGTGATTTGAGTTGTCCATTGTAGTTTATCTTTTCTTTATAATAAGCTCTTTCCTTTTTCTTTGAGGTTAGACAAGATAGAAAGGAATTGAGAAAATAGTTTTTAAAAGCATTCTAGAGTTTTCTTTTAGAACATGTAATCGATTTTCAGAATGAAATAAAGCAAAGAAATGTTGTTCTGATCTGTAAAAAGTATTTTGCTGGAAGTTTGATATCACTTATCCAAGGGGGCCCACTTGGTGAGTGATCCTGTCTTTATATTTATTGAAGTTCATTTTTACCTATTTGCAGTAGAAGTTCATGACTGGATTGTTCCTATAGCCACTAGAAATAGATCCACTGACTGTTCCTGCAGCCAAGATAGAATGGTGTGATTTTTGTTATTTACATTAGATCATTCCAGCATTGTTTTATAAAGCTTTCATATAGCCTTTTATGATTTCCATTCTTGCCTTTCCTTTTTGCGTAATGTTAGTTACTGCAGCAATGTAGAATAATCATTTAAGGAGCTTAGTGCATATATATTGCAGACCCATTTCAAGTTTTACGTTCCTAGATTGATAACTAAATGAACGCCAGCCATGAAAATAGTAAAATCTAGTATATGAATGTCCAAACTTTGGATTGGGATTTCAATTAGAGTAATTATTATCATTATAGTTGGGTTAGACAACTGTCGCTATACTACAATGAAAAGGTGCCTGAATGTTAATCTTCGCGACATAGTGACAAGTCGTCAACAGTCCCGACGGTTGAATTTTAATTTGTCATGTGCTAATAGTTAATGTAGGTGATTAAGTCAAATGTACAAGTAACCGGTAGCCTCCAGGTGGACTCAACGCAAAATGAGGAGAAGTCATCAGGTAGCTTGGGGTCCGATTTAAGCATGAGAGCAAGTTTGCGTGAGTTTTTCTCATGATTCTAAGCCTATTTTGGTGGCTTTTTATTTCCACTCGAGGATCAGTTTTCAGAAAAGATATTTTCAGTGGGAGTTCATCTTCAGTCATTTTGGAGTCATCTTTCCTCTATGTTTTGGAAGATTTTTGTATAAAGTGAAAAAGTTTTTTCTTTCTTCACTAGTTCTTGATCATTCTCTTGCTGGTTTTAGCAGAGAATATATATTCTTGTAGCTCCTGTGCAGTTTTATGACATAATACTGAATAAAATTATCAGCTTATGCCTTATATTTTTGGAGTTCATTTTCTTATTCATGATTGAGAGATAGTTTATTAAGCTATTGTCTAGATAACCTTTAAATTTTCTATCTCATTTGTAAGTCACAGGTTGTACGTTGTGATAAATTGGTTCATTTGGTTGATTGTGAAAGTTTTCTTTCCTTTCAATTTCTTGAAGTTTAAATCCTTTGCATGAAATATTTATGTGCTATGAACCAAAAGTCTATTTGTGCAGTTTGGTGTTTTTAGGAGTGTATTTCTGTCATTTTGAGACATCATATTGATGCTTCACCCTAGTTTAGCATTCGCAAAGTCTTTGTAGTTTCATTTTTTAGTTCCTATCCCTTTTCTTGGTAAAGAATTTAGAGTTATTCACAGGGAACCAACCCTTCATCTGAAGGTTAATTCTCACTATAGGAAACCCATAGGCCTGAGAATTATCCCATGTGTCACCAAGTTGCTTGACCAGTTTTTGGCACGCTCGGTGAGACCCATTTGAGCTATCTCAGTTTAACAAATATTCACTCTTGCTGCTTTTGGTGTGAGGAGCAACAATTCTAGCCTTCAGAGGCAACAATTTTCATACTTGGTGACTCATTTTCTTGGTTTCTATGCAGATTCAGTGATATTTTGTAGCTTATGAGAAAGATTCAAACCAGATCAAGTAAAGTTCCTATTGAGCATTGTCATCTATCACCACAAAAAAAAGTTAAAGAGGTACTAAAGAAGGTTTCAAATCCATCAAACCCTTCTAATTCATCGGTTCTAGATTTGTCTACTTCTCCCATTGTTCAGCTTCTAGTTACAACCTACAATAATTCTTTGTTTTCAAACTCCGCATCTCAAGCACAAGTAAATCCACCTGTTATCCTAATGGATCTTCCAATAGCTCAGCCTTTTGTACCTTTCAATCAAGGCAACCCTTTGAATCTTACTCATTATGCTAATATTTTTGTAGTAGCATTGAAAAGCCTACCTTTTTTCATAGGAGAAGGTCATACCACTCCCATCAAACATATAAGGGATGTAGCTTCGTTGTGTGGTGTACATCATATCAAACAAGAGAATATTGCAGTCAGACTCTTGGCTGCCTCATTTAAAGGGAAAACACTTCAGTGGTTCAGAGGTCTACCTGTCAACTCAATTGATACCTAAGATCAACTGGGTGATAGATTAAATTCACAGTTTGAGGACACATCTTACCATTTGTCACTATTAGAACAGTTGAGTACCATAAAGAGATCCCCTCAAGAGCAAATGACTGACTTCAATTTTTTGTTTCCAGAAGACTTGGAGCAGAATCCCTATCACAGTAAGGCCTACTCCTGCACATGCATTTCTATCTTATCTTAGGGCCCTTAATAGTGATATTTCAGTCATGATTTAGTCTATGGGTGCAAATACTCTGCCAAATGCATTTGATATTGCTATTAGAGTAGAAAAATGCCTAATTCAAGCTGGTAAAATAACCCCTAGGCCCCCAATGCCCATATTTCCAGAAATACAGCCTATTGTACTTCTTTTAGAGCCTCCTCTAGTCGCTATCCCACCTTTACCAGCACTGAATTATCAAGTGGCAGCCCAAACAAATAATGTCACGCTCCCAAATCAAGAGTTTCAGGAGTTTAAAAATGAAATGAAAACCATATTCCAAGGCTTTGGTAACAAAATTACCAATATTGAAAAGCAAGTTTCCCAGAACACCAAGCCTTATCAAGCCCCTTATCATAACAACCAGCAGAATAGGCCTCCTTATCAAGCTAACCCTCAGGGTTGAAGACATTATAGCCAAAGATCCAATATACCTTACAATCCGAACACTACCAGCACATCTAGAGATATTGTCCCAACTCAAAAAAACATGGCATCAGATTATGATTGGTGTTATCCTTGCAACCAACCTCATAATCAGACCACTTGTTTGAATGGTATGCTACATCAAGCACTCATGGTTCAAAATAATGCTGTTGTCTTAGAAGACAGTACTCATGGAACTCATGATCAATAAGTTTCTCATTCTAAACAAGGCCCGGATGCCACCTTGGTCAATTGGCAAGGTGAAGAATTATGTGGAGTGAATCAACCACAAGCTCAAAATTAGTCCTACACTTCTATTGTAGCCAATACATGGTTTAAAAAGAGAGCCATTGGTATAGGACAACAAGCTGATAAAGGAATCAATCAGGCTTCTATAAGCCAACAATCACCACCTGGACCTCAATCCACTCCGAATACACAAATCCTATCAAAAGGGCAACCAATGGTCAACAAGGATCGACCAAGAGGTCAATTACAAACAACATAAGTTCAAGGGGATGCTGTTATTAAAAGAGGGCAGCAGAAGGTTAGTACAAGTTCATTTAATATTTTGGATCAATTGAAAAAGACGCATGTCAGTGTCTCAATGTGGGATTCCTTAGCTCTTCCAGGTCAAAATGATTTGTTTAAAAATGCCTTGTCTAACATCTCTTTGTCACAAGAGCTTCCTAATGAGCAACCCAAAGTAGTCTTATACAATCCCCCTCAAGAAAAGAAGGATGAACAAAAAACTCAGAAGGTTAAACCCCCTCCTTTTTATCTGACTTTAATCATAGGTTAGCACCTAGTGCATAATTGTATGATTGATTCAAGTGCAAGTAGTTCTGTCATGCCAAACAAGATAGCTGATAAAATGGGTTTGACATATGAGCCTCTTTCAAAATGGGTAGTCTAGTTAGATGGGATAGTAGTAAACACATTAGGTGTGATAAGAAATTTGGATCTCATATTGTATGCATGCCCAAACTTCTCAATCCCACAAGATGTCTACATCATAGATCTTCCACCTTACTTTGCTTTATGCTTGTCCAGAGATTTCATAGCCAAGTTGGGTGGGTATTTGTCTTCTGATTGGTCACATATATTTTTCATAACAAGATATGGTACCAAAGTGACAATAAAATAATAATTGTTAGCTAATGATCATATAGAACCATACATACCAAGTGTTTTTAATGCAAATTTGTCTATACAAGAACCTAATGAACAACCTAATATCCTAGACCCAAACACCCAAATAGAAGGGATACCTGATGTAGTATTAGATGAATGGGCAGTAGAGAATGATGAGGAAGATCCATTCAAGCATATGGAAGAATTAGAGCTAGGTGTCTATATGATCCATGAAGAAGTTGTCGCTGTCCCTAATCTTTAAAAGGGTGACAATCAGTTGTCCAATCAGTAGGGTGGACAATAGAACAATGAATTGTGGCAACTCTCTTTTGATGGCTCGAGGAGCATGGTTGGTTCCAAAGGTGGTGTTATGTTAATCTCTCCTAAAGGTAAGAAATACTTTTCAGCCTTTAGATTTTCTTTTAGCTGTACTAATAATACAGTTGAATATGAATCACTTGCACATGGATTGGAGTGGGATAGAAAAAGAAATGTGAATTGTTTGCAAGTATCTGGGGATAGTGAGGTAGTTGTAGATCAAGTAAGAGGTGTCAATGTGACTAAAAATGATGTCCTTAAAATGTATAAGCATAGGATATGGAACTCAATTGAAGAATTTGATGCTTTCAATATGTTGTTCGTGCCTAGAAATTAGAATAAGGAAGCAAATAAGTTGGCTGCCTTGGGTGCTCTATTTGACATACCAGATGAGGTAAGAAATATTGAAAAACAACAATATGTTAAAGTAGTTGTTAGGCCTTCAATTCTAGATAACAGTGTCAATTGGCAAGTCTTTGATTCAGATGAATAAATTATTAATTTTCTTATTGAAGAGGCTGAATTTGCAGCTGGTAATCAGCATAAATTTGTAAAGCAATATGAAAATCAAATTCTTCAATTGAAAAGTAATAAGCTACCAAAGGGATTGGTAACCCTTGAGTCAGTCTTTAACACTGATGATCAGGTTAGAAAGGAAAAAGGTAGCATGTTGGTTAAAGAGGAGCACTACGAACCTATTGAGATCTTCAGAGATAAGTTATTAAAGCTTGGAAAAGTATGTACATCTAAAGAGAAACAAACATTTGTTTTGCTTTATCAAGAATTCAATGACGTGTTTGCTTGGCAGTATGAATATTTGAAGGGATTTAACCCCGTATTATCCCAACACACCATAAAGTTGGAAGCTGATACCAAGCTTGTGAGACAAAAGCAAAGGCCCCTTAATCCAAAACTTGAGCATCTCATGAAGACATAACTAAACAAGCTGATCCAAGGTAATATCATCTTTCCTATAAATCATACATCTTGGGTTTCAAATTTGGTTCCCGTAAGAAAGAAGAATGGTGAGCTTAGACTTTGTGTAGACTTTAGAGATCTTAACAGAGCTTCTCTAAAAGATCATTACCCACTGCCCTCAATGGAGCATATCTTACAAGTAGTTTTAGGTTCAAATAGATTTTCACTACTTGATGGTTATTACGGTTAAAATCAGATTCTGGTAAAAGAGGATGACCAATTTAAAACTGCCTTTACTACAAAATGGGGAATAATGGCATATAGGAAAATGCCTTTGGGTTTGTCTAATGCAGGAGAAAACTTTCAGAGGGCAATGGATATGGCCTTCCAAGGTCTTATAAATACATTTGTTTTGGTTTATCTTGATGACGTAACCATTTTTTCAAAGCATGCGTAGGAGCACTTTTCTCACTTAAGGCGGATTTTTGAAAGGTGTAGAGAATATAGAGTATCTTTAAATCCCCCAAAGTGCATTTTTGTTGTACATGAGGGTAAGTTGTTGGGCTATATTATCTCCACACATGGAATAACCATAGATCCAGAGAGAGTAAGTGCTATTTTAGCTTTGCCTTTACCTGCACATAAGAAAGGCCTTCAAAGCTTTATAGGCAGAATCAATTTTGTAAGGAGATTCATCCCCAATATAGAATTTCTTATGAATCCATTGAGTAGCATGCTTAAGAAAAATGTTACTTTCAGCTGGTCCAAAGAGGCTAAGAATAATTTTGAAGAAATTAAGAATGCCATAGCATCAATGCCTACTTTGATTAATCCAAACTTTGCAAAGTATTTTATATTATATGCTTTTGGTACTTTTGATACTATTTCAACTATGTTGATTCAACATAATGATGAGGGATTGGAGCAACCAATAGCATTCTTTAGCCAAGGCCTAGAAGGGTATGAACAAGATTATTCTTTTGTTGAGAAACATGCATTAGCAGTCATTAGAAGTCTAAAGAAATTTAGACACATGATTTCAAATAACAAAATTCACCTAATGGTTGCTCATCCTAGTATAAAATAATTTTTGTTGAATAGAGATCTTAATGACAAAATAACTGGTTGGATCACGAAAGTAATGGAGTATGATGTCAATATCAAGGTAACAAAGCTTATTAGAGGTAAGGGATTATGCGAACAACTTGCTGGTCACAACAAAAACACTGAACAAGAGAATGAAGAAGCTATCCTAGTTCATGAAGATAATGAACCAATTGATGTAGCAACACCTCCTACAAGTTGGGTGCATGAAATGATGCATTTTCTTCAGACTGGTGAGTGTCCTAAAGGCCTGAACAATGCTAAACAAAAATACTATAGACTTCAAGCTATACCTTATATCATTTTGGATGGACTTTTGTTTAGAAAATATTTTAATGGTGTATTTTTGAGATGTGTAGATTCAGATCAAATTAACAAAATATTAGAGGAATTTCATAATGGACCAGCTGGTGGTCACTTTTCACCATAGACTACAACATTAAAGATCATGAGGGCAGGATATTTTTGGCCTGATTTGCATAAAGATGCATATGCTTGGGTAAGGAAATATAAGAATTGTACAGTATTTGCAGGCAAACAGAAGATGGCATCTTTATGCCTGGAACCTGTTCAAATTGAACAACCATTCATGAAGTGGGGGATTGATTTTATCGGAGTCATCAATCCACCTTCAAGTTCTGGGCATAAATGGATCTTGACAACCACTGATTACTTTACCAAGTGGATTGAAGTTTTGATTCAAGAAGTGATGAAGGTATTTTCTTGGGGTACTCTACTCACAACAAGTTCTACAAGTATTTCAACAAAAGAATAGAGAAGATAATTGAGAGTGTACATATAATAGTGAATGAAGATCAACATAAAGATAAAATGAGCATAATAAATCAGATTGAAGAATCACATGTGAAGATGAAAAACAATTTGAAAATGAACAAGAAGAAGAAACACCTAAAAATACTCCAAATAGATATGTGCAAAAGAATCACTTGAAGAGAAGATCATAGGCAACAAAAATGAGGGTGTACAAACTAGATGAAGACTTGCAAGAAATAATGAACAAGTAAATTTTTGCCTCATGACAGAGATGGAACCTAAGACATATTTTGAGGCCAGCAAGAGTGAGAAGTGGATAAAGGCTATGGAAGAAGAGTTGCAACAAATAGAAAAGAGAAAAATATTTGAATTCGCCCCTAGAATTGCATAAAAAAGTGTCATTGGGACAAAATGGGTTTATAGGAATAAGATGAATGAAGAAGGCAAGGTAGTAAAAACAAGGAAAGACTAGTGTGCAAGGTTTATGCTCAGGTAGAGGGAATAGATTTTGAAGAAACATTTGCACCATTTTCAAGACTTGAAGCTATAAGGATGTTCTTGGCATTCTTAACATATAAAGGATACAAATTATATCAAATGGATGTCAAATCCACATTCTTGAATGGAAATCTTGAAGAAGAAGTCTACATAGAGCAACTTGAAGGTTTTTAGCTGCATGAAGATGAGAACTTTGTTTGCAGATTGAAGAAAGCATTTTATGGTCTTAAGCAGACATCTAGAGCATGGTATTCTAGGTTGGATAAGTACCTCCATCAACAACGTTTCAGAAAGGGAAATGCTGACAACAACCTGTACATCAAGGAAGATGGAGAATACATGATAATAGTAGTGGTATATGTAGATGATATCATCTTTGGAGGAAAAAAGATGTTGTATGGAAAGAATTTGCTGATCAAATGCAGTCAGAGTTTGAAATGTCCATGCTTGGAGTGTTATCATATTTTATTGGTTTGCAAATATTACAACAGAATAAGGGCATATTCATCTCTCAAACCAAGTATGCAAAGGACATGTTGAAAAAGTTTAGAATGGAGGATAGCAAACCGGTTAGTACTCCCATGGTGATAGGATGCAAATTAAGAAAAGATGATGAGTCACCTAATGTGGATCAGACCTTGTATAGATCCATGATTGGAAGCCTATTGTATCTTATAGCTTCAAAGCCTGATATAGTTCAAGTTGTATGCATGGTTGCAAGATTTCAAGCAACTCCTAAGAAATCACATGTCAATGCTGTAAGGAGGATATTCAAGTATCTGCAAGGGACACTCACTTATGGCTTATGGTATCCAAAGAAAGGAGATTTGACTTTACAAATCTTTACTGATGCTGATTGGGCAGGTTGCATAGATGATAAAAAGAACACCAATGGTTCAGAGGGAGCATACTGTTTTACTACTTTTCATCCTTGAACCTCATGTTTGTCTTAGGGGGAGTTCTAAAATATTTGCGAGCAATATTAACATTGATTTTTATATTGTAATAATGGTTCATATAGTGGAATCTATAGAAAACATCTTTCAAACCAGGATAAGTGTACAGGTCAAGTTCGTTTGCCATTGTTGTCAAAGGGGGGGAAAGAGTTGCCTGTGTGTGTTGACATCAATGTCAAAGGGGAAGATTGTTGGCATCAACATTATTATCATTGATATGAACAAGTGTTATAGGTTTCAGAGTGATCATGCAAAGAAACAAGTGTTGCCAATTTTAAAGTTATCATATCGAGATAGAAATACTGATCAAGTGTTGTGCAAGTGAAATGTTATATCGGGATAGCTATGTTGACTAGGAGACTGAGAATGTGCATCGAGATAGCTAACAAAGGCGGAGTAACAGGTTTGTGTTATGCTGATAGAGTAAACTACTCCGACAATCACTGTGTCGAAATAGCTATGCCGACCAAGAGACCAAGGATGTGTATCAGAGTAGCTATTGAGGGTGGAATGAAAAATTTCCACTATGTTAATAGTGTAAACTATTCTGATGGAAGAAAATATAGAAAAGACCCCCTTGCAATATTTTTGGAATACCTTATGCTGTTAAAGGGAGGTTGATAGTGTGGAATTGGAATAATTTTCTTGGTCAATCTTGCATGTTTTTCCTATGTCGATAGTTATAACCATTCCAATGAGTGGTCATTTGGCCTGAAGTCTTTTAGCTTGGGATAACCTATGCCGATAAGGTTAGTCAACATGGAGATTATGCTTCAGGATAGCCTATGATGATAAGGGAAATCAAAGGTGTGTTTCTTGTCGATATAACTCATGCCGATGAAAGGAACCAAATGCATCACATGGTTGTCGGCAGAGTAGAGGCAAGATGTCAACTTGATAGTTAGAAATATACTGATGGAGCTTTGAGAAATAGACTTCGGGATAACTGTAGTGATGAACATGTTTTCAGACTACATAACATGAAGGTTAGTGAGAACATGGTTAGTCAGAACATGGAAACCAACAGATTTGTGTAGCCCAATTGTCCACATAGATCTTGACTGACCTTGACCATCTGAACTGAATGAAGAATAAGAGGACATGTGGCTCCTTACTAGATAGAACAAATCAGATATGTGAAAGTCGGTGATGATAAATATTGTTGTCGATTCTTCCAGAGTAGGTCGACAGAAGATGATGATCCCATTTATTGTGATCCAGTTGTAGACAGGTTTGCGGCTCAAGATGACTAACTTGAAGGAGATTAGATCTACTAGATAAAACAAGATTGCTAAAAATTCAACCCAGGATAGAAAGTGAGTAGAACATAGCAGGATCATTCAATCCATGTGGTCGATTCAAGAAGGGAAATCCAATCTATTGCAAACCATATCCTTGAAGAGTAGATTGAGATTATTAAGTTTAGTAATCTATGTACAAAATGACCCGAAGATAGATAAAACACATTTAATGTGAGCAGCTAGTCTGAAATCATCAAGATAAAGAATAAAATCTCTACAGTAGAGATCTTCAAGAAAATTGACTTGAATAAAATATACAAGTTTGCAATAGAAGTAATCTTTGATGTGTGCAAAGTCGAACCAATCGAATAGCTACTGCAAATATGATTCAATGGGAGTAGTTGAGATAGAAATATAGGTGAAAATAAATATAACTCCACAAGTCGATGTGTATTATGATGTGTAAGGAGTGTGAAGTGTTGAAGATGTGAGTACTACTAAAATAGAGAGAGAGGAAATAAAGACATCATCAAAGTTAGGTGAAGTGCCGAAGAGATGAGAGGGTAAACAAAGAGAGTTTGAGAGAGAGTAGTAGTAGAAGAAAAAATTGAGAGAAGAGTAGTCTAAGATATGTGAAGTTGGAGCAAAGAGAAGAAGACAATCAAAAAAAGGGAGAAGAAAGAAACATAGGAAGAATACCAACAGGAAGAGAAATCCTTTCTAAAAGTGGGAAAAACTTATAAAGTGTTGCAAAACCTCATTTTCAATAAGGAAAATAACTTGTATTTGAAATCTATACTCTTTGTAATCTCTGAGTGGGTTCTCAGAGAAGGGGTAGGTGCTCCTTTGAGTAGGTGCTCATAAAAATAGGGGTTAGTTCTCCTTGAGTTAGTGCTCAGAATATCAGGGGTTGGTGCCCTAAAGCATATTGTAATCAATGATTCCTAGTGAGGTTGGATTGGAGTAGTACACTCCAATAGCTGTTCTCACCAAAAATTTCCCGCGTTAGGTTTTCCTCGTACATCTGGTGTTATGTGATGTGTTCTTGTGTGTGTGTTTTTATGTTTACATTGTATCCTTAGAATCTGCACACTGAACTTGAAGTTTTAAAATACACTGATTCAACCCCCCTCCCAGTGTCCATTTGTGTTCTTCAATTGACTCACTTATTGCTTAGATACAAAAAACTATATTGGTAGCCAAACACCACTATTCTATTATCAATACAATCCTTACACTATTACATAAACTAAAGCAATCCAAATTATCTTTGCATTAACACACAACTCCAAACGGGGTGACAATCGGGTCAGTGTATAACATCGATGCTGAGTATAACTCATCTATCAAATATGATGCCTGGGACCATCCAAAAATTCGAACACCATAAATATGGGCACCCACAAAGCCATTGTCCCTTAATATTCTTCTATAAATTACAGGTTTATTCTAGTAGGCATGATCTTCCACATAGTCCATGCGCTTTGGCTTGTGTTTTCACATCTTCACTTTAAATCTATCGACATACCATCATCTACAATCTCCCCCAAATACACATGTCACCGTTGTATTATATGTTATCATAACAAAACTTCCATTTTTATTAATCATTGCAGGGGAGCCTTATCTACCCCTTTTCAAGCATCGATATTCCTTTTTGTTCTACTCATCAAAGCAACAACCTTTGAAGAATGCCTTCATAGATCATTCAACTCTTTGCGTGGATCCTGGGATCTACACATTCCTTGTAATTGCATCACCCATGCTTGCTTTGTAAATCACTCCCTCAAGTCGTCCAATCCTCTCATTTCTTCACTTCATGTGGCCTCGAATACCAACTGTGCTATCCATGCCCCCAATCATTTATATACATTACAATCATTTGAAGCCCCGTCGATGAATCTAGATTGCAATCACATTGCATACGACATGGGGCTAGGCACCTTAATTTGCCAACATAAATCCTATGAAAAAACTTGCCCTAATTAGACCTTGGTATGCAAACAAAGATTACTCCACACTTATTGTTGCCAGACTGTGATGAATACTAAGGGGGGGGGGTGAATTAGTATACCAAAAAATATTGTAATCAATCTTTTAAATAGTTTAGCAGATAACCGGTGCAACAGATTCACTAATAAACCAGTTAAGATAAGTGCAAACCAAATAGAAAACAAAGCATTCACCCACAAAAGAACAATCACCATAAGACAAGATATTTGACATGGAAACCCAAATGGGAAAAACCACGATGAGTCGAAACTCACAAGTAACTATCTACAGAATAGTAACCAGACCGGTTAAGGTCATACAATGTTCTTCACCAGAATAGATCCTATTAGGAACCTAGATCTTTGTAAGGAGATAAGTCCTGTTGAAGACTACCCGTTAGAGGATTTAATATCAATAATTGTGAACCACCTTGTTAGAAGATTTACAAAGGCTTTGCTGGGCCTACCCAGTTAAGGGTTTCAGACTTGTCGAAGATATTAGTAATCAACAAGTGAATGATCTAGATAATAGCACAATATGCTTAATTAGATCCTTGATAACTCATTGTTAATGCATTTCACCATTACTTGAGTCTTCTATATCTACACACCTTATATCTTCACACAGACCTAACTTTCTCTTCACTGATCGCACATAACCTTTTCTATTCTATATCTCACATATGCAAACCCTAGACATGATGTCCTTATAAAGGAACCTGATTTCATGTTGGTCCAATAGAATTAGACTGCAAGTTCCTAGGTACAGTGCATCTAGACACATTTGGTAACATGACACAAACACACCGCCAAAGTGTCGGTGGATGATAACTCATCACACATTACAGTAATACCGATTGGTAACTCATCGCAGATATATACCGGTTAATACAATATACCATTTACCAGTTGTCAAAAATGAAGACTGGAAGATCATAGTGTTCCAATCAAAATTTAACTACCGGTTGGTTCCTTCGTACCGCTTGAGATCCTTGAACCACTTGGGGTCTTCATACCGCTTGGGATCTTCTGTTAATTTGTGACCGGTAAACCATCTTCTGCAAAATACTGATAATCTAAAGACTTCATTCAATAATACACAATACTGGTTGGAACAATTACCGGTTGAGCATAACTCATACATCAAGTAAGTGTGTGTCCATCAATGACAATCAAAAACATCACCACAATGCCAACAATCTCCCCCTTTGGCATTGATGGAAACACTTATGAAAATTTTGACATCCAAGTGTTTTTACAACAATAATACAAAAGATACTACAATCAAAATTACTCCCCCTAAGCATATATACTCTTACCTTTGCAAAAATTACAAGTAAGTGCATGAAATGGTAACATTCACCAAAATTTTAATGTACACTACTCCACCTTTGCCAACAATGAAAAATTAATGCAAAGTAACCCCTTTTTCCTTATACAATAAAATAGAGTAGATGTTCATGACAATAAGGAATGAAATTTCTCAAAAACAGATTTAAAGTTCTGCACAAAAGTTTTCATGTCCAATGTCCATGACTCAAGTAATGAGGTAGCAACCTCACTTTCAATCTTCATCTGGAATGCCAGTTCTTCCATTGCATCGATGGTACTCATCTCTTGAGTTACCGTGATAGCTTCCAAGTTGAGAAAACATCTCTAAAGAACCTACAGTTTTGGCAATAGGAGCATTTGAAGCTCTTGCAAATCTTGAGTCTGATTGCTAATCTCTAAGTCCATCTTGGGAGTTTGGTGCTGAAAATGATGAATAGTTTGTCCATAGGCAGCGAATAAATCATAGAGCATCTTGAAGTTGCTGATATATTCCTATAACTCTGATTGGAGTTGAGCTTTCTGTTTGAGCACATCTTCACAAAATAGATGGGGTTGGGAGATTTTACTCAAAAATTAATTTACCCTCACCCATAGCAACACTGATATCATTCTGCTACTTTAGTAGTTGTGTATTGAGTTCATTCATTTGCTTTACTAAGGCAATATTGAGTGCCTTTTCATGGTTCTTTCTTGTAGTTGCTTGAGCAACATCTTCCAAGCATTGTACCTGGTCCTCTACTACGGTACAAAGAAGTTTGAGCTTGGATAGAGAGGAGTCAATAATGGGGAGGTTAGTATCGGGAATTAGACTGGTAAGGGTGTCAACAATAATTTGTATGGCATCCTATTCTTTCTTCTTCCGCAATTCTTCCAGTCTCTCTTGTGCAAGTTTAATGCTTCAAAGTAGCTCAGACTCATCTGTAGATTGAGTCAGACATGCAAGAGTTAGATCAATAGGACTGGTGGAATCAACCTTCTTGGTTTGATCACCGGTTGCCTTAGGAGTCTTCCCTCCTTCTTTGGTCTTGATCTCCGCTTTTTTTTCTCTTCTCTACTTCCTTCTCCTCTTCCACTCTTTTCTTTTCTTCTTCTTTCTTCTTCTCAGACTCTTTCTTTTTCTCCTCTTCTTGTTTCTTCTCCATTTCTTCCTTCTTCTTATCCTCTTCCTGCTTTTTCTTCTCTTCCTCCTTCTTCCTTTCTTCTTCCTTCCTCTTGTCTTCTTCTTTTCTCTTGTCTTCTACTTTTCTCTTATCTTCTTCTTGTTTCCTCTTATCTTCTTCTTGTTTCCTCTTATCTTCTTCTTTCCGCTTCTCTTCTTCTTTCCTCTTCTCTTCTTCTTTCCTTGCTTTTTCTTCTTGTTCTTTCTCTGCTTTCTCTTTGTCCCATTTCTCTTTCTCATCTTTTTCTTTGTGAGGAGTGACATCCTCATTATCTAATGCATCAACATCAATAGGGTTAGTTTGTTCTGTCACTCTTTCTCCTTGACTTTCAAATACCTCATTTGGTTTGTCTAAGGATAGGTCAGGTGCTTGGTCAGCCTGCCTAGTGGCTTCATATACTCGGTGCATTTTGACAGCAACTTGAACCTGTATATGTGTATCTTTTTCTACTTCAGAGGCTTTACCTTCTAGTAACCTAAGTCACCTTCTTCTCATAAAGAAAATTCCTTTGTACTTATCAACAATTTCAAATAACTTAGAATTTGAGGCATCAGGAAAGTATTGTGCAAAATTTTTCTCCCTGATCTCTTGTTCTCTCTCAATGGCAATGCACCATTTGTTATCCAAAGAATCATACAAAGAATTTGGAGTAGCAGTTTTAATCTCAGAAGGTGACTAATCATTAACACATAAATATTTAATGACCTCATGTTCTACATCTTCTTTTTCACTATCATTAAAGTCATCAAAATATTCCTTTAAGTCATCAAGCACTTTCCTCCTAATATTCTTTATTGTCCTCTAACAATGTGTCATTGGTTTATAAGAATAATTATCTATATTTTCTAGTGCAGAAGTTGCTGGTACATTACCGGTAGACTTTGGCTTTTTGCTTGATTGCCTTGTCTTCTTTATTTGAATCTCCGATTCAGTGTCTTCTGACTCCGATGAGTGAGTCCTGGATTTCCTCTTCCTCTCGAATACTTTTGCTGGAATAATCTTAGGTTTCTTTTTGGCTGGTGACTGCTTGGTCACTTTCGGACTGGGAGATGTAATCGATGCAGATACCGATGGCACTGCTTTGCCCTTTTTCTTCTTTGGTTCCTCAATTAGTGTGACCCTCTCCAAGTAGGTACCGATTCTTTTCTTCTTTGCATCCAGTGGTGAGGCAAGTAGGGTAGAGGCATACCTGATCAATATGTCATTCACCACTTCACACCCCATAGGGCCAACTACTTCCTTTCTAGGTTCCACAGCTTCCATTATGTAGTCATCTATCCTTATTGTGAAGCAGATGTCATCTTCATACTTCTTCACAATATCACCAGATATCCTCATTCTCTGGTTCATCTTTCATTTGAATTTATCAAAATAATTATTTAGAACCTCAGGATATGCAGTTCCCACTGCTTGTAGAATCTCCTTAATCTATCTGGAAACCAGTAGGTCAGTAGACCATTGAACATCACCGACTCTAGCGAAATAACCTTGAAAATAGAAGAATTGACCGACCAGAAGTTGGCCAAACTTGAACCTCAATGATTTGTCCTATTTGATGGATTTTAGATTCACCAACAAATGCTTCTGTAAGAAGGTACATAGGTCATATTTAGTACCATCCTTGATCATCCTACAAGTAGCATTCATCGCAGCAACAGGGACAAAATTCATTTTGTTGGCATAAAATATTCTGTAACCAATCACCATGCAAGCATATTTTACCAGATCATCAAAAATGGTGTTGATGGTCTTTGCTCGTTGGTCACTCACAGAATCGGTGAGCTGTGTCATTTTAGTTTTGGTGACCTTCCGTAGAAATGGTACTTCTCAAACATTGCAGAATCCGGTGACGACATGAATCACTTCCGGTGTGATGTCATGGGTCTGCTTGAGATACATCTTGTCACCATGCACTCTACTGAGGATAATGTGAATATGTTCTTTTGTAAATTCTTCCAGAAAGTATATTGTATTGTGTAGTTTCATCTTCTTGAGGATTCTATACTCTAGTTTGATCTTCTTGTCATCTCCACAGAACAGACTTAGCTGGGAATGAATTACTAGGGATCCTAGGTCTTCCAACTTATAGTCTATATACCCTGAAATATCTTCCTCGACAATAACTCCGACAAGAATTTGAGATAGGGCATTGTATCTCATTTTCTTTTGAAGTCACTCAGGTGTATCTACACGTGCACTAGAACTAGAATGTGATGCAGAAGCCATAACAAAATGATAAGAAAGAATTTCAGAAAATACCTTCACAATCTGAAATTTAGGTTTTCTAATATCGTGCACAATACACCACTTCGATCTCTAGTTCATTGCTTAATGTTCTTCACTGATTTCTTGAATATGACTGCAATATTTCATAGAAGATTTCTCCAAATGCCAAACAAATTGCTTTGGTTGCTCTTCTCTTGAAGATTCTTCTTTCGAAAACAGATAAGTGAAAATGACGACAAAAACCCTTTTTAAACAAACTCTCACCAACCATAATAAATGCATCACTGCTAGGGTACAAACCCTAATTATGCCTTTTACTACTTCAGATCTTCTACCGACTGACCGGTAACATATATCGGTAAAGGTCTTTACTGATATAAACCAAGGGTTTGAAATATTTCATCAATATGTTCCCCCTAAGATTTTCTAAAGCTCAGTTTGCCGGTTTAAAGACTTCCACACTATGTGTAGAAGCAGGTTCATCCCATGACTCTTCTTCTCATTTCTTTTTCCAATTCTTATTCATTTCCACCTGAACTATTTTAACATCAATCTTCCCTTTTGGAGTGATCGGTATATCACCTGATAGGTTCTTTCTTAGTCTGCAAGTTCTGGCAGTGTGTCCCAGTTTGTTGCAATGATAGCATACCATTCCTGGTGTTCTCCATGGTCCATTATTCATACTTCCATTCTTCCTTCTGCATGTTGCAACAGTGTGACCATTAGCATGACAGATCAAACAAGTTTCTCTCCAACTAGTAGCCACTTGATAACCACCTGACCGATGATCATAGGTATTGTACTGGTTGGGATTCTGGTTCACAGGAAGTTCTAGAATAACTCCTTGAGTCCTTGGAGGATATCTCCCAGTGTTGTGCAAAACCAACCTGTATTCAAATGTTCTATGCCCAAAATTGTTTCATGCATAACAGTTTCCATTGAATCTATTGGATCTAGGCACATTGTTTTGAAAATAAGGAAAATTGTTGTAGGCCTTGCTTCTACACACATTGGCAGTATGTCCCTCTTAGACAATTCAAGAAAACAAGTTTAAATTTTTGCTTACCTTTTCCTTTGGACGTCGGTTTCTTGTTTGATGCTTGAACTTTTGTTCTAGAGGTCTCACCTTCCTCATATCTAGAGAAACCAAGTCCAGTGGTATTCTTTACTGGCTTTACCGATTCTATCTTTTGCTCTAGCTTAGCAGTACTTTGATTGACTTTGGCAAGTATCTCCTTTGACTTAGTAAGTTCCTTGGAAATAGCAGCATTAGATTCCTTCAAGGTTGCATTCTCAGAAATAGCCATGTTTAGTTTACCTTGTATTACTTCTTTTTCCACTTTATTCTCCTAGAGATAAGTGGTAAGGGTACTAATTTCTTGCTTCAGCTTGGAGATCTCATGATCTTTGTGTTTTACTAGATCTTCAGCTTTCCTTTTGTTCTCAAGCTCCTAACTCATTTTGATAGTCAATCTTTCCAACTCCCTTCTCAAATTGACTTTAGATTCATTCAGTTTTTCAACTTCTTCAACTAGGGCATCCATGTCAGCTTCATCAGAAGAGCTATTTTCAGTGAGTTCCATCAGTTTCTCAACATGCTCTCTTATTTTGGCCAGAGAGGCTTTATACTTGACTTTGAGTTCATCATAGGCTCTCTCAGTCTGAGTGAGATGATGAGTAAGTTCCTTCACACTGTATTCCCCCATATCTCTTTCCAAGTGGTTAGACTTATAGAAATGTTGGCTTTGATACAAATTGATGAATACTAAGAGGGGGAGGTGAATTAGTATATCAAAAAATACTGTAATTAATCTTTTAAATAGTTTAGCAGATAACCAGTGCAACAGATTCACTAATAAACCGATTAAGATAAGTGCAAACCAAATAGAAAGCAAAACATTCACCCACAAAAGCACAATCACCATAACACAAGATATTTGATGTGGAAACCCAAATGGGAAAAACCACGGTGAGCAGAAACTCACAAGTAACTATCTGCAGAATAGTAACTAGACCGGTTAAGGTTAGACTGGTTAAGGTCATACAATGTTCTTCAACAAAACAGATCTTGTTAGGAATCTAGATCTCTGTTAGGAGATAAGTCTTGTTAAAGACTACTCATTAGAGGATTTAATATCCACTCTTGTGAACCACCTTGTTAGAGGATTTACAAAGGCTTTGCTGGGCCTACCCGGTTAAGGGTTTCAAACTTGTCGAAGATATTAGTAATCAACAAGTGAATGATCTAGATAATAGCACAATATGCTTAATTAGATCCTTGACAGCTCATTGTTAATGCATTTCAGCATTACTTCAATCTTCTATATCTGCACACTTTATATCTTCACACAGACCTAACCTTCTCTTCACTGATCGCACATAACCTTTTCTATTCTATATCTCACATATGCAAACCCTAGACATGATGTCCTTATAAAGGAATCTGGTTTCATGTCGATCCAATAGAATTAGACTACAAGTTCCTAGGTACAATGCATCTAGGCACATTTGGTAACATGACACAAACACACCACCAAAGTGTCGGTGGATGATAACTCATGACACATTATAGTAATACCGGTTGGTAACTCATCATAGATATGTATCGGTTAATACAATATACCATTTACCGGTTGTCAAAAATGAAGACTAGAAGATCGTAGTGTTCTGATCAAAAGTTAACTACCGCTTGGGTCCTTTGTACCACTTGAGATCCTCAAACCGCTTGGGGTCTTCATACCACTTGGGATCTTTAGTCAATTTGTGACCGGTAAACCATCTTTTGAAAAATACCGATTGTCTAAAGACTATTCATTCAATAATACATAATACCGATTCGAACAATTACCAGTTGAGCATAACTCATACATCAAGTAAGTGTGTGTCCATCAATGACAATCAAAAACATCATCACAATGCCAACAAACTGATCTATAGTCTTTTCGTCATGCTTGTTATTCTCAGGCCATTTCTTAATCGACACATGTTTTCGGCTAATGGAATCCCTAACATTTTGCTTGAGTGTTGCCTTTTCTTCTGTTTTGTGCCCATTCATCTTGTCTTGCTACCATTTGTTGACTGTCTTGATAGTGTGCAGGGTGGCGGGATCTGGGCATCCTCATGTGTCCTGTTCTTTCCTGCATGGGCTATCTCTGTACTTCATGACACTTGCGGGATGGCGGGGAGGCTAAGCCTCTTGCCAGCCCACATTCTTTTTCTACACCGTTGGTCCTTATGTGTGGGGTGGTGGGGAGCCTTTTTCCTCGCCAACCCATACTTCTATCCTAGATGCACCTTACACCTCACAGGATGACATCAAAGAGAACCAAAAGATCCTCCCCGATGACCCGTAGGTGTTTAGTTTGCCTTCCCGAAATCTTTCAGGATGAAAGATTAAAATCTTCAAGGTCACAGGATAAAAGGCTTGATTTCCCCTTTGAAAAAAAAATGGGCCCACCGCTAATTATTTTGGGCAAAGAATAAAGATTTAAATAATTGGTGAAGTGATTTAAAATTACCATCACCTTTCTCATCTCAAATCACCTTGATATTAAATCATTAAAATGATTTAATATATTTCAATTTTTTTATCATCCTCATTCGAATCAAATAAATGGTTTAGTAAAAATCATATCGCCCTTTCTTGAAGTATGCCCAAATGAATTTAAATATAACATTATTTAAATCTGAAAAAATTAAATAATATATACTTTCTCTAGTGGGTCCCACTAGATTTGACTGAATCACAACTTTAGTCGGGCCCCAAAGTGGGCCCGACTAATTTTTTTTCATTTATGTGCAATTGACCCAGGGGAAAGTTTTGATACACTGACTAGAGATGCTCAAGAGTTGAGAAATTGAATTTGGGATCTTCATATTTAATATTTTACAACTTTGAACTTTGACCCAAAACACCTGAGTAGCCTCTGAAATTGGCTTAAAAAACTGACGCAAACACCTGATTAAGGCCTGCAACCTGGCATACTGAAAGATTGCAATACAAAGAATCCAAAGCATCAGACAGATTATCAATATGACATCCGAGGAAAAATATATTAACCGTCAAAGTTGCCCACTTAGAAAAATTGGAAAGTGCTACTTCTGAACTGAAAAAGTCTATTTGGAATGGGTCTTGAAAACATAGAAAATGATGAGCTGGGGGGCTAAAAATTGAGGATCTGGTAGGTAATTCTATAGAGAATCATGGGGTACACTTGATTTTAATTATAGATCAATTGGATGTGAGATAAAAATTCATAAAGAGGGCGACCGACTATTGCTTGACACTTCAATTTGCAAAACTGAACTTTTTGCAAACAAATTCAACTTTGAAAACTAAGTAAACAAATTCATGAGGCTATTCAACTTGGCATGGGGCCTCAAAAAATAGAAGAGAGTCAATGGAAACTCTCTTCTGGGCTTGACAATCTGCTGGCAAAAAGATACAATTGCTCAAACATGGCTACTAAGAAAAGAGAACATGTGTAAAATGTAGATTGAATCTTAGGACTTCCAAAGGAGACTTCAGAAACTCATCATAACTGATATGAGGAAGCTATAAACATACACATTGCATCTCTATAAGGTGTATAACCATCCCCCAAAGGGTTTTTTCATGACAATTCTTCGGTGCAAAAATATGATCTCACCAACTGAGCTACTCAAGCTTGTTCTAAAAGGCGATTCTAAATGCAATCTACAAAATTTTGAGTTCGGGTCTTCAAAATTGGACAATTTTTTTGAATACCCAACACCACCAAGGGCATGGTCTATTGTCAGTGAGTGTTCTAATCTCAGGAAGGGCTATAAGATTATCTTTTAAGAGTTTTTGCATGATACTCAAATAGGAATCAGATAACTTTGTAAAGACTTGATTCCATTGTAGATCCTACATAGATCTCTTAGTAGCCCAAGGGATTGCAATGACATTTGTTTCAACTTTATTCTTTTTAGACCCTTCCTTGAAAGTGTCAGCATGAGAGATTGGAGAAGATTCCCTGAATTGAGTCATCGTGTGTAGGTAAGTGGTGACTGTAGAGCATAGATTGGTAAAATTTAAATAATGATTAAGAGCTAAATTCCCCCTTAGTATCAACTGCAGATTTCCAATAAACGTCCTTTGCAAATCACCATCTGGTAGGGAAAAAGGGATCTTAGTAAAAATTGACTGATATTGAGAGATGAATTCTGTAATCCTCTCATTGGGTTTTTGCTTATAGTGAACAAGGTCTGCTATAGTGACCTTGCTACCAATTTTCATCTTAAATCGTGTATGACAGGCTTCCATGAGTTGATCAATCAACCTAATGGAGTAATTAGGAAATGAGTTGTACCATTCTAATACTGTTCCCTTAAGGGACCGAGAGAATAGCTTCAACAACTCAATATAAAGATTATGATAATCACTACAAACTATTATAAAAGAATTTATGTGTGTTAGAATCTCCTTCTTTGTTATAGTAATCAAGGTTTAGAGATTTATCCCCTTGAAGAGTGATCATGTTTAATATGCGTATATCAAGAGGACTACGACAATAATAGGCAAGAAGAGAGGATTGATTAGTAGCAAAATGCTATTGTAACTGTCCCATATTCTGTACAATAGTATTTAGAATAGGGTTGTTAGGTAGAGGAGGTGAAGGAGGAGGAGAAGAGCCATGAGGGCCCATACCACCTCCATTTCTACCACCAATGCTATCACTAGTACCTCCACTAGCACCAGAGGAACCAAAAGTCATAGACGTAGTAGCCATGCCAGTATACCCCAAGGAAATCTATGAAACATTGATGCTAGTTATAGTTCCGCCATAGAATGAGTCGATAGTAGGTCCAATATCTATCATGTGAACTGACAGTCTAAGTATTTCAACTCTAATTTTCTGGCCAATGGTGTAGGACTAGTAATTCTGAGCGAGGGTTTCAACACTAGGCACATGAATTTGACAATCATAGATAGAGCCCTTAATACTTCCAAACCTTTCTTATCCGAGATAAGCATATTTTTCAAAGTGGGAACAACAAAACTAGCTTGAGGAAGGACATTTTCTCATTGAAGTAAGCCCTCAAAGTCCTCTAAGTTTCTCTCCAAAGAATAAACTTGATCAAACGAGACCTCAAGAGAAGATTCATGATTGACAGTAGGTGGAGATGTTGGGGGACTATTCACCAGAGTATTATTTTGCAAACTATTTCTAGAAGAGCCCCTAATCATAATACACTTGAGGGGTTGTAAAAGTAAAGGGATCATTTATATCCATTGTGTCTATGAACATTAGTCTTGGTCAAGTTAGATTATAATGATTTAGAGAGATTCTTGGTCTAGAGGTTCTCCTCACAACAATCTCAAAGGTAGTCTGGGTTGTAAACTTCATCGACCAACCTTACAATGCTTTAACAATTCTAAAAAAGCAGTGCAAGGGGAAAACCTGACACAAATGCTCAAAGTGAAGATTAAACAATAACTAACTACATAATACAAGACAAGTGTTCATGCCAGGTTCACCAAAATGTAGATTGGGAAAAGTGAACCACATCGATAGGTGGATAACAACCTCTCATGGACTCACTAGTCTGCCTCTTCACTTAGGATGAGTACAAAGCCTAAGTCTATCAAATACCCTGTAGATGATACTGATTGCATTAGAAAGATCTTCTAATAGCTCTTTGTCCAAGGACGCATGCACAAGTTGTAGACGACATCTATAGACAAAGTGCAAAGTTCGTATAGAAAATGCAAAACGATAGATATGTGCCCCAGATAGGTTATGGACTAAACAAATGAATGATATAAAATGAAAAATGATATAAGACTAAATAATAGAAAGAAGGAAAGGAAAGGAAGATCTCACAACTGGTCCATGATTAAAGCCTCTAACAATAAGCTTTTGTCCAATAAAATCTATACACAAGCAAGAGAGGAAAAATGTTGGGGTTGTTTAGAGGTCTACCACAATTAGACCCTTGTTATGATATTTCCACCTCCATGGGTAACCAGATAAATTGATTGATAAATTGATAATAAAATAAAAAGTAAAATATGATATAAAGATGCTAATGTAGATATCAAAGAAGAGGAGAGAAAAACTCCCCTTCCACACCCAAATAAAAGAGCTTGTCGAGTGAAGAATATGAAGCACCAAATCCTCCTCAATGTACAACAATGATAAGAGTCTCAATCATGAATGTCAGAATGTGAAAGACAAAAATGCATACAAGAGAGCCAAGAGTACTAAAAATTGTGAATAAAGAGCTAAAAAGAGTTGTTAGAGAGTCCCAGAGCTTTTGATAGATCAAATAGAGTTCCTAGAGAGATTATCCATACCAAAAATGAAGCTCAAAAAGGAATATATGCATGCATGCTGGGAATGAAACCAAAATTGGTGGCCATGTGAAGAGGCATTATGAACTCTTTCAATCATAGGCATAATTCTTAAATGACCACCTTCATCCTATAGATTTGCGGGACACTAGAATAGCACAAGGATGTCTTTGTGGGACACTAGAGTCCACGAGTGAGATAGTTCACAAAGTCCAAAAAAAGGCCAAATCTAAGGCTGAAAATGCAAGCCAAGAAGACAAATAGACAAAGAGATAAAGGAGTTCTCTGATTAGCATAAAGTGAAGGGACTTATGTAGCATGGAATGAAACTCGGTGCAATTTATGACACTACAAGTGTTGAGGATAGGATTGACAAGTGGAGGGGCAAAATGTAGGTTATGCATAGAAATAGACACATGAAGATCAAAAACAACATGAGAACCAACACAGGGACTAGTTCCAACACCAAGGAGAGTACTGACACCCACACCAATGCTAATAAAAGTAGGATGAATAATGAAAGTGACAATAGAAGAGGCAATTGTTGACATTTTTGATGATGATGTTGTGATTGTCATTGATGGACACACACTTGCTTTGAAATCACTTTTTGTATGTATGAGTTGTGCTCAACCGGTATTTGTTCCAACTTGTATTATGTATTATAGTCTTTAGACTATCGGTGTTTTGCAGAAAGTGTTTACCAATCTCAAGCAGTATGAAGACCCAAGCGGTATGGAGACTCAAGTGGTTTGAGGATCCCAAAGTGGTACGAAGGAACAAAGTGGTTGTTATCATTTTTCCCAGTCTTCATTTTGACAAACCGGTAATTGGTAAAATGTGTGAACCGGTAATCGGTAAATGTATGAACTGGTATTACTCTGTGATGAGTTACCAACTGGTATTTTTGTGATGAGTTATCATCCACCGACACTTTGGTGGTGATTTTGTGCCATGTTACCAAATGTGTCCAGATGCACTGAACCTAGGAACTTGCAATGTAATCCTATTGGACTGACATGAAATTAGATTCCCTTATAAGGACATCATGTCTAGGGTTTTAGGTGGTTGATGAGGTTTTTGTATGTGCGATCACAAAAGAAGATTAAGTATGTGTGAAGAAATAGAGTGTGGAGATACTGAAGACTGAAGTAATGCTAAATGTGTATTAACAATGAGCTATCAAGGATCTAACCAAGCATGCTATGCTAGTATTTAGATCACTCACTTGTTGATTACTCACATCTTTGACAAGTCTGAAACCCTTAACCGGGTAGGCCTGGAAAAGCCTTTGTAAATCCTCTAACAAGGTGGTTCACAACTGTGGATCTGAAATCCTCTCACAAGGTAGTCTTTAATTAGACTTATCTCCTAACAAAGATTGAGATTCCTAACAGGATCTGTTATGGTGAAGAAAATTATATGACCTTAACCTGTCTAGTTACTATTCTGTAGATAGTTACTTGTGAGTTACATCTCACCGTGGTTTTTCCCATTTGGGTTTCCACGTCAAAATCTCTTATGTTATGGTGATTGTGCTCCTGTGAGTGAATGCCTTATTTGCTGTTTGGTTTGCATTTGCTTTAACTGATTTGTTAGTAAATCTGTTATATCGGTTGACTACTAAACTGTTTAAGTGTTTGAGTTAAGTATTTTTTGGTATACTAATTCACCCCCCCTCTTAGTATTCATTAATCGGTGTATGCGGGAAAAGCGGGTCGATAGAACTTAAAATGTGAAAAATGAAGCCTAAGGAGCCTTGCTCACACACCACAGGACTTCTTGGTGCAAGCTATGGAGTCATGAAGTATGGCTCAGCTTCCCAAGGTTGGTTCCATGGTTCTCTATCTCACAAGGTCCCTCAAACCAATGTCTTTGCTCTCAGATCACTGAGCAAAGTGGTTTAGGGATGACGAATGCAAGAATGAGGGATGCTTTGGTTGATTTTAAGATGAAATGCATCCTAAACTATGCATGATCCTATAAATGCAATAAACTAGATTATAAGATGACAAGATTAGTAGCAAGACTATCCTAGTAGGATATACTAGTCTATGATTAAGCTAAATGATAAGGAAAATACTCTAAACATGCATATTTAGATTAATTCCTATTGAAAAGAGAGGCTAAATGATGAGCACAAATGATATATTAAAGCTTGGATGGATTTTAGTATAAGTATGATGCTAAACACTTGGCTCCTTAAAATGGAGGAATGAGAGCTCTATTTATAGCAAAAATAGGGCAATGAATGGCCAGGATTGAAAGAGGTAATCAAGGGTTGAGTTTGAAAGTTGGGAATCCATGTTTACAATTTTCACCAATGAAATGGTGACAATTGGCAACATAGGGTTGGTTGAGAGGAGATGTAAGAAGCATTAAATGCTTGAGAAGACCTCATGGTTATCTTAAGGGGTAAGGGTTATGGTTAAGTTAGGATTACCCATTGGATAAATCTTTTACCCAAAGGATAAACTCTTGTGCAAAGGATTAAGGATAACCATGGTCAAAGCAATAAATGCTTGATGAGACCCTTGGATTACATGGAGGTTGAGTTTAGGGAAATTCTTTAATCATGCTAGAGGGTTGAATTAACCATTAATGGTTTGGGAGACTTTCAAAGTTAAGTGGTCGAAGCCTTTAAGGGTTTTCAAAGACTTTGAGGGTTTGAGAAGTGACTTCCCCTTTCTTAGGGATGTGACAAAGTTTAGAAGATGGGTTAGGTTAATTTAGAAGTGATTAGAAGAGTCTAGAAGGGGTTAGGAATAGGGTTTAGGAAGCAAGTGGGAGATGTAGGATTTTGCAAGTGGATGAAGGGATAATAGGATTTAATTGAATAAAATGAATTTAATTCAATTTGGTTGTAATTGGGGAAATTAAATAAATTAGATTTATTTAATTTAGGATATTCTATTTAATTAAATTTGAATTTAATTAAAAGGTGGATAGGGGATTTAATTGAATAAAATGATTTATTCTATTAAATGGTAAAAGAGGTCTAGTGAATTTAATTAAATAAATGGAGTAATTTACCTAATTAAATAGAGGAATAAAAGTAATTCAATTTAAATTGGATTTAATTAAAATAGAGAAATGAACATAAGATATTCATTTAGGAATATGGTCATTTTTATACGTCTACAATTGGTATCAGAGCCAACCTTTCTATAAGTTTAACTACTTGTAAGGAGATATGGGGGAATACACTGTGAGTGAGCTCACTCATCGTCTTACTAAAATTGAGAAAGCCTTTGATGAACTTAAAGTAAAATATAAGGGCTCTCTAGCAAAGAGAAGAGAGCATGCTGAGAAACTGATGGAGCTTACTGAAAACAGTTCTTCTGATGAAGCAGACATGGAAGCCCTATTAGCATATGTGCAGAGTATGTTGACATGATGATATTGTGTTGTCATTGATGTCAATATGCTGAAGAGAGAACCGGTAATATGTTGAAGAGTGAACCAGTTTATTGAAGTTAAGCAACTAGCAAAGTGAACCGATATATGTGCAAAAGGTGAAGCGGTATGTTTGTCCAAATGAACCAGTATATGTAATGTTTTCTATCAAGGTTTAATATGGTATGACTACCGTTTGGTAGTCCCAGCCTCAGGGTTTTCAGTTGAAGTGTTTCGAGACTGTGTGATTCAACCGATAGTATTGTGTGATGAGTTAGCATTGTAATAGAGATTAGATCATGTTGCCACGTCAACCTCGTGCACATGAAGGATTTGGCATGAAGGGGATTGATCCTATCTACCTCGGGAATGTGTGAAGTCCCTACAAACGGTGAAGAATGCGTGATGGGTGATCACCTCCAAGAAGCGGTGAAGAACGAACGATGGAGAATGTCTTGAGATCTGTTCAAGACCGTTGTATTCAAATGCAAAGTGTTCAATGGTCAAGATTGAACCGACTGAATTGCTCAACCTAAATGTTTAGGGTTTAGGGTTTATGGTACTGACCTATCTGTTTCCTATAAGGTCGATGTTGTGTTTCATGTTGATGTTGTTGGAAAATGTTGTGTGTGTATCTAAGTGCAGAGATACGTGATTCTTGCCAGACCAAATAAGAGATTTGATACCTGCAAAGTGTGTGTGCAGAAGGAAGGAACTAAAATGGATCTACATTGGCATTGAGTGCTATTACCAGATCATTGTAATACTTGTTGATCTCTAATCACTTCAACAATTGGAAAATCCCTTAACAAGGTAGCTTTAACCAGCTTACTGTAAATCCTTTAACAGGGTGACTCAAAGCCATTGAGTTCATAAAATCCTCTAACAAGGTAACCTTTAACAGGGTTTAACCCTTAACCGGGTATTCTAGCCATCCCTTAACCAGGTGATCCCTAAAAGGATCGGTTCCTAATAGAACCTGTTGTAACTGTCTTTAACCGAACTAGGCTCCTAACAGATTGGACTTCTAAAGAGTTCAAAAATAGCTTGTGGGTATTCATCCCCACCGTGGTTTTTCCCAGTTGGGTTTCCACGTGAAAAATATGTGTGTCATGTGTGATGCCTCTTTCATGTGATGTTTTGTTATTTCCTGTTTAATGGTGAATCATGTTGTTCTAGTAAATTATTGTATCTTTGATGATAGATTATCTGTTTATGCATAAGGATGAAGTGGAAATGAGGGAGTAGATTGTATGGAAAGCCAAGTGTTGTTGGTTTATGTCTTTAACAGTCTCATTATGTTTAACCGGTAGTAATCTGGTTTAGACCAGTATTAGTGTTTGTCTATCAAGTGCACTATTTGTAGTCAAACTAGTTCTAGAAAAGTTTGTCTGTATAGATTCACCCCCCCTCTCAGTACCGGTTTGGTACTCATTGTTCATCATTGAGTTATCAATTGGTATCGGAGCGTCCTCCAGGTCCTCTGTGTTGTAAGCTTAACCGCTAGAGGGAAATATCCTATTGTAATGATGAAGAGGGAAGGTCCAAAGTTCAACAGAGATAACTTTAAAATATGGTAGGATAGAATGAAGATATACATCAGAAGCATGGGTGGTCAACATTGGAGCTATGTTTAGAATGCTTATGTTATCCCTACAGGTACTCTCACCGATGACCAAAAGAGAGAGATTCGGGAGAATGGCAAGCCATGGAAGCCCTAATTAGTAGTTTATCTGACATTGAGTCTATTGATGTTAAGGACAAAGAGAATCCCAAAGAAGTATGGGATGCCCTTGAGAATATCTATGGTGGTGATGAGCATGTGAAACAAGCTAAGGAAGAAAGCCTTAGGGGAAAGTTTGAAGACATGTAGATGGTTGAAGGAGAGACCATTCAACAATATGAAATAAGAATCAAAACTATTGTTGGAGATATCAAGAGTACAAGTGGTAAAATGGAAGATTCCACTGTTGTTAGCAAAGTTTTGAGATCCTTATTATCGGTCTATGTAATAACGGTTGCAACTATTCAGGAGTTGAGGTCTGTAGACAAGACAAAGGTATCCCTAGACTCCATCATTGCAAAGATAACAACTTATGAAATAAATAATTATGATGGCCGTATTTAGAAGACTGAATCAGCCTTCAGAGCATCTGCTGCACCATCCAAAAAAGGCAAAGAAGCAAGTAACAGTGGTGAACCAAGACAGAACAAAGAAATGGATGATGAGGAGATCCTGATGGAATTTGAAGCTCTTCTTGCCAAGAGACTTCCTAAGGGAATCGGTAATTATAGAGGTAAGCTCCCTTTGAAATGCTTTTCTTGTAACTGGATAGGACACATTGCTGTAAACTGTCCTAATGGTGATAGAAAGGACAAATTGGAAAAGTTCAAGAAGTTCAAAGGAGGAAACCACAAAAACTATTTTGTAGCAGTTGATGAAGGTGTCACTAATGAGGAATCTGATGATGAAGAAAATGAAGATATTGTGTTTGTAGCAGTCAAGGAAGATGTGTCAGACAAGAAGGCTCTTGTCTTCTGCTTTAATAATTCCAATGAGTGGATTATTGATAGTGGCTGTTCTCACCATATGACTGGTGACCAGAGTAAGTTTCTATCTCTGGAAGAGTATGATGGTGGTGTGGTTTGTTTTGGTAATGATGCACCATGTATGGTAAAAGGCAGAGGGTCCATCTCTCTAAATGGAAGAAGCAGTGCTGACAATGTGTATTGGGTAGAATGTCTAAGGCACAACCTTTTGAGTGTTGCTCAACTGAATAATAATGGACTCACCCTAGAATTAAAAAATGGAGTGTGCAAAATCAAAGGAAAGAGTGGTGAATTGATGGCTACCGGTATGCAGACCAAAGGTAACCTATTTAAGCTAAATGCTACTATTAGTACATGTCTTATGGCTAAGTTTGAGGACAACTGGATATAGCATAAGAGACTCAGCCATGTAAACTTTGACAATATTGTGAAGACCAATAAGATCAAGGCAGTTAGAGGATTGGCTATGTTGAGAAAACCAGAAAATCCTTTGTGCAGAGAGTGTCAACTAGGGAAAATGTCTTCCTCAACTTTCAAAGGTAAATCTTTCACTGCAGACAATTTACTTGATCTTGTGCATATTGATTTGTGTGGTCCTATGAAAACTAGGAGTGTGTGCAGGGAGATAGTTATTTTATGATTCTTACTGATGATTGCTCAAGAATGATGTGGGTGTGCATATTGCTTTTGGAAAGTTCAAAGCCTTCAAAGCACTTGTATAAAAAGAAAGCGGTAAGAGGATTAAGTGCTTAAGAACCGATCAAGGAGAAGAATTCACTTCCGATGAATACAACAAATACTGTGAAGAGAATGGCATCAAGAGGCAACTGTCTACCCCCCAAACTCCATAGTAGAATGGCCTAGTAGAAAGAAACAACCGGATTGTGGTTGAAGCAGCTAGAACTATGTTGATCCAAGGAAAGGTTGCTCACACCTTTCGGAGAGAAGCGGTGAGCACTGCAGTCTACACAATGAACCAGGTACTTATCATGAAAGGAAAGGATAAGACTTCTTATGAGTACTGGACTAGTAAGACACCAGTAGTAAGCTACTTCAGAGTGTTTGGTAAAAAATGTTATATCAAGAGGAGTGAACATTAGAGCAAATTCGATGCAAAATGTGATGAGGGAATATTCTTAGGATATTCCACCAAGAGTAAAGCTCTCAAATGTTTCAACAATAGGACTCAAAGAATTGTTGAAAGCATCAATGTTAGGGTTGATGAAAACTCTGATAAACCTGAGGAAACTAGTAGAGAGCATGTAGGAGATGAACCGATAGTAACCTTCTGGGAACTAGTTACAAATTAGCCTAGTATTAGTAATTGTGCTCCTACACCGGTGGATGCTGATGCTGATGAAGATGAGGATGAAGAAGAAAAGCAAGAGGAATCCGTTAAGAATATACCTAGGTATGTAAAACTCAATCATGATCCAAAGAAGATCATAGGAGAAAAAGATGTAGGAATTCCTATAAGAAGAAAGGTCAGAGAAAACTCATGTATTATCTCTGAATTTGAGCCTAAATCATTCAAAGAGGCACATAAAGATGAAGACTGGATCAAGGCAATGGAAGAGGAATTTGATTAGATAGAAAAGAATGGTACATGTTCTTCGGTACCTAGACCAAAGCATAAAAATGTCATTGGAACCAAATGGGTCTTCAAAAATAAATTGGATGAGGATGGCACAGTGGTAAGGAACAAAGCCAGACTAGTATGTAAAGGATATGCCCAAGAAGAAGGAGAAGACTATGGAGAAACCTTTGCTCTAGTAGCAAGATTGGAAGGAGTTCGTATGCTTCTTGGATATGCAGCTTTTAAAGGATTCAAGGTATACCAAATGGATGTAAAATCTGCATTTCTAAATGGAATACTTGAAGAGGAGGTGTATATCGAGAAACCAGATGGGTTTTCCCTATCAGAAGATAGTGACATGGTGTGTAGGCTACATAAAGCCTTGTATGGATTGAAGCAGGCACGTAGAGCATGGTATGAATGCTTGCACTCCCATCTTGTGAAGATTGGATTTGAAAGAACAAGTGAAGATAGCAATATCTACTTGAAATCAGAAGGAGATCAGATTCTGATCTATGAAGTATTTGTTGATGATATAATCTTTGGTGGAGATGACAAGATGAGTCATGACTTTGCAGATGAGATGAAGAAGGAATTTGAGATGTCACTCATAGGGGAGATTAAGTTCTTCATTAGACTGCAGATTCAACAAATGAAAGATGGAATCTTTATCACCTAGTCAAAGTATGTCAAAGAGGTGTTGAAGACCTTTGGCATGGAAGACAACAAACCAGTTGGTACACCAATGGTGACCGGTTGTAAACTATCAAAAGAAGATGACTCAGCATTGGTAAATGAGAAGGAATATCGATCAATGATTGGTAAGTTGCATTATGTAGTGCATAGCAGACCAGACATTACACATGCAGTGGGTATTACCGCTTAGTTTCAAAAAAGTCTAAGAGAATCCTACTTGGTAGCAGTCAAGCAGATTCTTAGATATCTGAAGGGAAATATTGACTATGGATTATGGTATCCATACAATGATGATTTCAACCTGAAAGTGTTCACAGATGCTGATTGGGCTGGTAATGTAGATGACCAGAAGAACACAACTGGTGGCACATTCTTTCTCGGTGGTAGACTGGTCTCATGGATGAGTAAAAAGTAGAGTTGTATCTCTCAGTCTACAACAGAAGTAGAGTATGTTGTAGCTTTTATGAATTGCACCTAGACTAATTGGATGAAGCATGTATTGAATGGCTTCAAAGTTCCTGTATCTGAGTTGGTAAGTATATTTTGTGACAATACAAGTGCAATTAACATCTCCAAGAATCCTGTTTTACATGCTAGAACCAAGCATTTTGGACTCAAGTATCATTTCTTGAGGGAAAAGGTTCAGAACAAAGAGGTGGTATTGGAACATGTTTTCAGTAAGGAGCAGTTAGCAAACATATTCACCAAGCCTCTATCAAAGGCTACTTTTACCTATATGAGACGTGAATTAGGGGTGCTGCTCCTTCAAGAGGTAAACTAAAGGTTTGTGCTCCACATCAGTTAGATCTTACTTTGCTATATCTTTTTAGGATTGATGTGTTGAAGGATGCTGCTCCTCAGGGGGAGAAGCATAGTGGAACAGGGAAGCTTGTGCGTCCACTTTGGCATAGTTGTCAAAGGGGGAGAAGATGTGAAGTGGAGAAGATATCTGCAGTATTAAGGAGAAGATGTGATGCAGAAAGAGAGATATCTTTGTATATTTCCATCAATGCCAAAGGGGGACATTGTTGGCATATGTGCAGAGTATGTTGACATGATGATATTGTGTTGTCATTGATGTCAATATGCTGAAGAGAGAACCGATAATATGTTGAAGAGTGAACCGGTTTATTGAAGTTAAGCAACTGGCAAAGTGAACTGGTATAATGTTGTGAACCGGTATATGTGCAAAAGGTGAAGTGGTACGTTTGTCCAAGTGAACTGGTATATGGAATGTTTTCTATCAAGGTTTAATATGGTATGACTACCGGTTGGTAGTCCCAGCCTTAGGGTTTTCGGTTGAAGTGTTTCGAGCCTGTGCGATTCAACTGATGGCATTGTGTGATGAGTTAGCATTGTAATGGAGATTAGATCATGTTGCCACATTAGCCTTGTGCGCATGAAGGATCTTGCATGAAGGGGGTTGATCCTATCTTCCTCGAGAATGTACGAAGTCCCTGCAAACAGTGAAGAATGCGTGATGGGTTATCGCCTCCAAGAAACGGTGAAGAATGAATGATGGAGAATGTCTTGAGGTCTCTTCAAGATCCTTGTATTCAAATGGAAAGTGTTCAATGGTCAGGATTGAACCGACTGAATTTCTTAACCTAAATGTTTAGGGTTTAGGGTTTATGCTACCAACCTATCTGTTTCCTATAAGGCCAATGTTGTGTTTCATGTTGCTGTTGTTGGCAAATGTTGTGTGTGTATCTAAGTGCAGAGATACGTGACTCTTGCGAGACCAAATAAGAGAATTGATACCTGCAAAGTGTGTGTGCAGAAGGAAGGAACTAAAAGGGATCTGCATTGGCATTGAGTGCTATTACTAGATCATTGTAATACCTGTTGATCTCTAATCACTTCAACAATTGGAAAATCCCTGAACAAGGTAGCTTTAACTAGCTTGTTGTAAATCCTTTAACAGGATGACTCAAAGCCATTGAGTTCATAAAATCCTCTAACAAGGTAACCTTTAATAGGGTTTAACCCTTAACCAAGTATTCTAGCCATCCCTTAACTGGGTGATCCCTAATAGGATTGATTCCTAACAGAACCTGTTGTAACAGTCTTTAACCGGACTAGGCTCCTAACAAAGCGGACTTTTAAAGAGTTCAAAAATAGCTTCTGGGTATTCATCCCCACCATGGTTTTTCCTAGTTGGGTTTCCACGTGAACAATATGTGTGTCATGTGTGATGCCTCTTTCATGTGATGTTTTGTTATTTCCTGTTTAGTGGTGAATCATGTTGTTCTAGTAAATTATTGTATCTTTGATGATAGATTATATGTTTATGCATAAGGATGAAGTGGAAATGAGGGATTAGATTGTATGGAAAGCCAAGTGTTGCCGGTTTATGTCTTTCACAGTCTCATTATGTTTAACCGGTAGTAATCTGGTTTAGACCGGTATTAGTGTTTGTCTGTCAAGTGCACTGTTTGCAGTCAAACTGGTTCTGGAAAAGTTTTTGTGTCTGTACTCATTCACCCACTCTCTCAGTACCAGTTTGGTACTCACTATTCATCATTGAGTTATCAAGCCCTAGTTGAAGAACTTGAAAAACTAAATGAATCTAATGGTAACCTGAGAAGGGAATTAGAAGGACCGACTATCAAAATGTGTCAAGAGCTTGAGAACCGGAGGAAAGCTAAAGATCTAGTAAAAGACAAAGATCACGAGATCTCCAAACTGAAGCAAGAAATTAGTGCACTTACCACTCATCTGCAAGAGAGTAAAGTGGAAAAAGAAGAAATGCAAGGTGAACTAAATACGGCTGTTTCTGAGAATGCAACCTTGAAGGAATCCAATGCTGTTATTTCCAAGGAACTCACTGAGTCAAAGGAAATACTTGAAAAATTCAATAAAAGTACTGTTAAGCTAGAACAAAAGCTTGAATCAGCAAAACCAGTAAAGAATACCACTGGACTTGGTTTTTCTGGATATGAGGAAGGTGAGACCTCTGCAACAAAAGATGGAGCATCAAAGAAGCAACCGGCACCAAAGGATAAAGGTAAGCAAAAGTTTAAACCTATTTGCTTTAATTGTCTCAAGGAAGCACATACTGCTAATGTATGTAGAAATAAGGCTTACAATAATTTTCCTTACATTCTAAACAATAAGCCTAGATCCAATAGATTCAATGGTAATTGTTATGCATGGTACAAGTTTGGGCATAGAGAATTTGAATGTAGGTCTGTTATACACAACACTGGAAGATATCCTCGAAGGAGTCAAGGAGTTTTTCTTAAATCCTCTGTGAACCAGAATTCAAATCAGTATAATGCCTATGACCACCAGTCAGGTGGTGGTGGCTATCAAGTGGCAACCGGATGGAGAGCAACCTGTTTGATTTGCCATGGTAGCGGTCACACTGCTGCAACACGTAGGAGGAAGAATGGTAGAATGAAAAAAGGGCCATGGAGAACACTTGGAATGGTATGTTGTCATTGCAACAAATCGGGACACCCTTCCAGAACCTGCAGAATAAGAAAGAACATATCAGATGATATACCGGTCACTCTGGAAGGAAAGATTGATATTGAAACTATTCAAGTAGATATGTAGACAACATGGAAGAAGAAACCTGAAGTAGTGTAACCGGTTTCTGCACCTAGTGTGGAAGTCACTGAACTGACAAACTAAGCTTCAGAAAAGCTTAGGGGTAACAAATCGGTGAAATGTTTCGAACCCCTAGTTTACATCGGTAAAAGACCTTAATCGGTATGTGTTACTTGTCAATCAAAAGAAGAACGGAAATGGTAAAAGGCAAAATTAGGGTGTATAACCTAATGGTGCAACATTTATTATGGTAGGTGAAGAATTTGTTTAAATGGGATTTTCAAGTCATTTTCACTTATCAATTTGCGAGTGAAGAAATTTTCAAGTGTAGAGCGACCAAAGGCGATTTGTTTTGTGATTCAGAGAGATTCCAAAAACTTTGAAGTAGAATCTGGCGATAGTATCAATCAATCAAGTGAAGAACACTAAGTGGTGTTTCAAGCGACCGAAGTGGTGTGTTACTAGCTATAGTGTCAAAGCCCTAAATCTCGACTCACAAAGGTATTTTTCAAGCTTCTTTGTTTATCATGGCTTCTAGTTCGCACTCCAGTTCAAGTGCACCTATTGATTTAGTGGATTTCATACAAAGGAAGATGAAATAAAATGCCCTATCCCAGATACCTGCTGGTGTTATAGTTGAGGAAGATATGTCAGATTATATTGATTGCAAAATAGAAGACCTAGGATCCCTAGTGATCCATTCCTAGTTAGGTTTATTCTACGGAGATGACAAGAAGATCAAACCTAAATACAACATCCTGGAAAGAAAGAAACTTCACAATGCGGTCTATTTTCTTGAATAATTCATAAAAGATCACATCCGCATCATCCTAAGTAGAGTGCATGGTGACAAAATGTATCTTGAGCAGACACATGACATCAAATCGAAAGCGGTTCATGTCGTCACCAGTTTCTGTAATGTTGGGAAAGTCATTAAGATAGAAATGACCAAGCTCACTGGTTCTGTGAGTGACAAACATGGAATTACCATTAACACCATCAAGGATGAGTTGGTCAAATATGCCTGCATGGTGGTCGGATACCAGAGATTCTATGTTAGTAGAATTAACTCTGTCTCTGTTGCTGCAGTAAATGCCGCCTACAGAATGATCATGGAAGATGCATCATTTGATCTATGCACCTGTATGTAGAGACAACTTCTGGTAAACCTGAAGTCTATGAAACAGGACAATGCCTTAAGATTTAAATTTGGACAACTGTTGGTAGGTTTTTTTTCTATTTTCAAGGCTATTTTCTGGGAGTCAGTGATATATAATGGTCTGCTGACCAACTAGTTACCAAGCAAATCGAGGAAAGTCTTCAAGCAGTGGGAACCAGTTATCCTGAAGTCCTAAACAAATACTTTAATGAATTCAAGTGGAAGATGAGCTAGAGGATGAGGATATCTAGAAATATTTTCAAGAAGTATGAAGAGGACATTTGCTTTATCATCAGAGTAGATGAGTGCATAATGGAGATGGTTGAGCCTAGAAAGGAAGAAGTGGAGCCCATGAGATATGAGGTGATATATGACATGCTAGATGGGTATGCCTCTACCCTACTTGCCTCATCTCTTGATCCAAAGAAGAAGAGAACCGAAACCTACTTGGAAAGAGTAACACCAGTTGAAGAACCTTCAGTGAAGAAGGGAAAGGCAGTGCCATCGATATTGGCACCAGTTACTTCAACAAGTCCTAAAGTGACCAAGCGGTCACCGACCAAGAAGAAACTAGAAGTTGCACTTGCCAAGGTCTTTGAAAGAAAGCAGAAAACTAAGAATACCTCACCAGATTCTAAGGATAAAGAACTTGAAGTTTAGCCTAAAAAGACTAGGCAAACGAGGAAGAAGACAAAGACAACTAGCAATGAACCGACATCATCAACATCGATAAATATAGAGATTTCCTTTTACAAACCATTGACACATTATCAAAGATCTATCAAGAATATTAGGAGAAAAGTGCTAAGTGATTTAATAGATCATTTTGATGATTTTAATGACAATGAAAAGGAGGAAGTCGAATAGGAAGTTATTCAATATTTATGTATTAATGACCGGTCACCATTAGAAATTATATCTGTGACACCAGATTCTTTATACAATTCTTTAGATAACAAATGGCACATTTTCATAGAAAAGGAATAGGAAATAAGAGAAGAAATTTTTGCACAATATTTTCCTGATGTGTCAAATTCAGAACTCTATGAAGTTATGGATAAATACAAAGGTCTCTTCTTCATGAGAAGAAGAAGACTCCTATTACTAGAAGGGAAAGTTCCTAAAGTGGTGAAAGATACACACTCACATGCCAAAGCTTCTCTGAGGTTGCACCAAGTGTCTGAAGCCAACAAGAAGGATAAGAAAGAACCACAAACCAGAAAACCAGATGAGGTATATGACAGTGAAGGAGAACCGGTTACTAAACAAATGGACATAATTGACATTGATGCTTTGGATGGTGAAAATGTCACTCTGGATGTAGCAAAGGAAAAGGCTGATAAAGAGAGAGTGGACAAGGAAAAATAGGACAAAGAAAAAGATGATAAAGTGCAAGTGGAGAAAGAGAAAAAGAATCAAGAGGAAGAGAAGAGGAAACAAGAAGAAGAGGAGAAAGAGAAATAGGAAGAGGAGAAGAGAAAAGAAGAAGAGAAAAGGAAAAAGGAAGAGGAGAAAAGGAAACAGGAAGAGGAGAAAAGGAAATAGGAAGAGGAGAAGAGGAAACAAGAAGAGGATAAGAAGAAACAGGAAGAGGAGAAGAGGAAACAGGAAGAGGAGAAGAAGAAAAAGGAAGAGGAGAAGAGGAAACAGGAAGAGGAGAAGAAGAAAGAAGAAGAGAAGAAAAAGGAAGAAGAAAGGAAGAAGGATGAAGAGAAGAAAAAGAAAGAAGCAGAAGAACAAAAGAAGACAGAAGAGGAAAAGAAAAGAGCTGAAGCGAAGAAGGAAGCAACAAAGAGCACACATGTGGAGACAGCGAAGGCAATCAGTAATAAAGCCAAACCGACTGACATTACCAGTCCCATTGACCTCCAATCTGCAAATGAATTGGAGCTGCTCCAAAGCATTAAGCTTGCACAGGAGCGACTGGAAGAATTAAAGAGGAAAAAGGAACAAGATGTTATTCAAACTACGGTTGAAACTCTTACCAGTTTGATTCTTGGTACAAACCTCCCCAGTACCGATTCCTCTCTGGCCCAACTAAAACTTCTATGTATAGTTGTGGAAGACCAGGTACAATGCCTAGAAGAGGTGGCTGAAGCTAATGCACAGAAGAAGCATCAAAAGGTACTAAACACTACCTTAGTGAAGAAACTTAACGAGCTCTGGTCTGAACTTTAGAAAGAATAGAAGGACATAAGAGATGCTATGGATGAGGGAAAACTGTTGCTCAGTAAGATAAGCTAACCCCATCTCTTTTGTGATGATGTGCTTGCACTGAAAGAAAAAATGCAATCTGATTTGCAGGCATTTATAAGCACCTTCAAGATGCCCTATGATTCCTTTACTACTTATGGGAAAACTGTTCACCGGTGTCAACTCCAATCCACCAGAATAGAGTTGGAGATCAACAACCAGACCAAAGATTTGTAGGAACTTGAATTGGTTCTACTACCCATACTGCAAATACTTCAGAAGTGCTATCTTAATCTGGATGCCTTAACGGTCACTCAAGAGATGAGCACAATAGATGCCATGGAGGAACAGGTATCCCAGATGCAAACAAAAAGTGAGGTGGCTACCTCATTACTTGAATCATGTTCTTTATCCATGAAGACCTTTATGCAGAATTTTAAATCAGTTTTTGATAAGTTTCACTCATTATTGTCATAAACATTTATTAGGAAGTGTTTACCGATCTCAAGCAGTATGAAGACCCAAGCGATATGAAGATTCAAGCAGTTCAAGGATCCCAAAGTGGTACGAAGGAACAAAGTGGTTGTTATCATTTTTCCTAGTCTTCATTTTGACAAACTAGTAATTGGTAAAACGTGTGAACCGGTAATCGGTAAATGTATGAACCGGTATTATTTTGTGATGAGTTAACAACTGGTATTTTTGTGATGAGTTATCATCCACCGACACTTTGGTGGTGATTTTGTGCCATGTTACCAAATGTGTCCAGATGCACTGAACCTAGGAACTTGCAATGTAATCCTATTGGACTGACATGAAATCAGATTCCTTTATAAGCACATCATGTCTAGGGTTTTAGTTGTTGTTAGGGTTTTAGGTGGTTGATTAGGTTTGTGTGAAGAAATAGAGTGTAGAGATACTGAAGATTGAAGTAATGCTAAATGTGCATTAACAATGAGATATCAATGATCTAACCAAGCATACGGTGCTAGTATTTAGATCACTCACTTGTTGATTACTCACATCTTCGACAAGTCTGAAACCCTTAATCGGGTAGGCCTGGCAAAGCCTTTGTAAATCCTCTAACAAGGTGGTTCACAACTATGGATCTGAAATCCTCTCACAAGGTAGTCTTTAATCGGACTTATCTCCTAACAGAGATTGAGATTCCTAACAGGATATGTTCTGATTAAGAACATTGTATGACCTTAACCGCTTTGGTTACTATTCTGCAGATAGTTACTTGTGAGTTTCATCTCACCATGGTTTTTCCCGTTTGGGTTTCCACGTCAAAATCTCCTGTGTTATGGTGATTGTGCTCCTATGGGTGAATGCCTTGTTTGCTATTTGATTTGCATTTGTTTTAACCGGTTTGTTAGTAAATCTATTATATCAGTTGACTACTAAACTATTTAAGTGTTTGAGTTTAGTATTTTTTGGTATACTAATTCACCCCCCCCCCCCCTCTTAGTATTCATCAGCAGTGACCATGCCAATGTACCCCAAGCGATTCTTAGAGATATTGATGCTCATTTTAGTACCACCAGTCAAAGGGTCAGTAGTAGGACTTGTATCCACCATGTGAATTGACACCTTAGGAATAGTGATGCCAACTTGAGGACCAATGGTATCAGATTGATTATCTTGGGGGTTAGCTTCAACAAGAGGAACATGAGATCTCCCAATAATAGACAATGCCCTTGACACATCCAGACCCTTGCTATATGAAATAAGAATTTCCATTATCTTATTAATGATAGAGGGAGCTTGAAGAAGGACAATATCCCAATTCAAGAATCCTGCAAAATCCATCAGATTCTCCTTGAGGGACTAAATCTGATCAAACAAACAATATTCCACTAAATAAAATTGAGACATTTTGCAGCATTTAAAACCTTGTCACTATGTTTAACTAGATTGGGTTCTTGAAAATTAGAGATAGGTATGCGATCTTTTAGGTTCAGATAATATAGTTGTAAATGCATTAGATTATAAGAAACAACCTATTAAAGTTTGATAGGTTTTTGCACTTGAGAGACTTAGGGGAAGCATCGATAAGGTATGGCATAGAACGTTCTAGAAAGATGGGAAGCAAAATAAGAGTATGTTGGAATCCAAGAACATTGATAGGGGGGGGGGGGTGAATCAGTGTTCTACTAGAATGGAGAAATTTAACCTTATTAATACAACAACTCAACAACCGGTGAACATAAAAGTATATAACAATAAGCAATAGTGCAACCACAAAGATGAACACCATAGCACCAAAGATTTATATGTGGAAAACCTCAAGGAGGAAAAACCATGGTGGGATTGGAGATCCACAATATATATCCACTGATTAGATGAATAAATATTACAATAAGGGACCTACACATGTAGGAAGGCACACTACCTAGAGCATGCTTCTCATCACAATGGAGTCTCACTGACTATAGAGAGGTTAACCACCTCAAAATATTCAGACAAAAATCCAGAAAGAAGAACTACTTATGATAGCATCAAACATGCCAGATTACAGTTCTGGTTAAGCTCAATACTGAAGGTCTAAAACCTCTTACATAAACCCAAATTGATCACCTGTGATCGATCAAATCCTCTACACAAAATGATTATTACATTATTTGCTCCTTGCCTATACATTCATGATCTACAATGAGATCTAACATCCCTTTTTATAAACCCGAGACCTAACCAATTAGGTCGGCCACCCAAATGATAATTTAATAGATCCATTACAAAATATAGAAATAAAATCATAAGATATGTCATCCTAAGGCCAAAAAAACATCATCCAATCAATAAAACATCCCAGAAGCGCATCGGAAGGATCCACCAACATGTTACATGAAACTGGTCCATAACCTAGATAGCACCAGACCTAAATTAGATCCACACATGCCAAAGCAATGACACCAATCAGTCGAGGCACAAACACAATCACCATCAACATTGTGAATCCCTTCTAGAAGCTGCACCAACACCACTTATGCATTACATCAAAGAGCTTCAATAAAGCTCTGCTGGTGAAACCCTTACCAGACAAGTAGACTTACTAGAACATAAGATAGCATCCGATCATCAAGTCAATACCAACTAAATGTGATACACATTATAAGACATGAATAACCAATCCAAACCAATTCCACCAACCAAAGAATACCAAAGCATACCAGATCAATATCTTAGTCCAACCACTTTACCGGAACCAACTAGAAATTGGTAAACAACCAAAACAACCGATTTTGCCATCAATGACAAAACATCAATGCAACACTTAATCAATTTCTCCAAATTGTCAACAGAGTATTCCTTGCATAAACCCACCCACTTAGATGAGTTGGTGATGATAGTTCTTGTTGGCATATTTTTGATGTTTATGTTGTGATTGTCATTGATGGACACACACTTGCATTAAGATCCCCTTTATATGTATGAGCTAGAGCTCAACCGATATATGTTCCAACCAGTATGTTGTATTCTAGTCTTTAGACTATTAGTGATTTTGTAGAATGTGTTTCCTGGTCTGAGGCGGCATGTCGACCCCAAGCGGTTCATAGATCTCAAGCGGTACAAGGGAGAAAAGCGGCATAACACATTCTTACTACTCTTCATTTTTGTCAAACCCGCAACCGGTATTTTGTATGAACTGGTAATACTCTATGATGAGTTACCAATCGACATTTTGTGATGAGTTACCAATCCACTGATTGTTTGACGGTACTTTTTGTGTCATGTTACTAAGTATGTCTAGATTCATTGAACGTAGGGAATTGTAATGTAATCCTATTGAATCGACATGAAATCAGATTCCTTTAAAAGGACATCATGTCTAGGGTTTTAGGTTGTTGCGAAAAAGGGTTTATGTTGTGACTAGGGTTTAAGGTGGTTCATGAGTTGTTGTAAGAGAGATTTTATCTGAGAAGATCAAGTTGTAACTGAGTGAGAGATAGAGAAGACTGAAGTAATGCTGGAATGCATTAACTATGAGCTATACTGGATCTAACCAAGTAGTCTGTGCTATTAGATGGATCAAATACTTGTTGATTACTCACATCTTTGACAAGTTTGTAGCCCTTAACCGGGTAGGCCCAAAAGCCTTTTGTAAAATCCTCTAACAAGGTGGTTCACCTCTGTGAATCTAAAATCCTCTAGCAAGGTAGTCTTTAATCGGACTTATCTCTTAACAGAGATTGAGATTCCTAACATGATCTTTTCTGGTGAAGAACATTGTAAGACCTTAACCGGTCTGGTTTCTATTCTGTAGATAGTGACTTGTGAGTTCCATCTCACCATAGTTTTTCCCATTTGGGTTTCCACGTCAAATATCTTGTGTTATGGTTGTATTGCTTTTGTGGGTAAATGCCTTATTTGCATTTTGGTTTGCATGTGTGATAACCGGTCTGTCTGTTAAACTGTTTTACTGGTTTGTCTTCAGACTATTTAAGTGTTTAAGTACAGAGATTTTTTGCATACTAATTCACCCCCCCTCTTAGTATTCATCAGTTGGTATCAGAGCCTACCTTTCTATAAGTTTAACCACTTGGAAAGAGATATGGGGGAATACACCTTGTGGGAACTTACTCAACGGCTCACTCAGTCTGAGCAAGCCTATGATGATCTTATGGTCAAATACAAGGCATCTCAAGCAAAAAGGAGAGAACATGCAGAGAAGCTGATGGAGCTATCTGAAAATAGTTCTACAGATGAAGCAAATATGGAAGCCATGATTGCAGAAGTAAATAAGCTGAATGATTCAAACTCCAATTTGAGAAAGGAGTTGGAAGGACTGACTATTTGGTTTAGTCAAGAGCTTGAGAACCAGAGGAAAGCTGAAGATCTGGTAAAGGACAGAGATCATGAGATCTCCAAGTTGAAACAAGAGATTAGTGCACTAACTGCTTGCCTTCATGAGAGCAGAATGGAGAAAGAAGGAGTACAAGATGAATTGAACATAGCCATTTTTGAAAATGCAAGCCTAGTGGAGACAAATACTGCTATTTCCAAAGAACTCTCTGAGTCAAAGGAAATACTTGCTAAGTTTAGCAAAAGTACTGTCAAGCTAGAGCAAAAGCTTGAGTAATCTAGACCGGTAAAGAATACCAATTGACTTGGTTTCTCTGGACATGAGGAAGGAGAATCCTTAGGAACAAATGTTGAAGCATCAAAGAAGCAACCAACATTCAAAGGAAAAGGTAAGCAAAAATTCAAACCTGTTTGCTTTAACTGTCTTAAAGAAGGACACACTGCAAATGTATTTAGGAGCAAAGCCTACAATAATTTTCCTTACTTTATAAACAATGTACCTATATCCAATAAGTTCAATGGTCATTGTTATGCATGAAACAAGTTTGGGCATAGAGCATTTGAATGCAAGTCTGTCATGAACAACAGCGGAAGATATCCTCAGAGGACCCAAGGAGCTGGTCCGAAATCTTTTGTGAACTAGAACCCTAACCGGTTTAGTGCTTACAATTATCAGTCAGGTAACAATGGTTATCAACCGGCAACCGGATGGAGAGCAAACTATTGGATTTTTCATGGTCATGGTCACACTGCTGCAACATGCAGAAGGAAGAATGGGAACATGAACAATGGACCTTGGAGAGCACCTGGATTGGTTTGCTACCACTACAACAAACTGAGTCACATTACAAGATTCTACAGAAGTAGAAAGAGTATATCTGATGATATACCGGTCACTCAAGAAGGAGAAATTGATGTTGAAATAGTTCCAGTGGACATGAACAAAACCTGGAGGAAGAAACCAACAATGTTGGAAGAGGAACTGGTTTCTGCACCTAGTGTGGAAATATCAGAATCGACAAACTAAGCTCCAGAAAGGCTTAGGGGGAGCAAACGATGAAATAGTTTTTAACCCTCAGTTACTCTGGTAAAAGACCTTAACCGGTATGTGATACCTGTCGCTTGGCAAAAGACTAAAAAATGGTAAAAAGGCAAATTATGGTTTACGCCCTAATAGAGGAGAATTAATGGCGGTAGGTGAGAGACATGTATAAAAACATATTTCGAATCATTTCTCACTATCTATTTTTGAGTGAAGAAATTTTTTTCAAAGTGCAGAGTGAAGAAATGGCGATTTAAGCTAATATTTGAAGAAATTGACTAATCGCAAAGGAGATTCAAATTGAAATTGCAAACGGTCAAGAGGAGAACACAAAGCGGTGATTCGGCAACCGACGGAGTGTGGAGTGAAGTAGAATGAGAAAGCCCTAAATTCGCATTTTAAAGGTATTCTTTGAGTTCTTAAAATAATCTGCAATGGCTTTCGCATCTCATACCAGTTCTAGTACATCCATTGAGTCAGAAAGTTTCATTCAAAGGAAGTCCAAGTATAATGCCCTATCACAAGTTTCGGCTAGAGTGATAGTAGAAGAGGGAATTTTTGACTATATTGATTGCAAAATAGAAGACCTAGGGTCTTTGGCTATTCACACCCAGTTAGGTTTATTTTGTGGCAAGGACAAGAAAATCAAACCGGAATATAGTATCTTAGAGAAGAAGAAACTCCATAATGTAGTATATTTTCTGGAAGACTTACAGAGGATCATATTAGGATCATTTTGAGTAGAGTCCATGGTGACAAGATGTACCTAGAGAGGACGCATGATATAACACCTTAGGCAATTCATGCAGTCACCGGTTTCTGCAACACAGGGGAAGTGCCAACCCTAAGAACAGTAAGCAAAATGGAAATGGCCAAGCTCACTAGTTCAACAAGCGACTCATGAGGTATGACTGTTAATCCTATCAAGGATGATCTGGTGAAATATGCCTACATGGTGATAGGCTATAGAACATTCTCAGCCAGCAAGATTAATTCTATATCTGCTGCAGTGGTAAATGTTGCTTACCAGATGATTAAAGAGGATGTATCATTTGACCTATGCACTGGTAAGCAAAGGCAACTCCTATCTAATTTGAAGTTGATTAAACAGGATAATGCACTGAGATTCAAGTTTAGACAACTATTGGTTGGGTTGTTCTTCTATTTCCAAGGCTACTTTCCTGGAGTAGGAGATGTCCAGTGGTCTCTTGACCAACCGGTAACCAAGTAGATCAAGGAAAGCATTCAAGCTATCGGAACCGATTACCCTGATGTGCTAAACAAATATTTTGATGAGTTTAGATGGAAGATGAGCCAAAGGATGAGGATCTTAGGTGATATTGTTAAGAAATATGAAGATAACATATGTTTCACCATCCAGGTGGACAAATGCTTAATGGAGGCTGTTGAGCCTAGAATGGAAGAAGTGGAACCAATGGGATATGAGGTGATGTATGATATGCTAGAAGGGTATGCCTCAACCCTTATTGCCTCACCTCTTGATCCCAAGGCAAAGAGGACCGGAACCTATCTGGAAAGGATTGCACCGGTCGAGGAACCCTCAGTTAAGAAAGGAAAAGAACCGGCGTCAAAGAAATCAAAGGCAATGCCTACAGCATCAACACCGACTACTACTGCAACTCCAAGAGTGACCAAGCGGTCACCTGTAAAGAAGAAATTGGAAGTGGCACTGACAAAAGTCTTTGAAAGAAAAAGAAAGACTAAGTCAAATGAGCTAGACTCTGAAGAGATTGAGTTTGATGAAATGCCAAAGAAGGCCAGATAGACAAAGAAGATGAAGAAGAATGAATCGACAACATCTGCACCGGTAAATATCAATATCTCCTCATATAAACCTTTGACACATTGTCAAAGAATAGTAAAGAATATTAGGAGAAAATTACTTCATGATTTAGTAGATTACTATGATGATTTTAGTGATGAGGAAAAAGAAGAAGTACTATAGGAAATTATTATTTCTTTGTGTAAGAATGACCGGTTACCATCAGAGATTAAATCTCAGACACCGGATTCATTATATAAGGCATTAGATAATAAATGGTGCATTGCCATAGAAAAAGAATAGAAGATTAGGGAGAAAGTCTTTGCACAGTACTTTCCCGACCTCTCAAACTCAGAATTATTTGATGTTTTGGACCAAAATAAAGGACTCTTCTTCACAAGGAGAAGAAGACTCTGGCTATTAGAGGGAAGAATTGATGATGTTGAAAAAGACACTCATCAACATATGAATCATGCTATTCAAGCTCACAAAGCATGTATGGCCAACTAGTAAGCGGAAAAAGAACCGGTCATATCCAAACTGGATGAAGTTTTTGATGAAGAAGGAAACCCGGTTGAAGAACCAATCGACACTATTGATGTTGATGCCCTAGACGTAGAAGATGTCACTCAGGACATACCTTCTGAGGGAATAGAATAGGGGCAATAGGCTGAACAGAGCAGTGAGCAAGCTGAGGATAGACAAGAAGCGGCTAAGGAACAGGAAGAGAAGAAGAAGAGGGATGAAGATGAGAAAAAGCGGAAAGAGGAAGAGAAGAGAAACGAGGAAGAGGAGAAAAGAAAAGATGAAGAGAAAAAGAAGCAAGAAGATGAGAGGAAAAAGAAAGAAGAAGAGGATAAGGAAGAAAAGAAGAAGAAAGAAGAAGAAAAGAAGAAGAAGAAGGAAGAAGAGAAGAAGAAGAAGGAAGAGGAAGATAAAGAAAAGGAAAAGCAGAAGGAAGAAGGAAGAAGAAAAGAAGAAGAATGAAGAGGAAGAGAAAGAAGAGGAGAAGAGGAAGGAAGTTGAGAAGAAAAAGAAAGAAGAAGAAGACAAGGAACAAGAAAAGAAGAAGGAAGTAGAGAAAAAGAAGAAGGAAGAAGCAGACAAGGCAGTGGAAGTGATGAAGAGCACACAGATGGAGACGCCGAAGGCAACCGGGAGTCAAGCCAAACTGGCTGACATCTCCAGTCCTATCGATCTCCAGTCTGCAAGTAAATTGGAGCTTATGCAGAGCATAAAGGTTCCTCAAGAGCGCCTTGAAATCATACGAAGGAAAAAGGAGCAAGATATTTTTCAAGCGACTGTAGACACCCTTACCGGTTTGATCCCTGATACCAATCTTCCCAACACTGAATCATCACTAGCATAGCTTAAGCTACTATGTACTATAGTGGATGATCAGGTGCAGAGTCTGGAAGAAGTAGTTGAGGCAAATGTCAAGAAAGAGCATCAAAAGGCTCTTAACATTGCTCTGGTGAAGAAGTTGAATGAACTCCGGTCTGAATTGCTGAAAGACCAAAAGGATATACGGGACGCCTTGGATGAGAGAAACCTGCTACTAAGCAAAATTTGTCAACCCCATCTATTTTATGATGATGTGCTAGCCCAATAGCAAAAGCTTCAAACAGACTTACAGTCTTACTTAAGCACATTTAAGACACCCTATGATTCCTTTGCAACTTATGGGCAAACCGTTCACCGGTTTCAGATCCAGTCAGCCAAAATGGAACAAGAGATTAGTACACGGTCTAGAGATTTGTAGGAGCTAAAACTAGTTTTACTTCCACATCTGCAAATTCTTCAGAAGTGTTATCTGAACCTGGATGCCTTTATAGTTATGTAGGAGTTGAGCACAGTTGATGCCATGGAAGAATAGGTATCCCAAATGCAAACAAAAAAAGAAGTGGCCACCTCCCTACTTGAGTCCTGGTCTCTATCAATGAAACAATTTTTGCAGGACTATAAATTGGTTTTTGACAAGTATTATTCCTTATTGTCATAAAATTTTATTATTTTTATATCAAATGGAAACAGGGTTGTTCAGCGGTACTTTGTCATTGTTGGCAAAGGGGGAGAAGTACTCTATTTTGGAGAAATATAGGGAGAAGTATCTGGTTTTAAAATTCTACTATATGCTTTGATATATGCTATATGCTCTGATATCTCAATGTTTTTGCTCTGTATGCAAAATTGCTATACATTGTATTGATTAAGGGATAGTGTATATGCTTAGGTGGAGTAATTTTGTTAATGGCATGTTTTTGTTGTAAAATACTTAGATTTCAAAATTTTATTTTGCTAAGTGTTGCCGTTAATGCCAAAGGGGGAGATTGTTGGCATATTTTTGATGTTTATGTTGTGATTGTCATTGATGGACACACACTTGCATTAAGATCCCCTTTATATGTATGAGCTAGAGCTCAACCGGTATCTGTTCCAATCGGTATGTTGTATTCTAGTCTTTAGACTATTGGTGATTTTCCAGAATGTGTTTCCCGGTTTGAAGCGGCATGTCGACCCCAAGTGGTTCATATATCTCAAGCAGTATGAGGGAGAAAAGCGGCATAACACATTCTCACCAGCCTTCATTTTTGTCAAACCAACAATCGGTATTTTGTATGAACCGGTAATACTCTGTGTTGAGTTACCAACCGACATTTTGTGATGAGTTACCAATCCACCAATTGTTTGATGGTGCCATTATTTTCATACTCCTTCTTAGCATCCGGAAGAGTGGGAGGTGTTGGCATTATTGGCATTAATTTGTCATTGATGTCAACCGGTTTGGCAAGGTCACCGGTAAGTAAGAAGTGGTGACCGTTATGATAGCTATACACATGAGAGTGAGAAGACAAAAGGAAGGTTACCAATACATATGACTTGTGTCATCTACCGGTATAGAAGGCTAACCGGTAAGGCACAAACTGGGAGAAAGGTTGTTTGTTATGAAGGCACAATAACTGGTGGACAGAACAATTAGGATGTTTGAAGGTCATATGGGTAAGATGAACTAAACCGGTAGTCTACCTTGGTTGACAAAGAATGTTAAACCGACACAGGAATCCAAGTAGACGTGGATGTCAACAATCATGACAACTGGATGCCAGGTGGAGGGATTGCACATATCGGTGGAGTGTGCATCAACGTAACACATCTACAAGAAGGTCAGCTTCAATGAGGAATCCACAAGTCATGGAGGATTCCAGAGGATTGTGGCTTGAGGAAGGCAAGCTGGCAAAGTGGCTAAACTGATCCTGCAAGAAGATTTCATCTTCATACTTGTTTGGTAAAGGAAATAACAAAGTCATTAATGGTGAATGACAAAGAAAAGTAGAAAAGCATATTGTAGACCTCTAGATTTAGAAAATGCACATTGGAATGCGAAGCTCAATGGGTATTGATCATTGTCATAAAGCTCATATCCCTAAAAGAAAGCAGAAAGTAGATTGAATCAAATCTAATTGGGTTCGAGTTGGAGAAAGAAAAACCTAACATGATATTGTTGAATGCAGTTTTAGGCGGGAATCCAAGATCATAAATGTTGGAGCTCGAGACAAAAAATTATGATGCTTGAGGAGAGGAAGAAGAGTGAAGAGAGTCTAAGTGTAGAGAAGAATTATCTCTCTTAGAATTTATCTAAGGAAGTTGTAGAGTGAGTGTGCAAGTAAACCGGTGTGAGGGTTTAACCGGTTTCAATTAAGTACCGGTAAACTATAGCAAGTTCAACAACCGAGCTAACTGGTGAGGTGTGATTGATCAAGAAGGCATCCCAGTGTGACACAGTGTGTTGAGAAGCTGTGAAAAAGAGAAAAGAGAGGCCAAGAAGTAGAAAGAGAAATCTGTTAACTGATAGTGTGTGATCCAATAAAGAAGAGAAGATTGTTAACCGACAGAGACCCATTTGGTCAAGAGTTGCAGAACTCATTTGCAACAAGAAGCTATAACTGTATAAAAATTATATTTCAATATACATCACCAAGTTGGAGCTTGGTGCAGGGGTTTGTGCTCCTTGGGTTGGTGCCCTAAATAAGAAGGGGTTGGTGCTCCTTAGGTTGGTTCCCTAAATCTTTGTAATTCAGTGTTTCATTTGTGAGGCTGGATTGGAGCAGTAGTCTCCAGCAGCATTTCTCACCGAGGTTTTTCCCATATTGGGTATTCCTTGTATATCTAATGTTGTGGGTTTCATTTGTGTGATTGTCCATTTTGATATTCTCTTTTGTCTTACCGGTTTGATTGTTTAGAGATTACGATAACAATCGATATTCTAAGGTTGCTTTAAAAGGGAAAATATTAGGAACCACTAATTCACCCCCCTCTCAGTGGTACATTGTGTTCAACAATTGGTATTAGAGCCTAGGTTATTGGTTGTTTTAAAACCTTGGATAGATTCTGGACTTTGAACACAATGGCAAGAAAAGAGTCTGCCTCCTCAAAAGCACCCATATTTGATGGATCTAACTACGCCTTCTAGAGCAGAAGAATGGAGACCTATATTTCCTTTCTTGGTTTTGATGTGTGGATGTCTATCGAGAATGGGTATATTGTCCCTAGTGTTCCTCCCACTGATCTTGATGCCAAGAAGGAGTATGAGAATAATGCAAAAGCTAAACACACTATCTTAGGCGGGTTGTCTGATAATGAGTTTGTCAAGGTCATTCATGGTGCATTTGCCAAGGAGACTTGGGCTAAAATGCAAAGGTTATTTGAAGGTGATGCAAAATTAAAAGAGGCTAAGCTGCAAGCACTAAGGGGCCAACTTGAAGGCATCAAGATGAAGGATGATGAAAAGATTGCAAACTACCTCACAAATTTGATGAAACTGTGAATACCATCAAAGGACTTGGGGAAGAAATTGCAGATGAGATCCTTGTCAAGAAGCTACTTAGATCTCTTGTACCTAAGAATGATACAAAGGTTTCTGCCATAGAAGAAGCCAAGGATCTGAAGATATTTACAATGGACGAGATTTTTGGGTCACTAACAGCCTATGAAATGAGAACAATCATTGATGCATCCTTAAGGAAAGAGGCAGCGTTCAACACCACCCAGAAGGGAAAAGAAGTAGCTGCTCATAAAGGATCCAGTGAAGACTCTGATGTAGAGGTAGAAAAATTTGTTAGAAATCTTAAAAGAGGATCCACCAAGTATAAAGGAAAGCTACCACTCAAATGTTTCAACTATGGTAAAGTTGGACACTTTGCTGTAAAATGTCCTTATAATGAAAATGGTGGAGATGACTCGAGAGGGTTCAACAGATCTGTTGGAAAAGATAAAGAAATAAATATCTATAGGCAAGGAAGAAGAGGCTACCAAAAGAAGAACAACCTTTATACTATTGAGGATGATGCCACAAATGAAGAAAGTACATCATAAGATGACTACCATGAGAATGATAGAAAAGTTAATCTCTTTATGGCACTTGATGAACCGGTTGGTGAAGATGAGGAAGAAGAGGATATTGAGGTTGAAGTGGATTTAGAAGGTGAGCTTATAAGTGCTCTTGAGGAATTGAGTAAAACAAGAAGAGAACTCAAGAAGGCCAAGCTTGCTGCAGTAGATGAACAAGGTCTCTTGAAGCAATCCCTGGATGAGTCCAGTCAAGTTATATCTGACTTGAAATTGCAGCTGGAAGAAACCAAGAGGATATGTGAAGTTACATCCTCTGATCTGATGAGGAAGGAAAAGGAGCATCAAGATTTGGAAGCATAAATAATGAAGCTTGGAAAGGAGCTTGAAGAATGTAAGGAAGAAATAAAACTGAGGAGAAAATATGAAGGCAACACCAAAGCCTTATACAAGATGTTGAGCAAACAGAAGCAATCCTAAGATACCAGTGGCTTAGGCTTTGAAGAAGGTCAAAGTTCAAATAGAAAAGACACATCTAATAAATAAATACACTTCACCTCTTCAAATGAAGGTGAAGAGAAGAAGACATTCACAGTAAGCAAGGATACTGGTAAAAACACCTATGTAGATGTTGTTGGAAATCGTCACACAAACTGGTATACACAAGCAATGAACCAGAGCCTACACTTATTGTACCGACATGTAGATCCAAGGAGAAATGCAAGAGTTGACCATGACGGATTCACCAGAGTCAACTACATGAAGGGAATACCCCCAGTGAGGCAGTCCTTTATAGGACCAAGGCAACCTAACCGGTATGTTTCAAACTTTCGTGGTTATTGTTACTGATGTAACAAATTTGGACATAAAATAGCTGACTGTAGATTAACCAATAAACCCTCTATGAGTTATGAAAGTAGAAATCCTTTTAATGCACTCTAGGATATGAATATTGTCTATTATCAGTGCAATGGATATGGTCATAGGAGTTTTGAATGTAGGAATTATAAACCGGGGCCCTACAATAAGTTTAAAGATTCATCTTTAAATGAAAATGTGAAATGCTATAATTGTCAAGAGTTTGGACATATAGAAGAGCTTTGTAAAAATAGGAAGATCAAGAAGAAGAAGACAAAGAACCAGTAGTAGAACCCGAGCATAAAATAGTAGTTGACAAGAAGAAGGAAACCAAACCGGTATGGGTTGAGAAAGAAAAAGAAAAAGCAGAATCAAGTCTAATGGTTGCTCCAACGACATGACTCATGATAAAAATAAGTTTATCAAACTTGAAGACTATAATGGTGGTTCAATAAGATTTGAAGATAAATCATCCATCAAAATAAAGGGAAAAGGCACTCTAAATATTGATAGAAAATTGAAGGCACATGATGTATATTATGTGGAAGGCCTAAAGCACAATCTGTTGAGTGTGAGTCAGATGTGTGACAAAGGTTATAAATTCACCTTTGACTCAGCCGGTTGCCAGATAAAGAAAGAGAGTACCGGTTAGGTTGTGGTAGAAGGAAAAAGAACATATGGCAATGTTTATAACTTGAAGGAATGTTATGAGTCCCAATGCATGATAGGACAGGTTGATGAAAGTTGGATTTGGCACCGAAGATGAGGCCACGTAAACTTTGATAACTTAGTTGTAGTAATCAGAAAGGGGTGTGTGACGAATATTCCACCCATCATCAAGTCGGTAAGCACATTTTGTGATGAATGTGCGAAAGGAAAGAACACTAAGGTGAGCTTCAGGACAAAAGAGCACAATACCTGAAGACCACTTGAAATTGTGCATACAGATCTGTGTGGTCCAACTAGGACAAGAGCACTTTCCGATGAAAGATATTTTATGCTCTTTATTGATGATTATTCAAGAATGACATGGGTCACTTTCCTGCAAGATAAGTCACAAGCATTTGACAAATTCAAGATCTTTAGGAAGATGGTGGAGAATGAAAGTGGGTGCAAGCTGTAGAGCCCCTCCCCAATCAAGCTCTGGTTAACTCAGTTGACCATGGTTGACCTTACTAATAAATGCTATAATTCAATAGGATGGGCTATGTTAGATGGATAAATTGGTGAGAAAAGTAATTGAACTAGGTTACGGAATCATTTCACCTTGTGGTGTACATTTTGATGTGTTATGGATGCTTTATTTTTATGCATTATGGATTTAGAACTTATATGATTCCATGATTTGGATAACATTGATATATATGGATGCTTCACTTCTATGCATTATAGATATAGAACTCTATATGAGTCTAGAATTGGATAAATTTGAGATGATGTATGTCATTGTTGGATTTGCAGGACTTTACTATGATGATAGAAATAGGATGCATGTCTTATGTATGGGTCAAAATTATGAGGATTGTGATAATTGCTTATGTGGATTTATTTGGATATAAGATATATCGATTTACTTAAAGGTAAATTGTATGCAGAGTGCTTGATGTGTATTCTTATTCATGTGTTTAATATTATATGAGGTTATTTGGAATTACTAATGTGTAATTGAGATGCATAGGAAAATTATCCATGTGACCATGGAAACATTACGGAGAACCAAACCTAGACCTATGTGCGTTCGTAAAGCCAGGGGTTGTCTATTTGGAGAGACAACACCCCGTATGTATTGTATTTTATTTGTGAAAGTAAATGTTGTGTGTGTGTTAAATTAAATTTATTAATTTGTGTAAATCCAACAAGAGACAAATTTCATGTGTAATTTTGTAATGTATTTTATTGTGTCACTTGACACATGTGTTGGTTTATGTCTTGATTTTTGACTTGTCTCTTGGAGGGAGTTGTTTCAACCATAGCTTTTTCAAACATTTGAATGTGGTTCTAAATTTTCCTTGGGTAGAGAGTCTTTAGAGTGGTCAACTCAGGTTTGACCCGAAAGTTAACTTCAGATGGGTTTATAAGGGGTCAAATGGACTCCTAGGGGTAGTTTAAAGGTGTTTCCTAAAGTCCATAAGGTATACCTATATGTTAGGAGTATTTTTAGGCATGTGTCTACTCCCATGTGACTGTTTAGTCACATCAAAAAGTGGGTTTACTAAGGTGAGCAAAAATTGAAATTAGAAGGTGCCATCTAGGTTAGATAACCTTCCCTTTTGATGTGAGATCCTTTTTCCCACTTTCTTTTACTTTTTCCTTTTTCAGTTTTAGAAACCTATGAAAACTCTCACTGAGGTCTTTTTAGGCAAGAATGAGAGACTTTGTGGGTAATCACCCACTCTCCATTTTTGGAGATCAGGCAATTTTGAAAAGAATGGTTTTGGGATAGATTTTTGGCTAAGTGTAGAGGAAAGGATTTGTGGAATTGGGCTGCTCATCCTCAAACTAGTTCTAGCAAACCCTTGGGCAGATTGAAGGTTTCATCTTCCCTTTTTGTTTCTCTTTTACGTTGCATGTTTATGTTGGAAAGATTGTTTGTATGTAAAAGTTTATATCTTGTATTTTCGTTTGTGAGAATTATTATGCGTCATATCTTTTATTCTTTTATGCATTTCCTATGATTTGGGAGTAACCAAGGCCTTCTACTCTTGGGAGAGTAGGATGGTCTTGCAGGTGGTAGGAGTTTGATAGCCCTCGAGTGAGAGGCTCTCATTATGAGAGTGAGCTCAAGGGGTGCATATGTGACCCGTGCTGCATGGCCTGGTTTATGCATTTGGGGGTCATAAGGGGAGAAAGTAGGGCATGAATGCCTTGGGGGGGGCATAAGGATGTGGGGTGGCTTTTGTGATATACTATTTTTGGAGTCTCCTCAGGGTATTTGGTCCACTACCACCCGTGTAAAAACATCACATTTTGTGATGAAGTGTAGCCTCGGTTGGGAAAGTGTTTGCTGTATGTTTTTCCCTTGCTTGTTGTGTTTGCATGTGTGTAACCTATCTAGGGCTTGGTTCTCCAAGCTCAGGGGTGGCTTCTAGTAAGCCTAGGCTAGGAGGTGAGCTCTCGATGGTCATGGCCTTTTGATTTGCATGCAGGTTGCTGGAAAAGAAAATAAAAGACAAGCTAGGAGTTGTTGGTTTTTGTACTTGATTTACAAAAAGAGAATAAGAAAAGGGATGCTATATTTTTAGTTGCAAAAATGTAAATAAAGAGCTTCATGTTGTATTTACTTTAGAAAAAAAAAAAAGTATCTATTTTATTTAAAGTCCTCATTTAATAGAAATGTGAGACTAGTTGGGCATCTCGCCCACTTGTAAGGTTGACTATATTGTATTCTTAATATGTTCTAAAGAAATGCATTATTTTTATTAAGCTATTACCGCAAAAATGAAATGTGTATTTCTGGATTAAGTCCCTATAGTTCTAAAAATAATATTTGTTGTGTATATGTTATTTTGAAAATCAAGAAATTCATTATATCCCCTTATGCATTTGAAGTATTGGAAAAGAATGAAATAGAAAAGCATGTATGTTAGTAGGCTGGAAATAAAACATTTAGTCTTATTTATGGAAGTTCTAAATGCATATATAGTTAATTAGCCTTTAGTATGAGAATTAATGTTGCATCCTACTTGATAATAAAGTTGTAAATGGATTTAAGACCTATTTTGTTGCTGTTGTAGTTAATTAACTCTGTTATTTTCCCATGTTAATTATCGCAGAAAGTAAATCTAAAATCAACAGTCTATCTCTAAAGTTAGCAACTTGATTTTCAAAAGGAAAAAGAAATGCATTATTTAAATCTGTTAGTTTAGAAAGCTTGTTGTTATGTTTTTTTTTATACAAATAAAAAAAAAGGAATTGCCTCTATTCCCATGCTACAAATATTTTATTAATTTTTAAATGATTTAAAAAGTTAAGAAAATAAACCCATTTTTAGGTAAATTCGAACTAAATCTATTCCTTAATATCATATATATATATATATATATATATATATATATATATATATATATAATAATAATAATAAAAAAGAAATTGCCTCTATTCCCATGCTACAAATATTTTATTAATTTTTAAATGATTTAAAAAGTTAAGAAAATAAACCCATTTTTAGGTAAATCTAAACTAAATCTATTCCTTAATTTCATATATATGTGTGTGTGTGTGTGTGTGTGTGTGTGTATACATATACATATACATATACATATATATATATATTGTTGTTTTCAAAAAAAAAAAAAAATTTAAATTTTTTTTTAAAAAAAGGGGTTTATTAAATAAAGGGGCCGACTATGGGCGGTGACCCCCAACAGTGGCCGCAATCGCTCCTGTGGGCCGCAACCCACAGTCGGGGTGCCTTCAGCCATCCCCTGTGGGCGACGCCTCCCAGTGGCGATGGCAGCCGTGTTGTGGGCCGCGACCCACAGTGGCAGCCAAGGCCGCCACTATGGGTTGTGACCCGCAGACACGGTTGCAGCCGTCTCTATGGGAAGGCTGCCACTGTGGGTTGTTACCCGCAGACACGGTTGTAGCCGTCTCTATGGGAAACCCCCACGGAGTCCTCCGCCACTGCCGCCTCCCCTCTCATGGCTGTCAAAACCCTCGCGACAGCTCTAAACCTCATCCGCCCAATCTCCCACTTCGGCCCTGCAACAACAACAAAAAAAAGGGGTATAACACAGTCAAGCCCTAATCCGAAATTCGGGTTAGGTCAAGTTATGAGGATAGAAGAAATAGGTTAACTTAGGTATATTTTTAAATGGTTAGGGTTAGAAAATTTTAAAAGGGGGGGAAACCCATTCAAAATTTGAATAGGGTATTTCCCCATTATTTTAAGTTTAGTAATATATGTTAGTTCCTTTGTTTTTAAGGGGCCCTATTCCTTTATATGTGTGTGTGTGTGTGTGTGTGTGTGTTTTAAGTATATATATATAGTTATATATATGAATGTGTAAATCTAAGTTTGGATTAATTATTTTATTCATATGTTCATATTTTATATATGTTTTATAACAATTAGGGATATAAATATTTGAATATGATGTTATAAATTTAATTCATTTGGAGTTTAATCTTTTGGTAAATTATAACGATTTCTTTTGTATGAATTCTGGCCGTAGGGGATTAACTTTAGTCCACCTGAATTTACGCTTGTCGAGAATAAACTTTATAGGGCAAATTTTATTATGGATTTATTTAGCCCTTTAGTCAAATGTAATACACACTATAATTATCATTATATTCAAATATGTGTGTTTTAAAAATCTAAGTGCTAGAGTAATTTAATTAATTCCTACAATGATTAAAAAGGATTGGTTAAGATTAATAATATCCCTTGTAAATTTATTTAGGGGTTTTTGCTTAAGCGAATTTATTATTTAATTCATTAATGAGATAATAATAAATTCTTTGTAAAGTTAATTTCCCGCATGCAAATTAGATTATCCCGCTTACTTGACATGGTAGTTTAATTTAATTCTAGTTGGGGAAAAAAAATTCAAACGTAGTTAAGACAAGACTTGATACTGCATTATATATATATATATATATATATATTCGAAAATAAGTCCAAGACCTTGATCTTGCGAACTCATTTAGCCTAGATGGAATCTTATACTAAATAAAGCCATTAACATTTTAACGTTTGACACTTCAATTTTCAATTGCTCGATTAATTAATATTATTATATTAAAATCATATTAATAATTAACTTATAGACGCAAGATTTAATCAAGTTATAAAGGAAGGATGTATTATCATAGATGGAGGAAACTTCTTAGGAGATAAATAATTATTATTGAATCAAGTGAATATATTAATGCCTATTTAGTAGAAGTCGATCTAATTAAGAATTTATAATTTGCAACTGTGGTAAAAGGGACATTCGATGTGAATTTATTATTGTTCTTATAAAAATCATTTTGTTCCTTTTGATTATAGGAGTTATCGTAATTTGTTATGTTAGGAATATCCTAACTTTGTCATCTAGGAGTTTTATAGAAACCTAAGGCTTCTAGATAAATTTGTTTTATTCATCGCTCACGTTAGAAAAATATTTTATTATAATTTAAGATTCCGCTTGGAACAACCTGTTAAGTTGTCACATCTAATTAAGCCTAGGTTGCAAATAATTATGTGTTTCAAAAAAAAAAAATCTGTTGTTTGGGTTTTTGCCCAAAAGTTTGGGCATGACATTTTGGTATCAGAGCCCTAGGTTCATACACTGGTGAACATGGGCTACATTCATAACTTAGTTGGACTAAACTATGGCTTCGAAGTATAACACCTAGGTGGAAATTTGTGAAATAACAAAGTGAAACATAAGTGGAATTCTTCTAAATCAACAGATTAACATACATCAATTCAAGGGGTTCCAAGGGTCACTAAAAGCCCTAAAATTTTGAAACTAATTAGTCATAATGTTTATGGCATAATAAGACCCCAAAGGCTACAAAATTTTAAAATTATAAATATTCTTGGTATTTAATGAACGAAATTTAGATCATTAGTACTTATAAGGTTACCATTCAATTGGAACCCAAATGCAATTATTGCCCTAATCAAATCAAGTATGAGGAGATTAATTCTATAATAAAATACCTCTGATGGTAACTAAGAGAATACCATCCATCGAGGTATGTTCTTGACTTGGCAAGTCAAGCAAGCTAGTTAGACATAACATGAAGGTGCAATAAACAAGATAATTGAGATAACGACAACTCAAGTTAATTTTTTTTTAGCTATGCAAAAATTTTGGTGGTTCGAGGACCACGATCGCCATTTGAGACAACAATGAAGAAGAGTTAAGAGGCACTCTTGTGAATATTAGAAAGAATCATTAACCTACCCTAATGAATAGGTGCCTTAAGTGTGTGGTCAGGCTAGGTTGCTTATTAAGAGCATTCATTAGACAATCCTTGTAGCAACGCAGAGAAGCTTGAGTTGTATAACCTTGAAGATAAGGACTAAAATGATAAATGACAATCTCCTTGATAAGTGGACCCTAGCAATATTATAGATGAATTAACTAAGGAGAAAAGATGCATGAACTTCTTGGGTTAAAACACGTAATTGCAATAAAACCTAAGTTCATCTGTAGTTATATAATTGGGGAAACAAGCAAAGTAAAACCACAACTAGTTCCCTTATGGGAAGACAATCTTGAAGAAATTAATGGCAAGGAAAGTAGGGATGATTTGGGAATCGTACAAGAATCCCTATTGAAGTGCAAGGAGTGTAAAAGTATTAGGATCTTATACTCTTGGAATGAGTAACTAAAATTCATTCAGAACCTAAGGAGAAAAGTGCAACCCAATCATGGCTAGTCGCTAGTTACAAGACACTAAGTAACACAATTTAACTACTTGACACAACTGAAGTAGGTTTGTAAATTTATGGCACTCAAGTGTGAAGGTATGTGAAAACATTAAGTATGGATGAAACAACATGCAGATGGAAATGGCTTATGGAAAGATAGTATAGTGGTATTATAATACGAAGGTTTTAATGACGATTAGTTGGCAGTATAAGATATTTAATGAGAACATGGATAAGGAGCCAAATTATGTGGTTAGCCAAGGGAGAACTTGGAAATTATGGGAGTCTTAAGACATTGGTAATTATTGGACACCCTTATGTTATACCGTAATTGGGTAACAGGATATTATGATGATAAGGTGGTTTACGCGGTTTGAAGGAAATTGTAAGTTGTGATATGCCAAAAATTGGTTAGTAAGTAAATATAAATAAGTAATATGGAAAAAGATAACTTCTTTTTACCAAATTTTAATTAATAGGGTGAGTGTTGGTCACTTCTCGAGTGCACACCCCCTTGGTATCATAAGTTGCATAAGGGAAGTAGGAGGGAATAAATCAACCCTCTGCATTGTTTGAAATATGTCATGGGGAGGAATTAGTTGTCAAGCTTTATTGATTTTACTTGACAATTAGTCCACCCCAAATGGTTCTTAACCATAAGTGTTAGTAATTTGGCAACATGCTCCTCATTGACGAAGATGAAAGGATGATTAGAGGTGTAAATTCAAGGAGCTAGAAAAGGTGCTAAGAAAAAAAATGATGTCCCTAGTAGAAATATATGATTATTTTTTTTTCAAAACCTAAGTTTTTCTAAGTATACAAGTGACAATTTTGTGTCGAGCTATCCACCACATGTGAGTGAGACATGAAAGTGTCGATGCATGAGTTACCACGTAATATTGAACCAAGGTTTAGCATATCAAGAAAATTAATGGAAGCCCTAGAAGAATGGACAGAGAATGGTAGAGTTAGTGCAATCACCTATTAGATATAATTATGGATGTTAATAACCCTAAATAGATAACGGATTATGTCAGAAAGTGTGGCTTGCGATAGCAATCACGTGGAGGTTAAAATGGAACATGATCTATAAAACGATTGCAATCTCATGTGTATAAGATATTTCGTAAATTATAAAGGAATATAGATAATCTAAGAATCTCAAGAGTCTAATAATCACTTCCTAACACACTCAAGATGTGTGATCTTGGGTGATTTGTTGTGGTTACTCCCTATAGCATGGCTAGTATGGTCATCTTGTTTTGAGTTTTGATTCGACAGTATTTTTGACTTTCTTTGAATAGTATTTTGCTATCTAGGGGCTAGTACTTTCTTTTTATTTATTTATTTTTATGATGAAAGGACCACTAAATTTATGTTTCTTTTTATTGGAGCTATGGCACTTGCCATATTGCTAATTTTAATATGTTTCAATTGCCGACACTTTTCTTCTTTGATTGGACTTGGTAAAAGTAAGTTTTATTTTGATCTTTTAAAGTGTCAAGTAGTAATTTTGACATTAATATAGCTAGCCCTAGTGATGTGATTTGTGTAATGTCTATCATGCTCATTGAACCACTGATAGTGTGTCAAGGGAGAATACCACAAGGAGTGAAATTAGGCACACAAAATAAACAAAGAATGTTATTTCAAAATAAGGTAAAGAAAGGAATATTCTTCTAAATAAAATTAATTTGCGAGTAATCTAAGAAAGAAAATTTATAACAAAATAAATAAAAATAAAAATAAAATATATATGTGTGTGTGTGTGTGTGATCTAGACCTAATGAATTGCGAAAGTGATGATAATTGCAAACTGGTAAATTTGGCATGTGTATGGAGATGATTGCACGAATGAGATCAAAAAAATAATAATAAATAATAATTATTAATTTTCATCACTCCCTTAAAATGAGATGGTTATGTACCTTAATGTTTAGGTTTTGCGAATAATGTACCTATGATACTAAACCTTGGTGCCTAGAAATACCAAGCATTGTGGGCCCTAGGAGTAGAAAATTTCCCTACTTATGGGTAGGTTCAAAGAACTTAAACTTGATTATTCCTTGTTGCCTAAGGATGTTGGAAGAAATCATGCACCTAGAGTGGTTTAATGTACCTATGATACTAAAACCTTGGTGCCTAGAAATACCAAGCATTGTGGGCCCTAGGAGTAGAAAATTTCCCTACTTATGGGTAGGTTCAAAGAACTTAAACTTGATTATTCCTTGTTGCCTAAGGATGTTGGAAGAAATCATGCACCTAGAGTGGTTTACCAAATATGTAATTAACCCCCTTATGAGGCACCTTGATGTAAAATAAGTAGATTCATTATGGATAAACTGTGATGTCAATTCTCTTTAGTGGTGAGCATGGATGACAATTGCAGTGGGATAAACATGTTTTACACGAACCCTTAATAAGTATGACTCCTAGAAATTAATCAGTAAACTATCATGTGTAACCTTGATTATGGGAGTTGATGTGTGTTATTGATATAATTTGGATGGTGCATTAATGTAAGTTGTTGAAAGATAGAATTTTGTAAACACCTACTTGAGATTGAAGGGAATGTAAGAATTTAACCTTATGAAGATAGTACGCTGATTACAATAATAAGTTGGTTTTGGTAATGCATCTTTCTAGTAGGCAAGATAAGATTTAGAGTAACCTATTGGAATTGTGGGAAATGTTATGTCCCTATTTCGTATTCTGCTCATGCGACTTCCAGGAGTAAGTTGATCTCTAGGGGAGGAGGATGTAGAGCCCCTCCCCGATCAAGCTCTGGTTAACTCAGTTGACCATGGTTGACCTTACTAATAAATGCTATAATTCAATAGGATGGGCTATGTTAGATGGATAAATTGGTGAGAAAAGTAATTGAACCAGGTTACAGAATCATTTCACCTTGCGGTGTACATTTTGATGTGTTATGGATGCTTTATTTTTATGCATTATGGATTTAGAACTTATATGATTCCATGATTTGGATAACATTGATATATATGGATGCTTCACTTCTATGCATTATAGATATAGAACTCTATATGAGTCTAGAATTGGATAAATTTGAGATGATGTATGTCATTATTGGATTTGCAGGACTTTACTATGATGATAGAAATAGGATGCATGTCTTATGTATGGGTCAAAATTATGAGGATTATGATAATTGCTTATGTGGATTTATTTGGATATAAGATATATCGATTTGTTTAAAGGTAAATTGTATGCAGAGTGTTTGATGTGTATTTTTATTCATGTGTTTAATATTATATGAGGTTATTTGGAATTACTAATGTGTAATTGAGATGCGCAGGAAAATTATCCATGTGACCATGGAAACATTATGAAGAACCAAACCTAGACCTATGTGCGTTCGTAAAGCCAGGGGTTGTCTATTTGGAAAGACAATACCCCATATGTATTGTATTTTATTTGTGAAAGTAAATGTTGCGTGTGTGTTAAATTAAATTTATTAATTTGTGTAAATCCAACAAGAGACAAATTTCATGTGTAATTTTGTAATGTATTTTATTGTGTCACTTGACACATGTGTTGGTTTACGTCTTGATTTTTGACTTGTCTCTTGGAGGGAGTTGTTTCAACCATAGCTTTTTCAAACATTTGAATGTGGTTCTAAATTTTCCTTGGGTAGAGAGTCTTTGGAGTGGTCAACTCAGGTTTGACCCGAAAGTTAACTTCAGATGGGTTTATAAGGGGTCAAATGGTCTCCTAGGGGTGGTTTAAAGGTGTTTTCTAAAGTCCATAAGGTATACCTAGGGTTAGGAGTATTTTTAGGCATGTGTCTACTCCCATGTGACGGTTTAGTCACCTCAAAAAGTGGGTTTCCTAAGGTGAGCGAAAATTGAAATTAGAAGGTGCCATCTAGGTTAGATAACCTTCCCTTTTGATGTGAGATCTTTTTTCCCACTTTCTTTTACTTTTTCCTTTTTCAGTTTTAGAAACCTGTGAGAACTCTCATTGAGGTCTTTTTAGGCAAGATTGAGAGACTTTGCGGGTAATCACCCACTCTCCATTTTTGGAGATCAGATAATTTTGAAAAGAATGGTTTTGGGATAGAATTTTGGCTAAGTGTAGAGGAAAGGATTTGTGGAATTGGGCTGCTCATCCTCAAACTAGTTCTAGCAAACCCTTGGGCAGATTGAAGGTTGGTTCATCTTCCCCTTTTTTTTCTCTTTTACGTTGCATGTTTATGTTGGAAAGATTGTTTTTATGTAAAAGTTTATATCTTGTATTTTCGTTTGTGAAAATTATTATGCATCATATCTTTTATTCTTTTATGCATTTCCTATGATTTGGGAGTAACCAAGGCCTTCTACTCTTGGGAGAGTAGGATGGTCTTGCGGGTGGTAGGAGTTTGACACCCCTTGAGTGAGAGGCTCTCATTATGAGAGTGAGCTCAAGGGGTGTATATGTGACCCTTGCTGCATGGCCTGATTTATGCATTTGGGGGTCATAAGGGGAGAAAGTAGGGCATGAATGCCTTGGGGGGGCATAAGGATGTGGGGTTAATGAACTCATGGTATATATATTTGTTTGCCATGAGGTGGCTTTGTGATCTACTATTTTTGCAGTCTCCTCAGGGTATTTGATCCATTACCACCCGTGTAAAAACATCACATTTTGTGATGAAGTGTAGCCTCGGTTGGGAAAGTGTTTGTTGTATATTTTTCCATTGCTTGTTGTGTTTGCATGTGTGTAACCTATTTAGGGCTTGGTTCTCTAAGCTCGGGGGTGGCTTCTAGTAAGCCTAGGCTAGGAGGTGAGCTCTCCATGGTCGTAGCCTTTTGATTTGCATGCAGGTTGCTGGAAAAGGAAAGAAAAGACAAGCTAGGAGTTGCTGGTTTTGTACTTGATTTACAGAAAGAGAATAAGAAAAGGGATGCTATATTTCCAGTTGTAGAAATGTAAATAAAGAGCTTCATGTTGTATTTACTTTATAAAAAAAAGTATCTATTTTATTTAAAGTCCTCATTTAATAGAAATGAGAGACTAATTGGGCATCTCGCCCACTTGTAAGGTTGACTATATTGTATTCTTAATATGTTCTAAAGAAATGCATTATTTTTATTAAGCTATTACCGCAAAAATGAAATGTGTATTTCTGAATTCAGTCCCTATAGTTCTGAAAATAATATTTGTTGTGTATATGTTATTTTGAAAATCAAGAAATTCATTTTATCCCCTTATGCATTTGAAGTATTGGAAAAGAATGAAATAGAAAAGCATGTATGTTAGTAGGCCGGAAATAAAGCATATATAGTTAATTAGCCTTTAGTATGAGCATTAATGTTGCATCCTACTTGATAATAAAGTTGTAAATGGATTTAAGACCTATTTTGTTGTTGTTGTAGTTAATTAACTCTGTTATTTTCTCCTGTTAATTATTGCAGAAAGCAAATCTAAAATCAACAGTCTATCTCTAAAGTTAGCAACTTGATTTTCAAAAGGAAAAATAAATGCATTATTTAAAACTGTTAGTTTAGAAAGCTTGCTGTTATGTTTTTTTTCATATAAAAAAAAAAAAAAAGGAATTGCCTCTATTCCAATGTTGCAAATATTTTATTAATTTTTGCATGATTTAAAAAGTTAAGAAAATAAACCCATTTTTAGGTAAATCTGAACTAAATCTATTCCTAAATTTCATATTTATATATATATATATCATAAATGTATATACATGTGAATGTAAATATATATATATATATATATATATATATACATATATATTGTTGTTTTCAAAAAAAAAAATTAAAAAATTAAAAAAAAGGGGTTTATGAAATAAAGGGGCCAGCTGTGGGCAGCGACCCCCAGCAGCAGCCGCAGCCATTCCTATGGGCCGCAACCCACAGTCGGGGTGGCTTTGGCCATCCCCTGTGGGCGATGCCCCCCAACAGCAATGGCGGCTATGTTGCGGGCCGCGACCCACAGCCGCGGCCAAGGCCGCCACTGTCGGCTATGACCCGCAGAGACGACTACGACCGTCTCTTTGGGAAGCCAAGGCCACCACTGTGGGTCGTGACCCATAGACACGGCTACGACCGTCTCTTTGGGAAGCCCCCACGGAGTCCTCCGCCACTGCCGCCTCCCCTCTCATGGCTACCGAAACCCTCTCAGCCACTCTAAACCTCCTCCACCCAGTCTCCCACTTCGGCCCTGCAACCACAAAAAAAGGGGGTATAACACAATCAAGCCCTAATCCGAAATTCGAGTTAGGGCAAGTTATGAGGATAGAAGAAATAGGTTAACTTAGGTATATTTTTAAATGGTTAGGTTTAGAAAATTTTAAAAGGGGGGGAAACCCATTCAAAATTTGAATAGGGTATTCCCCCATTATTTTAAGTTTAGTAATATATGTTAGTTCCTTTGTTTTTAAGGGGCCCTATTCCTTTATATATATATGTTTTAAATATATATATATATATATATATATATATATATATATATATATATATATATATATATATATATATATATATATATATATATATATATATATGAATGTGTAAATCTAAGTTTGGATTAATTATTTTATTCATATGTTCATATTTTATATATGTTTTATAACAATTAGGGATATAAATATTTGAATATGATGTTATAAATTTAATTCATTTGGAGTTTAATCTTTTGGTAAATTATAACGATTTCTTTTGTATGAATTCTAGCTATAGGGGATTAACTTTAGTCCACCTAAATTTAGGCTTGTCGAGAATAAACTTTATAGGGCAAATTTTATTATGGATTTATTTAGCCCTTTAGTCAAATGTAATACACACTATAATTATCGTTATATTGAAATATAGGTGTTTTAAAAATCTAAGTGCTAGAGTAATTTAATTAATTCCTACAATGATTAAAAAGGATTGGTTAAGATTAATAATATCCCTTGAAAATTTATTTAGGGGTTTTTGCTTAAGCAAATTTATTATTTAATTCATTAATGAGATAATAATAAATTCTTTGTAAAGTTAATTTCCCGCATGCAAATTAGATTATCCCGCTTAGTTGACATGGTGGTTTAAACTAATTCTAGTTGGGGAAAAAAATTCAAACGTAGTTAAGACAAGACTTGATACTATGTTTTATATATATATATTCAAAAATAAGTCCAAGACCTTGATCTTACGAACTCATTTAGCCTAGATGGAATCTTATACTAAATAAAGCAATTAACATTTTAATGTTTGACACTTCAATTTTTAATTGCTCGATTAATTAATATTATTACGTTAAAATCATATTAATAATTAACTTATAGACGCAAGATTTAATCAAGTTATAAAGGAAGGATGTATTATCACGGATGGAGGAAGCTTGTTAGGAGATAAATAATTATTATTGAATCAAGTGAATATATTAATGCCTATTTAGTAGAAGTCGATCTAATTAAGAATTTATAATTTGCAACTGTGATAAAATGGACATTTGATGTGAATTTATTATTGTCCTTATAAAAATTATTTTGTTCCTTTAGATTATAGGAGTTATCGTAATTTGTTATGTTAGGAATATCCTAACTTTGTCATCTAGGAGTTTTATAGAAACCTAAGGCTTCTAGATAAATTTGTTCTATTCATCGCTCACGTTAGAAAAACATTTTATTATAATTTAAGATTCTGCTTGGAACAACCTGTTAAGTTGTCACATCTAATTAAGCCTAGGTTGCATATAATTATGTGTTTCAAAAAAAAAAAATTGTTGTTTGGGTTTTTGCCCAAAAGTTTGGGCATGACACAAGTTATAATGTCTAAGATCAAACCGGTGTGGAGATTTCACATCAAATGAATTTGAAGATTATTGTGAAAAACATGGAATTATAAGGCAATACTCAGCCCATAGGATACCACAACAAAATGGTGTGGTAGAAAAGAAGAACAAGACAGTTAAGGAGATCGCCAGAACCATGTTAAGTGAGGCCAATCTGGTAGACACATATTGGAAGGAAGTTGTCCATACTGTTGCATATACCTTGAATCGGGTCCAACTAAGAACAAACAACAGAATGATACCTTATGAGTTGTGGTATGATCAGAAATCATCAGTCAAATATTTTAAAGTATTTGGAAGCAAGTGTTTTATCAAGAGAGACATGGATGGTCTAGGTAGTTTTGATTCCAAGAGTGATGAAGAAATTTTCCTTGGTTACTCATCTAATTGCAAGGCCTTCAAATTCTACAACAAAAGACTAAGAAGAGTCATTGAGAGTGTGCATGTAAAAGTTGATGATGATATGCACAAAGGAAGTCAACCATAGGTAAACCAATATGATGATTCTGATGATGAAGGTGAGGAAGCTCGGTTAAACAATGAACCAGAAGAAGCATCTAAGAAGGCTCCCAACCAATATGTATAGATGAATCACCTGGAAGAACAAATTCTAGGAAATAAGAGTGATGATGTGCAGACTAGAAGAAGAATTGTCCGGAATGATGAACATGTCAACTTATGGCTCATGGCTGAAGTAGAACCTAAAAAATTCAATGAGGCGTTCAAAAGACAAGAATGGATGGATGCCATGGAAGAAGAACTGCAATAGATTGAGAAGAACAAGACTTGGGAATTAGTTCCTAGACCGGAAGAGAAGAACATCATTGGCACTAAATGGGTCTACCAGAATAAGATGAATGAAGAAGGTAAAATTGTTAGGAATAAAGCTAGATTGGTGTGCAAAGGATACTCTCAGGTAGAGGGAATTGATTTTGCAAAAACATTTGCACTGGTAGCTAGATTAGAAGCAATTAGGATGTTTCTAGCCTTTTCTACCTAAAAGGGTTATAAAATATATCAGATGGATGTAAAATTTGCCTTCCTAAATGGAAATTTGGAAGAAGTGTACATGGAGCAACCGGAAGGGTTTCAGCTACATGATGATGAAACCTTTGTGTCCCAGTTGAAGAAGGCCATGTATAGCTTAAAGAAAGCTCCTAGAGTATGGTATTCAAGATTGGATCAATACCTGAAGGAGAAAGGATTTAAAAAGGGGAGTGCTAACAACAATTTATACATAAAGAAAGATGGAAACCACATGATCATTGTGGTTATGTATGTAGATGACATTATTTTTGGAGGCAATAAGGACACCCTTTGCAAAGAATTTGCTGATCAGATGCAGTCATAATTTGAGATGTCAATGCTTGGTGAATTGACATACTTCCTTGGTTTGTGGATACTACAGCAAGATAAGGGAATATTTATCTCACAAACCAAGTATGCAAAAGATATGTTGAAGAAATTTAAAATAGAGGATTGTAAACCAGTAAGTACCCCCATTGTGACCAGAAGAAAGTTAAGCAAGAATGATGAATCACTGGTGGTAGACCAGACATTGTATAGATCCATGATAGGTAGTCTATTGTATCTACTTCTAGACCAGATATAGTACAGGCAGTGTGCATGGTGACCGGATTCCAAGCTGCACCTAAGCATTCACATATGAATGTTGTAAGCAGAATATTTAGGTACCTCCAAGGAACACTCAGTTATCGCTTGTGGTACCCTAGACAAGGGGAATTCATCTTGGAAGCATATACTGATGTTGATTGGGTAGGTTGCATTGATGGCTGGAAGAGCACAAGTGGTGGTGCATTCTTGCTAGGTGCTCAATTGGTCTCAGGGCATAGCAAGAAGCAAGACTTAGTCTTTCTATCAATTGTTGAAGCAGAATACATGTTGCTCTTAGATGCTTTGGATAAATAAGACCCTCAAAGACATACAAGTGGACATCACTGATCCTATTCTCATCTAGTGTGATAATTCAAGTGCAATAAATATAGCAAAGAATCCGATGATGCATTCCAGAAAAAAACACATTGCTATCAAATATCATTTTCTCAGAGAGAAAGTTGAAGAATAGGAAGTAAGGATGAATTATGTCCCTACTGGAGAACAAGTAGAAGAAATTTTCTCTAAACCATTACTGTTCAGCACTTTTGAGTACCTACGACACAAGTTGGGAGTTGTGTCATCTACCTTATGCACTTAAGAAAGGAAGGCTTGGTATGGATCAAAGGGGGAGTGTATAGCACCCTTTGTCATTCTATCAAAGGGGGAGAAATCTACCGGTATGAAGTGTCTTGCAGAAAGTTGACATCAATGCCAAAGGGGGAGATTGTTTGCACTATTGGCATTAAGTTGTTATTGATGTCAACTGCTTTGGCAAGGTCACCAGTAACTAAGAAGTGGTGACCAATATGATAGCCATAGACATAAGAGTGAGCAAACAGAAGGAAGGCTACTGGTACATATGATTTGTGTCACCTACCAGTATAGAAGGCTTACTAGTAAGGCACAAACTAGGAGGAAGGTGTTTTGCTATGAAGGCACAACAACCAATGGATAGAACAGTGAGGATGTTTGAAGGTCATATTGGTAAGATGAACTAAACCAGTAGTCTACCTTGGTCGATAAAGAATGTCAAACTGATATAGGAATCCAAGCAGAGGTGGATGTCGACAAGCATGACAGTTGGATGCTAGGTGGAGGGATTACACAGGTTAGTGGAGTGTGCATTGACGTAACACATCTGCAAGCAGGTTGACTTTAATGAGGAACCCACAAGTCATGGAGGATGCCAGAGGATTGCGGCTCAAGAAAGGAAAGGTGGAAAAGTGGTTGAACTGATCCTGCAAGAAGATTTGATCTTTATACTTGTTTGGTGAAGGAAACAACAAAGCCATTAATGGTGAATGACAGAGAAAACCATAAAAATGTGTTACAGACCTCCAGATTTAGAAAATGCGCATTGGAATGTGAATCTTGGTGGTTATTGATCATTGTCATGAAGATCATATCCCTAAAAGAAAGAAGAAAGTAGATCGAATCAAATCTGATTGGGTTCGAGTTGGAGAAAGAAAAACCTAACACAACATTGTTGAATGCGGTTTTAGGCGAGAATCCAAGATCATAAGTGTTGGAGCTTGAGATAGAAAATTATGATGCTTGAGGAATGGAATAAGAGTGAAGAGAGCTTGAGTGCAGAGAAGAATTATCTCTCTTAGAATTTATTCTAAGGAAATTGCAGAGTGAGTGTGCAAGCAAACTGGTGTGAGGATTTAACCAGTAGTAATCGAGTATCGGTAAACTATAGTAGGTTCAACAGTCGAGCTAACCGGTGAGGTATGATTGATCAAGAAGGAATCCCAGTGTGATGCAGTGTGTTGAGAAGCCATGAGAAAGAAAGAAGAGAGGCCAAGAAGTAGAAAGAGCAATTTGTTAATTGGTAGTGTGAGATCTAGTAAAGAAGAGAAGATTGTTAACCGACAAAGACCTATTTGGTCAAGAGTTGCAGAACTCATTTGCAACAAGAAGCTATAACTCTATCAAAATTCTATTTCAATATACATCACCAAGTTGGAGCTTGGTGCAGGGTTGGTGCCCTAAATATTTGTAATTCAATATTTCATTTCTGAGGTTGGATTGGAGCAGTAGTCTCTAGTAGCATTTCTCACCAAGTTTTTTCTCATATTGAATTTTCCTCGTATATCTAGTGTTGTGGGTTGAATTTGTGTGATTGTCCCTTTTGATAGTCTCTTTTGTCTTACTGGTTTGATTGTTTAGAGCTTAGGATAACAATCAGTATTCTGAGGTTTCTTTAAAAGGGAATAGATTAGGAACCACTGATTCACCCCCCTGTCAGTGGTACATTGTGTTCAACAGGAGGAACACTAGGGACAGTATACCCATTCTTGACAGACATCCACACATCAAAACGAAGAGAGGAAATATGGGTCTCTATTCTTCTGCTCTAGAAGGCATAGTTAGATCCATCAAAGATGGGGGATTTTGAGAAGGTAGACTCATTTCTTGCCATTGTGTTCTTTGACTAGAATCTACCCAAGCTAGAGAAAGCTTTAATCAATCGGGAACCTAGGCTCTGATACCAATTTTGAACACAATGTACCACTAAGAGAAGGATGAATTAATGGTTCCTAAAATGTTTTCCTTTTAAACCAAACCTTGAGTACCGATTAACAATCTAAACACTTAAACAATCAAACCGGTAATATAAGAGTGGATATCAAAAGAGCCAAACTCACAAATGCATTATCCACAATTCCAGATGTACGAGGAAAGCACAATATGGGAAAAATGTTGATGAGAAATGTTGATGGAGTCTACTGCTCCAATCCATCCTCACAATGAAACAACAAATTACAATGATTTAGGGCACCAACTGCTGCACAAAGCACCAACTCAGTGTAATGTGATGAAATATAATTTTAATGCAGTGATAGCATCTAGTTACAAATGAGTTCTACAACACCTGATCAATTGATTTATGTTGGTTAACTACTCTTCTGCACTGGTTCTCACACTGCCGGTTATCAAATTACTCTCTCTGATCACTCACTGGTTACTCCCAACATTTATTATCTCTCTCTCAGCCTTACACTTTGCAGTGTCACTCTTAGATGCCTTACTAACCAATCACTCACCTATTTGCTTGACTATTAGAACTGCAACACTTTGTCAGTTACTTTGTCTCTACTGGTTAGACCCTCTCACCAGTTCAGCCTACTAACACACACTGTAACTCTCTAAGAAAATAACTCTAAGGAAGATAATATTTCTTCTTTCTCAATCTCTCTTTTCTCTCACACCTCGCATCTAGCATCTATCATCTACTTCTTTCAGTCCCGATTTCACATATTTATCTTTTAGGGCTCCTGCCATAAGCAACATTCAAATGGTGTTGTGTTAGCTTTTTCCTTCACCAACTCGATTTTTATTAGATTTGATTTGATCTTCTTTTCTGGAATGATGATCTGCATGTCATCAATTATCACTTCCAACACCTCACCTTCCAATGCATGTTTTCTATATTTGGATGTCTGCAACATGCTTTTATGCATTTATCTATCTAATGCCATTAATGGCTGGGCTATTTCCTTTCACAAACAGGTACAAAGATCAGATCCTTGTTTAGTCATCTTGCCATCTTGCCATCTTGTCTTCCTCAAGCTGCAACATTATGCCATCCTCCCATGATTTGTGGGTTCTTCATAAAAGTTGACCTGCTTGTAAACTACTACGTCGATGAGTAGTTCACCGACCTTTGCATGCTTGCCACCTGGTTTCCACCTATCATCCTTGTCAATCCACCTATGCTCAGTTTTCTATGTCGGTTTGGCATCATCTTCGGCCTGCTATGTCAATTAGACATCCTTTTCCAACTACTCAATCTATTTACCGATAGCATTAAACTTCTTTGTGTATACCAGTTCACAACCTTTAGTTCTTCTTTTTCTTGCCTGCTTTTCCTTGCCAGTGGTCTTGCTTTACTGGTAGATGATGTATTTCATGTGTACTCGTAACATACCTTTCTGTCTTCTTACACACATATGGATTGACATCATCATGTCTTACTTCTCCCATACCGGTCACCACTATTTACTCACCGGTGACCATGCCATACTAGTTGAAATCAATGGCAACCTAATGCCAACAATGCCAACATTATGGTCATGTGGCTATTAATTATCGAAGAAGAACTTATAGAGACAATGCTTAACCCTGGAGAGCATCTGGAATGGCATGTTTCCATTGTCACAAACTAGGACATATTGCAAGGTTTTGTAGAGCTAGAATAAATCAACCGGTTAATCATTCTATTGACCAGAAAGGAAAGAAGAAGGTAGATGTGGAAGAAACCAAAAGTGAGATGAATAAGATTTGGAGGAAGAAAAGTGAGGAGAAACCATCGGAGGACTGAAATTCTTCACCTGGTGTGGAGAATCCCTTACCGGTAAACTAAGCTATGTATGAAGTTGATGCAGGAACATCCTTGGTTCATAGCAATCTTGCATCAACCAAAAACACTTCCTTATGTTTTTCTTTATGTGTGTCTCAATTTTAGCTCACCAGATCCTGTGGAGTTGTATTCTACTTGAAGACTTGATCATCTTTCTTAGTTCCAAACCACATCACATTTGGATCATTTTCCAGCAAGTTATCATTGTCGCATGTTAAAATTGATTAAATGTAAATCAACTAGGAATGAAGGGGAAATCACGAATCCCTATCCTAATTGGAATTCAAACAAATAAACAATAGAATAATGCTAAATAAGAAACAAGAATATAAGATATATCAATCAATTCCCCCTATTCCAAGGCTGCATATAGCTTCCATTGCTCTTCTCCTCTTTGTGGTATGGTGGATCTCAGATATCGTGCTGGCAACTTGCAAATGACACAAAGATTCAAAGTTCCATGATTGTTGAAAATGGAGATTGAATGCTCAATTTATATATTTTTGGATGAGAATTGATTGAAAGGTGAAACAGATTGATCAAGAGGTGGAACTTAGGTGAGCTCACATGTTGATTGATAGTTGAACTATTGAATTGGAGGTGAAACAAAATAGATTGAATAGATTAGTTGAGTCAACTGATTGAGAAAAAACTGACTGAAGGATGATAAAGGGTGATTGGAGGAAATAAAGAGGAGGAGATAGTTAATTGATTGAAAGTTGAATGAGAGCTTTATTTAGAAAAAGGTAACTAAAAGATAGAAATAGGAATTGAAGAGATAATTGAATTAATTAATTAATTTAGCGTATGCTTGCACTTTGACTTTGATTTCCAATTTAATCTTTGCATGAGATTTAATTCAAATATTGAATTTATTTTAAATCAATTTATTATTTGAATATATTTAGAACTTGACTTTGATTTTTAATTTGACTTTTGAAATCATGCACATGTATTTGAAATTAGAAAGAAATTAGAACCAATAATAAATTAATGAAATTAGAAGAAACATGAAATTAGAAGAATTAATTAAATGAAATTAGAATTTGGGGATTTGGAATTAGAAATTGAAGAATTAATCAACTAATTAAATAATTTAAAGAAACTATTTAATTATTTAGAAATTGAATTTAAGTAATAAAAATTATTTAAATTAAAGGATTAAAATCACAATTAATTAAATAATTAATATTTAGAAAAGGGTTAACGATTAATTCATTAGAAATAGAAATTGAAAAAGAATCTATTTAAATATAAAGATTATTTAAATTGAAGAATTAAAATCATAATTAATTAAATAATAAATATTTAATTAATATTAAAGAATGGTTTAAATGATTAAACGATGATAGAATTAAAATAGAATAATTAGTAAGATAATGAATAAATATGAAATTAGAAGAATAAGATTAATTAACTTAATTAAATAGTTAAATAATTCTTTAATGAATTAGACAAATAATTAGTACATGATCAATGAGACATTTTTACGTGTCTACATTTGCCCCTCTTTGAGACAAAGTCAGAACGACATTGTTTCGAAGAAAACGAAAAAATTTTGCTCCAGTTTGCCTTGGTACCATTGTATAGTGTAAATATGCCCCCTCGGAAAAGGTTGTCAAAAAATTCGGAAATTGAGACCATATTTTTGATATCGGTATAATGAGAAATCATGTGAAGTTTCGTGCAATTTAGAGATTGTAGCCTACAAGTTGTTTGAAGTTGACGGCGACCACGGGCATCAAAGTGGGAAAAAACCCTAATTTTGAGCTATAAATAGAGAGTTTAGCTTTTCATTTGCTCATTTGTATTGTGTTGAGTTCTTGGAGATCCTTGCGATTGTTTTGCTTTCTTGCGAGTATTTGATCATCATGGCTGGCTATAGGGCACGAGTGCACTTGTCTAACCAAGTACGTTCTTATCAGAGACCTCCGGGGACTGGCGGCATGGTATGTTTCCAAATTTTTGCCTGATATTTTGCCCATTTTTTGCAATTTTTTTGAAAAAATTGCAGAGAGCTAGGTTTTATTCATCAAACATACGCCTATCGATGTTCATGCATTAGTACTAAGTGTCACACATAGCTACTTAGTGTTACACCTTCGCTTATTTGTTCACACATTAGTTATAAATGCTATGCATTTTTTGCAATTGTTACGCATAAGCTTTAATTGTACCGCAATAGTGTTAAATGTTATGCATAAGTATTTAACTTTACGCATTTGTTGTTAATTGAATTTTTTGTCATGCGTTTGATAATTTTTTATAATCGCGTTATCCGATATCTGACATTTTCAATATTTTCTATGTGCAGGAGAATATTGGAGTGTTATACTATCGATAGAGTAGACCTAGTGGAATTGATCTTCGAGCCGATTTACTTGATGAGGATATTGCACATATCCAACATCTAGGATTATATCATGTTTTACATTTGTCAGATGTTACGGCCAATAGGGCCTTGATTACAATGTTAGTAGAGTGGTGGCATTTTGAGACATGTACCTTCCATCTTCCTATAGGTGAGACATCCATTACCTTAGAGGATGTTTGGCGTATACTGCATATTCCCATTCATGGTGCAAGAGTTATATCTGATCATGACAATGGCGTCACAGGATGTTGGTATTTTGGTATGGTTTTGTCATTGATGTCAACACCTACTAAACCTTATCAACTCTGGCACTTTAGAGAATCAGCAACATTCACTAGCAAGAAAGTGACTTATGCACAGTCACTGGTATCTAGTACACCATCAAGATATAATGTTCACTGTCACTTGGAATAGCATGGAAAACACCTGGTTATGTCGAAGACATCATTTGGACACTTTGTCTTGGAGTTTTGTTCATTGGCATATTCGTATTTGCATATTTGCTATTACCGACAAATAGGTCCAGGATATACACCGGCAGGTTTATCTTTTCTAGATCAGCACAACACGCTATGGAGATGTCTCTTTACTGTTGTAAATGCATCAAGCCGACATGTTGAATCGGTTATTGTGATGACATTGTTTTTTTTGTAAATTGATTTTATTGTAATATCCTTTAGAGCCGACCTACTAAAATTGGTCTTAGGTTATGATATAAATATAAGATCTTACTTGTAAGATTATGTGTGGAATATGAAAAAGGATTGTGTGAAGGTATATGCGAGAATAAGCAGCGCTATACACGCAAACATCATTTGAAGGTTGAAGGAGGGTTTTTGTGAAAACAATTAGAACTACACCGGTACTGAATCCAGCATAGAAAGATGCAAATTTGAGCAGTACATCCTTATTGGATTTAACCATCCAATTTTACTCAGTGTGACTCCTATTTGTGTTTGAGCAGTGAGATTTAGGTGCTTGGCCTTTCTGCATGTGCAGACCCCATTTGTATACACATCCTATCTGCAGTAGTATCATCTGATTGTGGGTAAGGTTTCCCACCATTGTTTTTCCCCTTACAGGGTTTCCATGTACAAATATTGGTGTTATGTGTTGTGGATTACTTTGTCTTTTTGTTTCATGCATTAATCTTTATCAGTATTACAATTAACTGATAAAACTGTCTACCAGCATAAAAGACTGGTCTACTGGTATTAAGCATTAAATTGGTAAACTTATTTTTGGTTTGAATTTATTAGACAACTTATTCACCCCCCCCCTCTCAGTTGTCTCCGGGACCTAACAATTGGTATCAGAGCCTAGTCCTCTTTTTTGTAGAAGTTTAACAACTTGAGGAGATCCAATGTCTACTAACTATTTCAGGAAGGAAAGTCCTAAACTTGATGGAACCAACTATGGCATATGGAAGATCAGAATGGAGACACATTTAAATTGCATTGGAAAGGACATCTGGGAAGTTACAAAGAATTGCTATACTGCTTCTACTCCTGGTCAGCCTAATCCACCTACCTTGGGAAAAGATGAAGAAAATGATTGCAAAGCAAGAGAAACACTTTTGAGTGCATTAACAGATCAACAAATCATGGGATTATTAGATAGATCAACGCTATTTGGGATCATTTGGAAACATTGAATGAAGGAGATTCCATAGTCAAAATTGCAAAACTTGAAAGCTTTCGGGTCAGGTATAAAAATCTAAAAATGGAAGAAGATGAAAGGATTTCTACTTTTATGGAAAGAGTTAATGAAAATGTTTTGGGTATTAAATGTTGTGGAGGAACCTTAAGTGAAGATGAAATTGTTTCAAAAGTTTTAAGAGGATTTCCACCGGCATATAAAATGAAGGTTACTGCTATAAATGAGTTAAGAACAATGCCTAATACATCAGTAATTAGGGATACATTGATTGGAAAACTTCAGCTTTTGAAATTGAGGAATTTGGTCCTGTTGCCACTATAAAGATAGATTTAGCTTTTAAGGCATCAACATCATCTGCACCATCATTTGACAAGTCTGATTGGAAAGCCTTTTATGCAAGAGAACTTGAGGAAAGCAAGAGAGAAAATGAAGAGCTTGAAGAACTTGAAGTACTATTTGCAAGAAAAATGTCTAAAGGTCCAGTTGGAAGTAAGTATGAAGGTAAAGCACCCTTTAAATGCTTTAACTATAATAAGATTGGTCATATGGCTTCTAGATGCCCTGATAGACATGCTAGACTAAGAGAAGAAGCTAGGAGAACATACAAGCCTAACCCTGAATATCAAAGATACAGATTTAAGAAGAATAAAGATAAATCTTGTTATCTTGCTGATGAAGGAGTAACTGATGATTCTGATGAAGATCGGGCAAACAATGGATGAGTTTTTGTTGCTATAATAGAAGATCAACCAACACTTACTATTCAACTAGTAGAGTAGGCCTTGGCAACTAAAATTTAAGTAAAGGATGAATGGATCATTGATTCAGGATGCTCACATCATATGACTGGAGATAAAAGTAAATTCTTGAAGTTTTAGGAATATAATGGAGGCTTAGTCAGATTTGGAGATGATAAAGCTTGTTTGATCAAAGGTAAAGGTATAATATCTCTTGATGGTAAGCATAATAATGACAATGTTTACTATGTTGAAGGTTTAAAGCATAATCTTTTGAGTGTTGGTCAATTAGTTGAAAAAGGATTTCAGTTACAATTCAAAAATGGAAAATGCAAAATCATGAATAGAACTGGTTTGGAAATTGCAACCGGTAATCAAACTAGAGGTAATATCTTTCATTTGAATAATAGTGAAAAGACATGCTTGATTGCACATATTGATGAAATTTGGCTATGGCATAAGAGACTCTGTCAAGTAGATTTTGATTGCATGGTAAAAATCAGTACTACTAAGGCAGTTAGGGATTTACCTAAAATTGTCAAACCTCACAATACAGTATGTAAGGAATGTCAATTTGGAAAACAAGTTAGAGCTACTTTTAAAATTATTCCAGAAAAATCAAATAATGCTCTTAACTTAATTCATGCTGATTTATGTGGTCCAGCTAGAACTAAAAGTTTGCAAGGTGATAGATATTTCATGCTAATGATTGATGACTACTCTAGAGTGTGCTAGGTTACTTTTCTCAGAGAAAAATCAGAAGCACTTGGAAAGTTCAAACTGTTCAAAGCAATGGTAGAGAATGAAACCGGTAAGAAAATCAAATGTCTGGGATCAGATCAAGGAGGAGAATTTACATCTAAGGAATTTAATACATTCTATGAAGTGAATGGAATCAGAAGACATCTATCAGCATCCCAGACACCACAACAGAATGGAGTTGCTGAAAGGAAAAACAAAACTATCTTAGATGAAGCAAGAAGTATGTTATCAGAAGAAAATCTACCACATGTGTATTGGAGAGAGGCAGTAAGTACAATGGTCTATACATTCAACAAAGTTCACATCAAAGGTGAAACTGGTAAGACCCCTCATGAACTATAGTTTGGTATTACTCCTACTCTTAAATATTTCAGAATATTTCTTGGTTATTCATCTAAGAGAAAGGCATATAGATGTTTTAACAAAAGATTGCAGAAAATTGTTGAGAGTACAAATGTGAAGATTGATGAACAATTCAGAGAAAATTCAAGGTACATAGACTCTGAACCGGCAGCAGAGATTATAACAAATGAACCTACATTGAACCCACCGGTATAGAATGAAGATCCAGTTACACCGATATCATCTGAAAATTCCACAGTAACTGAGGAACATTAGCAAAGGAAGACACCCAAGTATGTAAAACTGAATCACTCTAAAGATCAGATAATTGGGAACAAAAATAAAGGAGTTATGACAAGAGGAAGATTGGCAGATGAAGAGGTATGTCTTATTTCTCAAATTGAACCATCATCAATTAATGAGGCATGTGAAGATAAACACTGGATTAAAGCTATGGAAGAGGAACTAGAACAAATTGAGAAAAATAACACATGGACATTAGTTCCCCGGCCTAAAGACAAAAATGTGATTGGAACAAAGTGGGTATTTAGAAACAAACTTAATGAAGATGGTAAGGTAATCAGTATTAATAAAGCAAGACTAGTGTGTAAACGATATTCTCAGAAAGAAGGAATTGATTATAATGAAACCTTTGCACTGGTAGCTAGAATTGAGGCAATCAGATTATTTTTGGCTTTTGCAGCACACAAGAACTACAAATTATATCAAATGGATATTAAATGTGCATTTTTAAATGGAGATCTTGAAGAAGAAGTTTACATTGAATAACCTGATGGATTCTCTTTAACAGATAACAAAGATATGGTTTGCAGGTTAAGGAAAGCTTTGTATGGATTGAAACAAGCTCCAAGAGCTTGGTATGCAAGATTGAATAAGTATCTTTCGAAGATTGGTTTTTCTAAAGGTAATGCTGACAACAACTTATATTATAAAGTGACAAATGATGACATCTTGGTTATAGAAGTTTTTGTTGATGATATAATCTTTGGAGGAGAAGATGGATCATGTAAAGAATTTTTTATTGAAATGCAGCAAGAATTTGAAATGTATATGATTTGAGAAATAAAATTCTTTATAGGATTGCAGATTTCATAGACTAATAAAGGTATATTCTTGAGTCAATCCAAGTACTTGAAGGAGTTATTAAAGAAATTTGGGATGGAGAACTCTAAACCAGTAAGCACACCTATGACTACAAATGACAAATTATCACTAAGGGATGAATCTACACTTGTTAATCCAACTAGATACAAATCTATGATAGGAGGTTTAGTGTATTTGACACAAACAAGACCTGATATCATGAATGCAGTATGTATTGTTTCAAGATTTCAGAGTAATCCTAGAGAAAATCATGAATCAGCAGTAAAAAGGATTTTCTGGTACTTGCAAGGTACTACAAATCTTGGATTATGGTATCCTAGATATGAAAACTTTGAATTATGTGCATACACAGATGCAAATTGGGTAGGAGATGTGGATGATAGAAAAAGCACCACCAACAGAGCATTTTTTCTTAGAAGTAGATTAATTTCTTGGTTGAGTAAGAAACAAAGTTGTACATCTTTATCAACAGCTGAATCAGAATATGTTGCAGTAACAACCAACTGTACACAGGTACTATGGCTTAAGCAAATGTTGAAGGATATAAAGGTAAAATGAAAGAAACCTATTACTATCTATTGTGATAACACTATAGCAATTGATATATCTAAGAATCTGGTACTACATTCTAAAACCAAACATGTTTCTATCAAACTGAATTTTCTAAGGGAAAATGTTGAAGCAAAAGAAATTAAAAATGGTTTATGTGAATACTAAAGAGCACATTGCAGATATTTTCACTAAACCTTTGTCTAAGGAGACTTTTGAATATCTTAGAGACCAGCTTGGGGTCATACCCCCACCAGTAGAAACTTAGATAGTTGATGATAGTCATCAACCGATAGATATAACAAAGAAATCTCTTACTCCGACTTTGATGAGAAAGCTACTTCTCAGGGGGAGTAGTTGGTATAGTGAATTGGTTGGTCTTTTGTATCTGAAAAATGGTCTTTATATTGCTTTGGCATTTGATGTCAAAGGGGGAGAGATTGGTATGGAAAAACACAAGGTAAACTCATGACACTCCCAGGGGGAGAGATTGTTACTTTTTGGTATTTGGCATTTCTATTTTGGTACTTTGATGGTTTTTCCATCTTGTGTTGCCATCAATGCCAAAGGGGGAGATTGTTGGTATTTTGGTATGGTTTTGTCATTGATGTCAACACCTACTAAACCTTATCAACTTTGGCACTTTAGAGAATCAACAACATTCACCGGCAAGCAAGTGACTTATGCACAGTCACCGGTATCTGGTACACCGGTAGGATATAATGTTCACCGACACTTGGAATAGCATGGAAAACACCTGGTTATGTCGAAGACGTTGTTTGGACACTTTGTCTTGGAGTTTTATTCATTGGCATATTCGTATTTGCATATTTGTTGTTACTGGCAAATAGGTCCAGGATATACACAGACAGGTTTATCTTTTCCAGATCAGCACGACACGCTATGGAGATGTCTCTTTATTGTTGTAAATGCATCAAGCCGACATGTTGAATCAGTTATTGCAGCGTACATTGTTTTGTTTGTAAATTGATTTTATTGTAATATCCTTTAGAGCCGACCTACTAAAATTGGTCTTAGGTTATGATATAAATATAAGATCTTACTTGTAAGATCATGTGTGGAATACGAAAAAGGATTGTGTGAAGGTATATGCAAGAATAAGTAGAGCTATACATGTAGACATCATTTGAAGGTTGAAGGAAGGTTTTTGTGAAAACAATTAGAACTACACCGGTACTGAATCCAGCATAGAAAGATGCAAATTTGAGCAGTACATCCTTATTGGAATTAACCATCCAACTGTAGTCAGTGTGACTCCTATTTGTGTTTGAGCAGTGAGCTCTAGGTGCTTGGCCTTTCTGCATGTGCAGACCCCATTTGTATACACATACTATCTGCAGTAGTATCATTTGATTGTGGGTAAGGTTTCCCACCGTGGTTTTTCCCCTTACAGGTTTTCCACGTACAAATATTGGTGTTATGTGTTGTGGATGACTTTGTCTTTTTGTTTCATGCATTAATCTTTCTTGGTATTACAATTAACTGATAAAATTTTCTACCGGCATAAAAGACTGGTTTACCGATATTAAGCATTAAATTGGTAAAGTTATTTTTTGTTTTAATTTATTAGACAACTGATTCACCCCCCCCTCTCTCTCAGTTGTCTCCAGGACCTAATAGACTATGTGCCCTTTTTGAGTGTGAGGAGCAGGATTTACAGATAAGTGGTCATTATGATATCCTTTGGGCTTGATTGGACTATGATGATCTTACCATAGTATTGTATAGTATAGTAGGCGGTTTGTTGATTCCTTACAGATGAGGTCATGGCTTTCTAGTTGGATGGGGCAGAGTGCTCCATGATATGATTGTTCATCATCAAGTATATGCTTGGGGTCCTTGTCTATTAGCCATGGTTTATTATCATATGCACAACATTGTATACTTGGGATACCGATCAATCAGCTGTGGTGTGACATTGCTCTAGACTTGGGCATGGGAGCACATTTCTATCTTGAGGCCAGTTATTCATGTTGACTTGTAGCCTGATGAGCCCTATGCATACAGATACACACCTAGTATTAGACAACGGGGTTTGGGTAACACCTTGTACTAGTGACATCAGCTTGATATCTTGCGGAATTTCATTTGGAGACCATATTTAGATTGCCTCGGTTGGGCAGATGATGCACAACACTTGCCTTTCTATAGATAGCATAGATATATTATTGGGAGGACCGTTGAGACTCAGAGGATTATTGAGATGTCTCTTCCAGGATGGGTGCTCAGATAGTTTGGAGAGGTACAGGTGACACCTATTGTTAAAGCATACTTTGCTCGTGTTTCTCGTGAGGTTTCTGATTGGGGTGTATGTCGTGTTTGATGCTCTTCAGGCATTACAATGGGGTTGGAGTGTAGGTGCAGTAGATCTAGGGACTACTCCTGAGTATGATGCATGGTAGGCCAGACATAGGCCTATTCCACTGACTGATCTGACTGTTCCGATCATAACGCAATAGATACGACATCCTAGACAGTGACTGAGGATCGACATGGGGAGAGGAGGAGAGATGACATAGGAGAGGAGGGTGGAGGGGGGAGGAGGGTGGAGGAGATGAGGGAAGATATGAGGATGTATACATTGGTGGAGACACCAAGTCTATGAGGAGTAGGGATGATGATGATTCTTTAGAGTCATCAAGCAGTGAGGACGGGGATGATGATGATATGTCAGAGCTAGAGGACATTCCTACTGCAGAGGGGGGAGGAGGAAAGGGTGGTGATGGAGATGGGGATGATCCGCAGATTCTTAGAGCATGGATTCAGAGTCTAGAGGATGAGGTTGCCAGATGAGATGTCGAGTGAGAGGCATACCGTAGAGACTACAGTGCACTACAAACTAAGAGGGATCATCTCCAAATGGAGAGAGATGAGGTAGTTAGGAAAGCTTGGATCACCATGGATGCATTTGATCAATTATTTGGACTAGTGATAGAGGCACATAGCCAGGCAGATAGATATTTTGTTGCTGTATAGGAGGCTATTTATTATTGGCAGGCTTATGAGATAGCTATTCCTGAGGGTCAGAGGGAGCCTATATTTAGTACCTTTATGGGGAGAAGACCGAGTTGATCTACCTCTCGACGGACTAGCAGTGTAGGAGTCATGGGTCCACCTCGATATCCTGGGGTAGGATCTAGCGGGCAGGATCCACCTGTTGACAGAGGTAGTGTCGATTGAGACATTGAGATCATGTTATCTAAGCCTTCGGCCTTGTTTTATGGTTATTGTATTCAGACACGTTACCATTTTTGAGTTATACATATGATATGCAGTTTTTTGGCAATGATCTATTATGCTTTGTTTTCCATGTATGTTGTATGATGCTATGAGTTATGCAATACATATCTATATCATTTATGAATGATTATTATGAATGCAATGGTTTCTACATGACTTATGATGTAATGATGAATGAATGGTTTAATGCTTTCTATATGTTTTTGAATGCAATGGCCATTAAATGCAATTTAAACTAGATGAATGCAACTTTAAAACTATATGGATGCAATTTTAACTATGTGGTTGCACTTAAAACTATATGGATGCACTTTTGTTTTTGTTTGATAATGCCAGAATATTCCTTTAACTCAGATGTACCTTGAAGAAATGTTAGTAAGATGAACAAAAGAAGATATTGATGAAAGAATAATTTTAGATGACAAAAAAAATGATTTAGAAAAAAGATGAGAAATCAACAAAGTATCAATAAGCAGATGAGATGAGAATGAGGATGATTGATTCACAAACCTGCGTCATTATTTATTGTGCAATATATATTCATCACTAAGCCTTATTATCAAACAATGAAGCTTAGAACATCAGGGTATAAGGAACAAAGATTTAAAGATATCTCATTGAAGAAACAAACACGTAGCAGACAAGGAGTGAACCCCTCCATTCTGGGAAATACACTAGGGGTCGAGGTATGTGTGGCATTCACTAGCTGAATGCTCCTATCACAGACACCCACTAGAGAAATTTCCCTAGAACTTCATCGGCTCACACCACAAACTGCAAACAAAGAAAAAGATAATGCCCATCATGGCTCCTCTAGTCACTTGTGGACATCCTTGAGTAGCATAGGAACATGATCTGTTGCCAAATGATAAAAGATAAAGACTAAACCGAACAAAATTCAACAGCTATACCGATCTTGTGCCTTGATTCTCAATTGCTTGATGTGATAGTTCGTAATGTCTGATCTCATAAAGTTGTGGACCCTGTTTAAGACTGACCTGTCTAATTTTGAGTGTATCCTCTTCTGTTTAAGATAAGATAATGATCACTTGATATGGATATGATACGATTGATAAGACAATTTGATTAGTTGATTGCAGATGTTTGACTGCATAGTCGTTTCCTTTGTTAACTTCATGCGAAGTGTTTGCTGGATATCTCCTAGGGTGTTTGATTCTTGCGAGACATTTTATTGCAAGTTTTGTTTAATTGATTTTTTATTGTTTTTGGATTTTGTAGATTGATATTTGAATGTTTTTGGTTGAATTTTTCAAGACATTTTCTGAATGTTTTTTTGTATTTTTTTAGGACATTCTAAGATGTTTTTGCTATGATTTTTCAGGACTTTAATAATTTTTGGTTGATTTTTTCAGGACATTTTTTCACTGTTTTTGGATTTTATGTTTTTCACTATTTTTTAATTTTCATGTTTTTCGCTGTTTTTTTTTATTTTTGAAGGATATTCCAATGTTTTTGGATTTTGTGTTTTTCAATGTTTTTGAATTTTTTCAGGACTTTTTATGATTTTTTATGATTTTTTCGGATATGGTCCCAGTGTACAAACCTGTATGACATGATGATCTACAGAATGCATGTGGGGACAATGAATTTTTGACATGACCTACGTTAATGCACTATGCATGATGAAGATATATTTCCTATCCAAACAAGGATGACTGTGTTTGTTTAACATTTTGTAGTATACCAATTGAATTAGAGGTACAAAACATTTCATAGATAAGCGGTCAATCGATCCCTAAGGTCTCTTGGAATATCCAAATTAACAAACTTAGTGACAAGGATTTACAAATGGAGACGTAGAAAAATTCCCCATTGGTTCTTGAAACTTTGATCTTCTTTTGCCCATGTGTGTGCAAATGAGTTAATTCCTGCTCTTGTGTTCACTAAAGATCCTTAGCATCCTATATAACTAGCTACATGGATTACCCTAACTTCAAAAGCGTCCCAAATAGAGCCTCTCTATTAGAAAGCTTTTAGAGCTCCGACGAGGTTATAGACTATAATTTCTCAAATATTGCTCCATTTCCAGCAGGCGTTCATAGCCTTGATGGAGTTACTCGCATGTTCCCATAGTCAAGCTTTTTGTCGCATTTTGTATGTGTGATATTTCAGTTATATATCATTGCTCTTTTCCCTTGAGATGAATATTTGGCATAGCACTTTTTCTTTTTTATATTTTCTTGCCTTCACTTGTAAGTAATATAACCTACTTGGGTGTGACAACTACAATGACGTTGAAGTAGAATTTTAGATTTTTCACTAGTCATATGATCAAATAGGTGTCTCGAATGAATTAGATATTTTGTTAATGTGTTTGAGATATAGCAATTAATAGATTTTGGGTTAATAAGTCTCAAACACTGAAATCTCTACCCAACCATAAGTAAAGCGTTGTCACAGGGTAATATTGAAAATGAATGACCTTAGGACCTCAAAGAATTCATGTCTAAATATCTAAGAAAGGAGATGACCCTTATTTTTCTTTAATGTAAACAGATGATAAAATTGGACAGTTGCCTTGTTTTATTGATGTTGCTATATGCAAATACAAAAATTTTGTGAATGTGATGCATTTGAAAAGGAAACTATATGCAATGTAGTGGTTTGAATTAAATGAGATGCAATGCGGAAAGAAAAATCAAAACTAACCCAACCCTTAGATATAATATCGTTTAAGGTGTATGTTGTTCATAGGGTCAGGGAGTGGATCTCCCTCCATGGTAGCCAAATTGTATGTTCCATTTCCTATAACCCTTATTATGATAAAAGGACCTAGCCATTTAGGTTCAAACTTCCCTAGCTTTTCTCATTCTGCTAGGTTCATTTGGTTCTCCTTGAGAACTAGATCTCCCACTTGAAAATTCCTTGGGCGTACTTGTTTATTGTAACTCCTCAATCTATTCTAGTAACCTTGCAAATGATTTAAACCAGTTTGTCTCTTTTCATCAAGCGTTTCAAGCTCTTGTAATCTTGCAACCTTATAGTCTTCCTCTGATATGATGTTTTTTAAGGAGACTCTTAAAGATGGTAGTTCTATTTCAATAGGTAGTATAGCTTTTGTACCATAGACCAATAAATATGGTTTTTCTCTTGTAGGGGTGTGTACTCCTATTCTATAAGCCTAAAGAGTGGGATTTAACTGGAGATGCCAGTCCCGTCCTGCGTCAGTGACAATTTTCTTTAGGATCTTCAATATTGTCTTGTTTGTTGCCTTTGCTTGTCCATAGCTTTGCGGAAAATATGGTGTTGCAAATCTCTGTTGTATTTGAAATTTTTCACACAATTCTCTCATTTCTTGATTTTTGAATGGACATCCTATTAGGATTCCCACATATACTAAGAGGGGGGGCTGAATCAGTATCTAACCGGTTTTTAGATTTTCTTAACTTAAAACATGTAGAACATATTAATACTGAATATCGATAAACAAGAAATAATGCAATAAACAAAGATAACAACAACCACATGAAAAACACACCATAAAATAGTAGTTTAATGAGGAAACCCGGTGTGGGAAAAACCTCGGTGGGATTTGTGACCCACAATATTCACTTACTAGCCAAAAAGAGAATATTACTGCTACAAGAGGGGCCTACACATGTAGGAAAGCCAAGTGCCTAGAGCTCACTGCTCAATTACAAAATGGGAAGTCTCACTGACTTACAAAATGGATTATATAAATCCAATGTCTTGTACTACTTCAAAATAGCATCTACTATGCTAGATCCAATACTGGTTTATAGCTCTGCTTCATACATAAACCCTTAACCTATAATTCGCATAATAGGTCTGCCTTATTTCGCCTATATATTTTCTTCCTTCTATTTCAAAATCTTCTACAATGATCTCTTATATATAAGAGTCATTTTACAACTTGCCAAGTCGACTTACAATGATTTTACAATAACAAAAAATATATGTTACAAACAAAATTCCTATCGGCTTTTGTGCCGATATGCTTCCTTTTGCTATCAGTGGTCTCTGTGCTAGTGTAGAGTCTATCTTTGTTGGTGCCAATAAAATTGTCTTGCCGGTGTCATAGGATTGTAAGGTTGCCATCAATGACAAAACCTTCAATCACCTACAATGTCTCATTGGAGTGTGCATTTGCCAACAATCTCCCCCTTTGGCATTGATGGCAACACTCATGAGAAAAATCCAAAAACTGTCATCCAAAAAGAATCTACTAGTATTGTCTTACCAAAAATTTGTACCAAAAGAATGTGTACTCCCCCTGAGTTGATTAGTCATTTTACTGATTATTTTTCTCATTCCACTACTCCCCCTTTGGCATCATTGACAAAGGTTGTCAAGGTGTTAATGAGTGTGGTTTGCTGCTTCATCCTTGTAACGGGTTGGTTACAATCTGAAAAAGATCTGCCAAAACCAGATTCAAGCTCTCAATGAACTTTTTCTTGTCTTTTATTGCGGTCTCTGTCCTCTGAACTGTACCGGTGAGGTGTTGCATTTTCTTTGCCGATGTTTTCTATCCTTGAATTAAGGCATCATATATTTATTTCCTCAAGGAGGCAAGATAGTCCAATTTTGGACTAAGTATCCATTTAAGATCTTTAGCCTTTCCGTTTATTCTTTCTTTGTCTCTTTCCAACTTTAGTAGGTCTTCCTCAAAACCTGTTATCTTATGCTCAAAAACTGATAATGAATCAGATGAATTAATGAAATTGTCAGCTAGTTGATTTATTTCTTCCTGTATCTTGCTGATTTTCTTGTCTATATCAACTATCAAAAAGATAGTTTTACATGTATCCCTGTACAAAGTTTTGAATTCCTTCAATGTGCTACATAGTTCCAGTAGAAGTGCGTCAAATTTCCTTGTACACTTCTTTATTTCTTCCTCAAAGAATTTGTGTTTTTCCTTCTATAATCTCTCCTTGAATGCTTCCTCTTTTATTTGTTCAACTGTCACAGTGTTTTCAGTAATATACTTAGAAAAAGTGTCAAGTTGACTCAAAGAATCTTTATTATCTACATTACATTTTGGTGCTATCATTTTCAAAATTGGAATGGTGTCATCTATTGCCTTGTAAGCATGTGAGCTACAATCTGTTATCTTCTTTATGGAATCCGAAAGAACTTCTATAAAATTAGTTGGTTTGAATTCTATACTTGAAGAGCCAGCACTCTGTATTCGACCGATGGGAGCAATATCCTTGCTTTCGGTGACCTCTGGTAGGTTAGTTTGTGTTTCCATTTCTTTAAGAAAAGGTTTGGTTTGCTCAGCTAATGTCGGTGGCACTGTCTCTATATGAACCTATTGTGGTGATGGAGCTTGTTGCTCTGCTTGTTGCTTTGTGTTATCATCTGTCAGTTTACCTTCTGTACCATGAGTTACCAATTGCTTATTAGCCATATCTATCTTCTCAGTTGTATCCTTATCTACCACAACATTGACCTTTTGAGTATCAATATCCACTGTGTATAATACCTCAGAGTTAGGATTGGTGTCCTCTTGTGGTATGTCCATGCTCTCACTATCCGGTTGATTATCAGTAGTCACTACCGGTGGAGTATTCAGAGGCGGTGGGGATAAGTTATATTTTATTTTTATGCTAGGTGGTCCACCAACCTTGCATTTTTCCCTTATCCTTATCCTTCTAATATACTTTGATGGGTTTAGGGTTTCTATATTCCTCCTGCTTTTCCTTCTCTACAAGGAATATGTCCCATGAATTGGTAGTTTCGTCTACAACCTCATTTACTCTACCAGCCATAAGTGCTACATGTCGGTGTGCAGTTAAAAATACTGACCGGTTAGTCTCTGAAATCAAATCATCTATTTTGTTTGGTGAGTTGATAGTATAAACAACAAGTAGTTTTTCAATTTTCATTTTTCTTATCAATTTCTACAACAGCTTGCCTTCTAGCTTCAAGTCTTTTAAACAGTTCTGTCGGTAATTCATCTACAACTTGGATTAGAAATTTCTTGTAAATGTCCAAGTGTAGAATTACATTTTTTTCAACTTTCTCCTGGTCATCAACTAATAATGAATCATATAATTTATTGATGTTTTTCAGCTATCTATCCTCTGTTATTTCATCTAGTAGTTTGTCAATTGGAGCAATGTTTTGATGAGTATTCTTCTTGGGTGTTAACTTCTTCTTCTTAGGAGTTATCTTCTTAGCCTGGGGCCTTACTACCTATTGTTTCTATTTGATTCTTCTAGGAGAAGGTGTAGATACCGATGAAGGTTCTCTTTTCCTTACAACTCTTTTAAATGCAGCTGGCATATCACTTTCCGAAGAAGTTGCTACCAGTGAAAGGTGAGTTTCTGGCTGTAGTGTTTCTAACTCATCTTCAGTGATACCGATTTGTTTAAGTACATCTTCTTTGATAGCCTTTGCTTGCCTAGATCCTCTTCTTACTATTGCTTCTACCTTCTTTACCCTTTTCTTAGATTGAATTTGATTCTCAATAGTCTCAACACTGCCAAATACCTCTTCTTCAGGTTCCTTAGGTGCTTCCAAGAGGGCTTTTGCATATGTTTCAATTATGTGGTCATCAGTTTCATAACCCATTTCAGTAACCCAAATGGTTCTTGGGACAACTGCCTCCATCCAAATCTCATATTTCTTAATAACAAAGTATATTTCATCCTTATACTTATTTACAATTGCTTGTGAAAGTCTGACTCTAGTATTCATCTAGGCCTTCAATTCCTGAAAGTACTCATTTATATTCTTTTCTCTATTTTCATCCATGTTATTTAGTAAATCAGACAATTGTTTGCCTACCGGTATATCAAAACCAAGATTCTTATTACCAATACCTGGCACCTGTTTTGTTATGTGCAACATTAAATAGACAAGTAGGTTTCCAAATCTAAATGTCCCCTTTTTGTCTTTCTTAATTTTTCCAAGATTATCAATAAGCTCATCTTTCAACCATTCATACACATCTATTTTTGCATTATCCTTGATCATATCATAGGCACACTTTATGCATAGGCTAGAGACTGAGTTTAAGCTATTTTCATGTGTGGTTTTGTAGCCTAAAATCATGCTAATGAATCTGACATTGATGTCGGTTACATCATTTACTCTTAAAGATATCTTGTCAGATGTTGCACCTATTAGGTTCTTCAATGGGTAATTTGAGACCTTCTTTGTCTTATCAGGTCTATTACCGGTGGAGGGTAACCCTGTCACAACCTTTACTACCTCTTTAGTGATTTTGTGAACTGAGTCCAACCATGAACCTTGCTTAAAACTATCCTTATAACATCCTTAGGGAAATCCGGAATACTGAGAATTTCAGTGAATCCTAGGGTTTCAACTATTTTGTGTTCAGGTTTCACATTACTGGAATCGTCACAAATTATAGTTTTATACATGCTCTTGATTTCCTTATCACCTAATTCTTCTATGTGACAATTAATGTACATTCTAGGGTCTTCTGCAAAAACTACTCCTTTGGGAATTTGAGAAAATGCACCAACATTATCATCCTTCTTAGCAATTCTGGGAACTAACTAAAATACGGGTCTAGGGAGTTTAATGACTTTGACTACAGTAGGGTTTGCTATGAATTCAGGAATAGATGAAGAAGCCATGGATATAAATACCTTTATCTGCCTTAGGAAGGATTGCTTGTTGAATTGCTTTGCTTCTTTGCTCGAAATGTCTTTGCTCAGGAATTTTCGAGCTCTTTGATTGTTTGAATGCTCGATGAAATGAAATTGGAGTCTAAAGCACTTATTTATAATTTTATTTTTTCCAACCACCATATTTAATGCTTGTCGGTTAAGTAATGACTTAACTTATCTGTCGGTATAGAAGTAATTTCAACTTCTCACCATCAACCAAGGGAATAATAGCATGTTTCACATTTGATTGCAAAACCCTCAAGGAAATTTTCTTCAGTTAGATGAAGAGTCTCTTACCAGTGGAGTGTTACTCTCTTCTGTCAGTGGAGTGTTACTTTGTTCTACCAGTGGAGGAGTATTCCTATCAACATTTAGTTCTGATTTCTTGATCCATTATTTTGAGAATTCCTACTTTACTTCTTCAACTTTTTCTTTACCTTTCAAACTAGGACCTTTGCTATTTACCGGTGAGGACTTGCTTCTACAAAATTTTGCAATATGTCCAATCTTGTTACAGGCATAACAAGTCACATTATTTTCCTGAATAGCTTTTCCATATCCTATGCCAGTTTGTGTTCTGCATTGATTAGATAAGTGTCCAAATCTTCCACAAACATAACATCTTACATTCATTTTGCAATTTTCAGAATTATGACCAACTTTGTTTCATTTTGAACATTGAACGGTGGGTGTATTGGTATTCTGGTAATTTCTAGATCTACGTTGATTTGCTCTATGACCATACTTGTTACAGTTAAAGCATTTGCCATTAAATTTATAAGCAGTAGGTTGTCTTATCGGTTTGCCATGATCTTGTGTGTTTGTAGTACCGGAGCTTTCACTAGCTTCAAGGCCAAGACCATTAGTGTCACCATTAGGTTTCTGATTCTTCAACAAGTCACCAAGCTTTTCTAAGCGTTTCTTGAATTTTTCTTTATGTTGATTTGCAGCAGCCAGTTCTCCTTCCAAGATACCATTTTGTCTCATGAATTCATTTGAGTCATTCTATGCATGCATCAGATCTGTCTTCAACATATCATTTTCATAACTAAGTCTTTTGTTTTCATTTGCATCTTCATTCAGTCTTCTATTCAAGTCTTCATTCTTCTTTCTATCTTCAATTTCTTTACAAAATCTCATGGTCATATCCTGCATCTCATTCTTTGTTGTCATGTTTTCTTAGTTCAGCTTATTCATCAGATCACTAAGAGTTTCCTTTTCATCAATCTCATTTTGCATCTTTTCACAAAGTTCTCTTCTCTTGTTTCTTGAAATGGTAAGATTTCTTGAAGTGCTTGAATAATATCCTGTGCAGCTTTTAGATCATCTTCAAGTTTGATATTTTCAATTTTTCAGCATCATGGTCTGAGAGAGCTTCTTCTAATTTCTTCATCAAGTTTTTCATCTCTACCAGTGTCAAGATCTTCCTCAAGCTATTAGGATTTTGAAAATAAAGGACCAAGCTCTGATACCAATTGTTATGGTTCTCACAGATACTGAGAGGGGGGGGTGAATCAGTATCTAACCGGTTTTTTAGATTTTCTTTACTTAAAACATGTAGAACATATTAATATTGAATATCGGTAAACAAGAAATAATGCAATAAACAAAGATAACAGAAACCACATGAAAAACACACCATAAAACAGTAGTTTAAAGAGGAAACCCGGTGTGGGAAAAACCTCGGTGGGATTTGTGACCCACAATATTCACTTACTAGCCAATAAGATAATACTACTGCTACAAGAGGGGCCTACACATGCAGGAAGGCCAAGTGCCTCGAGCTCACTGCTCAATTACAAAATGGGAAGTCTCATTGACTTACAAAATGGATTATATAAATCCAATGTCTTGTACTCCTTCAAAATAGCATCTACTATGCCAAATCCAGTACCGGTTTATAGCTCTGCTTCATACATAAACCCTTAACCTATAATTCGCATAATAGGTCTATCTTATTTCGCCTATATATTTTCTTCCTTCTATTTCAAAATGTTCTACAATGATCTCTTATATATAAGAGTCATTTTACAACTTGCCAAGTTGGCTTACAATGATTTTACAATAATAAACAAAATATGTTACAAACAAAATTCATGTCGGCTTCTATGCCAGTATGCTTCCTTTTGCTGTCGGTGGTCTCTGTGCCGGTGTACTATCTGTCTTTGTTGGTGCTAGTAAAATTGTCTTGCCGGTGTCATAGGATTGTAAGGTTGCCATCAATGACAAAACATTCAATCACCTACAATGTCTCATTGGAAGGTGCATTTGCCAACAATCTCCCCCTTTGGCATTGATGGCAACACTCATGAGGAAAATACAAAAAATGTCATCCAAAAAGAATCTGTCGGTATTGTCTTACCAAAAATATGTACCAAAAGAATGTGTACTCCCCCTGAGTTGATGAGTCATTTTACTGATTATTTTTCTCATTCCACTACTCCCCCTTTGACATCAATGACAAAGGTTGTCAAGGTGTCAATGAGTGTGGTTTGTTGCTTCATCCTTGTAACTGGTTGGTTACAATCTCAAAAAGATCTGCCAAAACTAGATTCAAGCTCTCAATGAACTTTTTGTTGTCTTTTATTGTGGTCTCTGTCCTCTAAACTGTACCAGTGAGGTGCTGCATTTGCTCTGCCGGTGTTTTCTATCCTTGAACCAAGGCATCAGATATTTCTTTCCTTAAGGAGGCAAGAGAGTCCAATTTTTGAATAAGTCTCCATTTAAGATCTTTAGCCTTTCCTTTTATTCTTTCTTTGTCTCTTTCCAACTTTAGTATTTCTTCCTCAAAACCTATTATCTTATGCTCAAAAATTGATAATGAATCAGATGAATTAATGAAATTGTCAGCTAGTTGATTTATTTCTTCCTGTATCTTGCTAATTTTCTTGTCTATATCAACTGTCAAAAAGTTAGTTTTACATGTATCCCTGTACAAAGTTTTGAATTCCATCAATGTGCTACATAGTTCCGGTAGAAATGTGTCAAATTGCCTTGTACACTTCTTTATTTCTTCCTCAAAGAATTTGTGTTTTTCCTTCTATAATCTCTCCTTGAATGCTTCCTCTTTTATTTGTTCAACTATCACAGTGTTTTCAGTAATATACTTAGAAAAAGTGTCAAGTTGACTCAAAGAATCTTTATTATCTACATTACATTTTGGTGCTATCATTTTCAAAATTGGAATGGTGTCATCTATTGCCTTGTAGGCCTGTGAGCTACAATCTATTATCTTCTTTATGAAATCCAAAAGAACTTTTGTGACATTAGCTGGTTTGAATTCTGTACTTGAAGAGCCAACACTCTGTATTCCGCCGGTGGGAGCAATACCTTGCTTGTGGTGACCTCTGGTAGGGCAGTTTGTGTTTCCATTTCTTTAAGCAAAGGTTTGGTTTGCTCAACTGATGTTGGTGGCACTGTCTCTGTATGAACCTATTGCGGTGATGGAGCTTGTTGCTCTACTTGTTGCTCTATGTTATCATCTACTTGTTGCTCTATGTTATCATCTGCCAGTTTACCTTTTGTACCATTAGTTACAAGTTTCTTATTAGCCATATCTATCTTCTTAGTTGTATCCTTATCTACCACAATATTCACCTTTTGAGTATCAATGTCCAATATGTATAATACCTCAGAGCTAGGATTGGTGTCCTCTTGTGGTATGTCCATGCTCTCACTATCCGGTTGATTATTAGTAGTCACTACCAGTGGAGTATTCTGAGGTAGTGGGGATAAGTTATCTTTTATTTTTATGCTAGGTGGTCCACCAACCTTGCCTTTTCCCTTATCCTTATCCTTCTGATATACTTTGATGGGTTTAGGGTTTCTATATTCCTCTTGCTTTTCCTTCTCTACAAGGAATATGTACCATGCATTGGTAGTTTCCTCTGCAACCTCATTTACTCTACCAACCATAAGTGCTACATGTTGGTGTGCAGTTGAAAATACTGATTGGTTAGCCTCTGAGATCAGATCATCTATTTCTTTTGGTGAGTTGACAGGATAAACAACAAGTAGTTTTTCAATTTTCATTTTCTTATCAAGTTTTACAACAACTTGCCTTCTAGCTGCAAGTGTTTTAAACAGTTCTACTGGTAATTCATCTACAACTTGCATTAGAAATTTCTTGTAAATGTCCAAGTGTAGAATTATAGTATTTTCAACTTTCTCTTGGTCATCAACTGATAATGAATCATATAATTTATTGATATTTTTCAGTTGTCCATCCTCTGTTATTTCATCTAGTAGTTTGTCAATTGGAGCAATGTTTTGATGAGTCTTCTTCTTGGGTGTTAACTTCTTCTTCTTAGGAGTTATCTTCTTAGCTGGGGACCTTACTACCTATTGTTTCTATCTTGTTCTTCTAGGAGAAGGTGTAGATACTAATGAAGGTTCTCTTTTCCTCACAACTCTTTTAAATGCAGCAGGCATATCACTTTTCGAAGAAATTGCTAACGGTGAAAGGTGAGTTTCTGGCTGTAGTGTTTCTAACTCATCTTCAGTGATACCAGTTTGTTCTACAATGATCTCTTATATATAAGAGTCATTTTACAACTTTCCAAGTCATCTTACAATGATTTTACAATAATAAACAAAATATGTTACAAACAAAATTCATGTCAGCTTATGTGTCGGTATGCTTCCTTTTGCTATCAGTGGTCTCTGTGCCGGTGTAGAGTTTGTCTTTATTGGTGCCGGTAAAATTTTCTTGCCGGTTTCATAGGATTGTAAGGTTGCCATCAATGAAAAAACCTTCAATCACCTACAATGTCTCATTGGAGTGTGCATTTGCCAACACGTCCATTGTCTGTCACTATGCACATTGGAATCATGTATCAGCAGATAATGTAATTAAGCATGAATTTTTCTATTTGCTTGCCAATAGTGTATGTAAGAGAGATTGCCTCTACCCATTTAGTAAAATACTCAGTAGTCGTTAAGATGAATTTGTGCCCATTGGAAGAAGTAGGATTGACTTTACAAACTAGATCTAACCCCCATTGTGAAAATGGTCATGGTGATGTAATAGGTTAAAGATCTTGTGTCGGTGCATGAATGAGGTCTCAATGCATTTGACATTGTCTACATTTTTTTACATATTTATTGGCATTCTTTTCCATAGTTGGCCAATAGTATCTAGTTCTTAGTGGCGGGCCACTTTGATGCACCACACAAATTCCATCATGTACCTCCTTTATGGAAAGTTGTGCTTCATTTCATTAATACATAGGAGAAGGGTTCCATCAAAGCCCTTTCTATACCATGTGTCAGCAATAATAGTGTGTCTGGATGCCTAACGAATAAGAGTCTTCTTTTGATTTCTAGACAAATCAGGAGACATATACTGAGTATGTAAGTATGTGTATATCTCATTATACCATGGGGATTCAAGACCCACAATTGCACATACATAATCTAATGAGGGAATCTGATATGCCAGTATCATCAATTGTTATACAATAAACTCAAACTAAGTTTCATTATTAGGCATATTTAGTAGAGACCCTACTATAGCCGTGGTGTCAGTTGCCTTGTTCTGTATCCTTGGAATCGGTTCAAAAGTGATATTATTGAAATATTCTTTGTCATCTTCTACCATTTGTTTATAAGGCAGTAGATTATCATCTTTTGTTTTATAGTCATCATTGACTTGATTTACAATCAGTTGTGAGTCACTATAGACTTGTAATTCTTCTATCATCCACTGTACAGTGGTACGAAGTCCTATGATGAGAGCTTCATATTCAGCTATATTGTTTGTATAGGGAAAATTATTCTAAATGACTTAGGGATAGGATCACCTTGAGGGGTGATGAAAAGAATCCCAGCTCCAGCTCCATGATTTGTATAGGAACCATCAAATTTTAATTTTCACATGGTAGATGTTGTCAATGTAAACACAGATTCATCAAGAAAGTCTATTACTAGTGGGTGATTGTCTTGCAAGGGAGCCTCTGATAACTGATCTGCTATTTTTGTCCACATACTCTATATCGAACTCACTTAAAATTATGACCCACTTAGCCAATATTCTAGTTAATGTTGCTTTTCTTAACAAATATTTGAGTGGATCAAAACATGCAATGAGTTGGACTTTGTGACTCAACATGCAAAAATCAGTACTAGACATGCTCGTTCTATAGCAGTGTAATTAATCTCATATCCAATTAAGGTTCTACTTATATAGTAGATTGCTCTTTCCTTTCTTTGATCATCATGTTGTGCCAACAAGGCTCCTAAAGATGAGTTTATTGCTGATATATATAGTAATAGGGGCTTTCCTTGAGTAGGCAGAACTAATACTGGAGTATTCAGAAGATAATCTTTTAAATCTTGAAAAGCTTCTTGGAACTGTTTTGTCTATTTGAAGGTAACTCATTTTCTGAGGAAATACTGGAATGGATGACATTTTTCTGCTAGTTGTCCTATGAAGCTCCTTATAGACTATAGACTTCCTTGTAACCCTCTTAACTGCTTGAGTGTTGATGGAGGTTGCATATCCATGATTGCTTTGACCTTTGCAGGATCTACTTCAATTCCTCTGTTAGACACAATAAATCCTAAAATTTTGTTTGTTGTTACACCAAACACACATTTTTTTAGGTTTAGCTTGACATTGTGCTAGTCTAATTGTTGGCATATGCACACTCCAATGAGACATTGTAGGTGATTGAAGGTTTTTTCATTGATGGCAACCTTACAATCCTATGACACTGGCAAGGCAATCCACCGGCACCAGCAAAGTTAGATTCTACACCGGCACACAGGCCACCGACACCGGTAGTGAAAGGAAGCATACCGACATAGAAGCCGATAGGAATTTTGTTGTTAATATATTTTGTTTATTATTGTAAAATCATTGTAAGCCGGCTTGACAAGTTGTAAAATGACTCTTATATAAGAGAGATCATTGTAGAACATTTAATGAGAAATAGAGGAATGTAATTAGGTGAAAATAAGGTAGACCTATTATGCAAAATATAGGTTAAGGGTTTATGTAAGAAGCAGAGTAGAAACCGGTACTGGATTTGGCATTATAGATGCTATTTTGAA